>NC_062544.1:238032703-238383852 GCF_016906955.1 Phacochoerus africanus
GCCCCGATGATGATACTTACAGAAGCAGGCTTCGGCAGCGTTCTGTTAACGAAGGGGGATATATCCGACTACACAAAGGAATGGAGAAAAAACTACAAAAACGGAAAGCCATTCCTAAGTCAGCAGTTCAACAGGTATGATTAAAAAAAGAGTTCACCTTTGTAGTTTTAGCTTTAAGTTGAAAGCATTCTACTGATAAACTTATGGTGAAAATTATTTTAAGGGGAAGGGGAGTGGGTACAGGAAAGTCGCTTAATGTTTAGAATACCAGTATTAATAAGGTAATGTGAATTTGAGATAGTTATGACTTTAAAAATTAAACAAGGAGTTCCCTGCTGGCCTAGCAGTTTTTTAAGGACTCAGCAGCGTTGTCATTGCTGTGGTTTGAGTTATTGCTGTAGTTTGAGTTACTGCTATGGCTCAGGTTCAATCCCTGGCCTGGGAACTTCTACCTTTTGGTTGGGTGTGGCCAAAAAAATAAAAAGTAAATAAATAAATTTTTAAAGTGATGATGTTTATTTAGATTGTATTTTTTTGTCCCTTAATTAGGTGGCTCAGAAATTAGTTCAAAGAGGAAAAAAGATGAAACAGCCAAAAAGGGATGCTAAAGAGAATGCTGAAGAAGAAACATCCCATAAATGTGGGGAATGTGGAATGCTTTTTCAGAGACGATATGCCCTTATAAAGCACATACTGAAACACGAAAGAGCTAGAGATTACAAGTGTCCCGTAAGTAATTAAAGATGTCATGAACTTCATTATAAATAGAATCTAATGTATGCTTCGTTATTACCCTACCATTTGTATTCTCTCTCTGTCTCCCTGTATTGCTTATAGGAATCACCTTCTGATTCATACATGTCATTTTCTTGCCATAAAAAATTTTAATAGACTTACCACTGTTTCCTCCTTATACCTTAGTAAGATGACAGTAGGAGTTCTCTTGTGGTGTGGCAGGCTAAGGATTTGGCGTTGTCACTGCAGTAACTGTGTGGCACAGGTTTGATCCCTAAGCCTGGGAACTTCCACGTGCTGCAGGTGCAGTCCCAAAAACAAACCAAAAAAAACAACAAAAAGAGAAGCAAGTAAATCACTGCCACCACTCCTTTAGCCAAAGACCTGTCTTTTACCATCTGGAAAAGATAAAACCACAGCTGCTCTAGGGAACATTGTGAACAGTGAGAGTAAATGTATTATATGCCAGACAGGGGAATGTAAAAGCTAATATACTGAATATTGACTCCTTTCAGAGGTTCTCTTTCCCTACTCAAGTCCCAGAAGGTTAGCAGCCAGACCTTTAGCCTTAAAAAGACCTTTTAGAGATGAGAAGTCAGACGCGCAGTAACAAAAGACCTAAAGATAATGCTAAGCAAAGCCTGTGGGAAATGTGAATAGACATCAAGTATACAGACTTATAACTATTTCAAGCAAAAAGCAAATTTGAGGAGTCCAAGACTATTCAGTGAGAAGAAAACTGAAAAAACACACACATACAAAACTCTAAACACAAAATATGATTAAATTAGAAATAAACGAAAAGTTTAGAGAAGTGAAACAATAATTGGATGCTATGTTTGCTTTTTATTTTTTCCCTCTTTTTTATTACTCAGTGAATTTTATTATATTTATGGTTGTACAATGATCATCACAACCAAATTTTATAGCATTTCCATCCCAAACTCTCAGTGCATCCTGCCACCCCCAAACCTGTCTCATTTGGAAACCTGAATATTTTCAGAGTCTCTGAGTCAGTATCTGTTCTGCAAAGAAGTTCATTCTGTCCTTTTTTTGATTCCACATGTAAGTGATAGAATATGATGTTGTTGTCTCACTGACTGACTTCACTGAGCCTGATAATTTCTAGGTCCATCCATGTTGCTGCAAATGCCATTATTTCTTTCCTTTTAATTGCTAAGATTCCATTGTGTATATGTATCACATCTTCTTGATCCACTCCTCTGTCGATGGTCATTTAAGTTGTTTCCATGTCTTGGCTATTGTTTATAGTGCTGCAGTGAACATTGGAGTACATGTGTCTTTTCGAGTCATGGTTTTCTCTGGTTAGATACCCAGGAATGGGATTGCTGGATCAAATGGTAATTCTATTTTTAGTTTTCTGAGGAATCTCCAAACTGTTTTCCACTTTGGTTGTACCAAATTACATTCCCACCAGCACTGTAATAGGGTTCCCTTTTCTCCACACCCTCTCCAGCACTTACTGTTTGTAGATTTTTTGATGATGGCTATTCTGGCTGGTGCAAGGTGGTACCTCATAGTGGTTTTGATTTGGATTTCTCTAACAGTGAGTGATGTTGAACATCTTGTCATGTGTTTTTTGGCCATCCATTTGTCTTCTTTGAAGAATTGTCTGTTTACATCTTCTGCCCATTTTTTGATGGGGTGTTTTTTTTTGTTTTTTTTTTGTTTGTTTTTTTTTGGTATTGAGCTGCAGAAGGTATTTATAAATGTTGGAGATTAATCCCTTGTCAGTTGATTCATTTGCAGAGATTTTCTCCCATTCTGTGGGTTGTCTTTTCATTTTGTTTAGGGTTTCCTTTGCTGTGCAGAACTTTCAAGTTTAATTAAATCTCTTGTTTATTTTTGTTTTTACTGTCATTACTCTAGGAGGTGGATCTGAGAAGATACTGCTGTGGTTTATGTCAGAGAATGTTTGGCCTATGTGTTCCTCTAAGAGTTTGATAGTGTCTGGTCTTATATCTAGGTCTTTAATCCATTTTGAGTTTATTTTTGTGTATGGTGTTAGAAAGTGTTCCAATTTGATTCTTTTTCATGTGGCTGTCCAGTTTTCCCAGCACCACTTATTGAACAAGCTGTCTTTTCTCCATTGTTTATTTTGCCTCCTTCACCATAGATTAGTTGACTGTGGGTATGTGGGTTTAATTCTAGGCTTCTTATCCTGTTCCACTGATCTATATTTCTGTCTTTGTGCCAGTACCATACGGTTTGATGACTGTAGCTTTGTAGTATAGTCTGAAGTCAGGGAGCCTGATTCATCCAGCTCCATTTTTCTTTTTCAGCATGTCTTTGGCTCTTCTGGGTCTTTTGTGCTTCCAAACAAACTTTTAAGATATTTTGTTCTAGTTCTGTGAAAAATGTCCTTGGTAATTTGATAGGGATTTCATTGAATCTTTGGATTGCTTTAGGTAGTATAGTCATTTTGATAATATTGACTCTTCCAGTGCAAGAGCATGGTATGTCTTTCCATCTATTTGTGTCATCTTTGATGTCTTTCATCAGTGTCTTACAGTTTTCAGAGTACAGGCCTTTTGTTTCTTTAGGTAGGTTTATTCCTAAATATTTTATTCTTTTTGATGTGATGGTAAGCGGGATTGGTTCCCTAATTTCTCTTTCTGATCTTTCATTGTTAGTATTTAGAAATGCAGTCAATTTCTGTGTATTAATTTTGTATCCTTCGATTTTGCCAAATTCATTGATGAGCTCTAACAGTTTTCTGGTAGCATCTTTCGGATTTTCTAGGTATAGTGTCATGTCATCTGCAAATAGTGATAGTTCTTCCTTTCCAATTTGGGTTCCTTTTATATTTTTCTTCTCTGATTGCCATGGCTAGGACTTCTAAAACTATGTTGAATAGTAGCAGTGAGAGTGGACATCCTTGTCTTGTTCCTGATCTTAGTGAGAATTCTTTCAGCTTTTCACCATTGAGAATGATGTTAGCTGTGGGCTTGTCATATATGGCCTTTATTATGTTGAGTTAGGTTCCCTCTGTGCCCACTTTCTGAAGGGTTTTTTTTAATCAGAAATGGGTGTTGGGGAGTTCCCATCATGGCTCAGTGATTAACGAATCTGACTGGGAACCATGAGGTTGTGGGTTCGATCCCTGGCCTCGCCTCAGTGGGTTAAGGATCTGGCATTGCCATGAACTGTGGTGTAGGTTGCAGACATGGCTCGGATCCTGCGTCAATGTGGCTCTGGTGTAGACTGGCGGCTAGAGCTCCAATTGGACCCCTAGCCTGGGAACCTCCATATGCCGTGGGTGCAGCCCTAGAAAAGACAAAAAAAGTACAAAAAAAAAAGAAAGAAATGGGTGTTGAATTTTGTTAAAGGCCTTTTCTGCTTCTTTTGAGAGGATCGTAAGGTTTTTATTCTTAAGTTTATTAATGTGGTGTATCACACTGATTGATTTGTGGATATTGAAGAATCCTGCATCCGTGGGATAAATCCCACTTGATCATGATGTACAATCCTTTTAATGAATTGTTGGATGTGGTTTGCTAGTATTTTGTTGAGGATTTTTGCATTGATGTTCATCAGTGAAATTGGCCTGTAGTTTTGTTTTTTTGTGGTATCTTTGTCTGGTTTTGTTATCAGCGTTATGGTGGCCTCACAGAATGAGTTTGGGGGTATCCCTTCCTCTGCAATTTTTTGAAATAGTTTCAGAAGGATAGGTGTTATCTCTCCTCTAAATGTTTGGTAGAATTTTCCTGTGAAGCCATCTGGTCCTGGACTTTTGTTTGTTGGAAGTTTTTAAATCACAGTTTCAATTTTGGTTCTTGTGATGGGTCCATTCATCTTTTCTATTTCATCTTGGTTTAGTCTTGGAAGATTGTAGTTTTCTAAGAATTTGTCCATTTCTTCTAGGTTTTCCGTTTTGTTGGCGTATAGTTGCATATAGTATTCTCTTTTGATCCATTGTATTTCTGTGATGTCTGTTGTTACTTCTCCTTTTTCATTTCTAATTTTATTGATTTGAGTCCTCTCTTTTTTTCTTGATAAGTCTGGCTAAGGGTTTATCAATTTTGTTGATCTTTTCAAAATCCAGGTTTTCATTTCTTTGATCTATTCTACAGTTTTCTTTGTTTCTATTTCATTGATTTCTTCTCTGATCTTTATGATTTCTTTCCTTCTACTAACTTTAGGTCGTGTCTGTTGTTCTCTCTTGAGCTGCTTTAGATGTAAAGTTAGCTTGTTTATTTGCGCTTTTTCTTGTCTCGTGAGGTGGGCTTGTGTTTCTCTAAACTTTCCTCTTAGAATGGCTTTTGCTGCATCCCATAGGTTTTGGAGAGTTGTATCTTTGTTTTCATTTGCTTTTAAGTATTTTTTAATTTCCTCTTTGATTTCTTCAGTGATCCATTGGCTGTTTAGTAGCATGTTGTTGAGTCTCCTCGTGTTTGTGTTTTTTGCAGTTTTGTTCCTGTTGTTGATTTCTAGTTGTATAGCGCTATGGTCGTAAAAGGTGTTTGATATGATGTCAATTTTATTAATGTTACTGAGGCTTGATTTGTGGCCCAGAATGTGATCAATCCTACAGAATGCCCCATGTGCTCTTGAGACGACTGTGTATTCTGCTGCTTTTGGATGGAATGTCATATAAATATCTATTAAGTCCATCTGGCTTAATGCTTCATTCAGGGCCAGTGTTTCCTTATTGATTTTCTGTCTGGTTGATCTATCCATTGCTGTAAGTGGGGTGTTAAAGTCCCCCACTATTATTGTTTTATTGTTGATTTCTCCTTTTAAGGTTGTTAGCAGTTGCCTTATATATTGTGGTGAACCTATGTTGGGTGCGTAGATATTTAAAATTGTTATATCTTCTTCTTGGATTAATCCTTTGATCATTGCATAATGACATTCTTTGTCCCTTAAAATATTCTTCATTTTAAAGTCTATTTTGTCTGATATGAGTATTGCTACTCCAGCTTTCTTTTGATCCCCGTTTGCATGAAATATTTTCTTCCATCCTCTACCTTCAATTTGTATGTGTCCCTAGAAGTGAAGTGGGTCTCTTGAAGACAGCATATATATGGGTCTTGGTTTTGTATCCATTCAGCCAGTCTATGTCTTTTGGTTGGGGCGTTGAGTCCATTAACATTTAAGGTAATTATTGATATGTATATTCTTACTGCAATTTTATTAACTGCTTTGGATTTGTTTTTGTTGCTCTTTTTTTCTTTCCTTCTTCTCTTGTTCTCTCCTCTTCTGGTTTGATGACTATCTTTAGTGTTGTATTTGAGTTTATTTTTCTTTGTGTATCAATTGTAGATTTTTGGTTTGCAGTTATTCCGAAGTTTTGATATAAGAGTCTATATGTATATGAGATTGTTTTAAGTTGTTGTTCTCTTAATTGCAAGTTCATCTCCAGTGTCCTGATTTTGTACCCACCTCTTCTCATGATTTCTTATTTTGGTGGTATAATTGTGCGTGGATGATTTCATATCTTTACTGTGTAGGTACCTTTACTGGTGTGCCTTGTCTTTTGTGGTATTTTTGTTTCCTGTTGCTGTCTTTTTTTTTTTCTGCCTAGAGAAGTTCCTTTAGTATTTGTTGTAAGGCTGGTTTAGTGTTGCTGAATTCTCTCAGCTTTTGCTTATCTGTGAAGGTTTTGATTTCTCCCTCAAATCTGAATGAAAGCCTTCCTGGGTAGAGTAATCTTGGTTGGAGGTTTTTTCCTTTCATCATGTTAAGTATATCGTGCCACTCCCTTCTGGCCTGCAGAGTTTCTGCTGAAAAATCTGCCGATAACCTTATTGGGGTTCCCTTGTATGTTATTTGTTTCTTTTCCCTAGCTGCTTTCAAGATTTTCTCTTTGTCTTTAATTTTGGTCAGTTTGATTAATATGTGTCTCAGTGTATTCCTCCTTGGGTTTATTTTATATGGTACATGTTGTGCTTCCTGGATTTGAGCTAGTGGTTCCTTTCCCATTTGAGGGAAGTTTTTGGCTATTATCTTTTGGAATATTTTTTTCTGTCCCCTTCTCTCTCTCTTCTCCTTCTGGCACCCCTATAATATGGATGTGGTGCATTTACCGTTGTTCCAGAGTTCTCTGAGACTCTCTTCATTTGTTTTCAATCTTTTTTCTCTTTTCTGTTCCACATCCAAGATTTCCACTAATCTGTCCTCCACCTTGCTTATTCGTTCTTCTGCCTCCTGTATTCTGCTGTTGGTTGCTTCTAGTGAATTTTTTATTTCAGTTATTGAATTTTGCATCTCTTCTTGTTTATGTTTTGTACCCTCCTCTTGTCACTGTTGCTGATTTTGATAGCATAATTGCGCATGGATGATTTCCTCCTTTTACTGTATATATGCCTTTACTGGTGAGCCTTCTCATTTGTGGGTTTTTATTTTTTTGTCTTTTTAGAACCACACCCATGGAATATGGAGGTTCCCAGGCTAGGGGTCTAATCGGAGCTGTTGCTGCTGGCCTACACCAGAGCCATAGCAGTGCCAGATCCAAGCCTCGTCTGCGACCTGTGCCACAGCTCACCGCAACGCCTGATCCTTAACCCACTGAGTTAATCCAGGGATTGAACCCACAACCTCCTGGTTCCTAGTTGGATTTGTTTCCACTGTGCCAAGACGGGAACTCCCATTTGTGGTATTTTTGTTTCTAGTTGTGGCCTTTTCTTTTCTACCTAGTGAGGTCCATTTATTATTTGTTGTAAAGCTGGGTTGGTGTTGCTGAATTCTCTTAGCTTTTGCTTATCTGTAAAGCTTTTGATTTCTCCTTCAAATCTGAATGAATGCCTTGCTGGGTAGAGTAATCTTGGTTGGAGGTTTTTTCCTTTCATCATATCATGCCACTCCCTTCTGGCCTGCAGAGTTTCTGCTGAAAAATCTGCCAATCACCTTATTGTGGTTCCCTTGTATGTTATTTGTTTCTTTTCCCTAGCTGTTTTCAATATTTTCTCTTTGTCTTTAATTTTGGTCGGTTTGATTAATATGTGTCTTGGGGTATTCCTCCTTAGGTTTATTTTATATGGTACTCGTTGTTCTTCCTGAATTTGAGTGAGTGGTTCTTCTCCCATATTAGGGAATTTTTTGGTATTAGCTCTTCAAATATTTTTTTTTGTCCTTTTCTCTCTCTCTTCTCCTGGCACCATATACTACTAATATTGGTGTGTTTAACTTTGTCCCAGAGTTCTCTGAGACTCTCTTAATTTCTTTTCAATTTTTTTTCTCTTTTCTGTTTCACATCAGTGATTTCCACTAGTCTGTCCTCCACCTAGCTTATTTATTCTTCTGCCTCCTGTATTCTGCTGTTGGCTCCTTCTAATGAATTTTTTATTTAAGTTACTGTATTTTGCATCTCTGCTCACTTAAGTTTTAAATCTTGTATTTCTTTGCTTAGTGTTTGCTGTAAATTATCGTCTTTGCCTCCAGTTTATTTCCAGTGTCTTGCATCATCTTCAGCATCATCAGTCTAAAGTCTTTTTCCTGGAGGTTGATAATCTCCAGATCACTTTTTTTTTTTTCTCTCTTCTCTGCCTTTTCATTTTTATAGGTTTTTGGTGTGGCTTCCTCTTTTCAGACAATAGAGTTGTAGCCTCTTATTTCTGGTGTCTGCTCCCCTTCTGGCTGAGTTGGTATAGGGGCTTGCTGTAGGCTTCCTGATGGGAGGGACTGGTGCCTGTCCACTGGAAGGTGGGGCTGATTCCTATCCCTCTGGTGGGTGGGGCTCTGTCTCTGGATGAGATTAGAGGTGGCTGTGTGCCTGGGGGGGTCTTTAGGCAGCCTGTTTACTGATGGTTGCGGCTGTGATCCCACCTGGATTGTTCTTTGGACTAGGACTTCTCAGCAATGATGGGTGGGGCCAGAATTTCCCAAAATGACCACCTCCAGAGAAAGGCATGCTGATGAATATTCCTAAGAGCTTTGCCTCCAATATACTTTTCCCACACAAGCCACAGTCACCCCGTGTTTTCCCAGGAGATCCTCTAAGAACTGTAGTCAGGTTTGACCCAGATTCCTATGGAACCTCTGCTTTATCCTGGGACCCATGCCAGTGCACATGAAAGTCTGTGTGCACCTTTCAGGAATGGGGTCTCCATTTCCCCCAGTCCTGTGGAGCTCCTGCACACAAACCCCACTGGCTTTCAATGCCTGGTGCTCCAGGGACTCTTTCTCCCAAAGCCAGATCCCCAGGCATAGGGACCTGACATGGGGCTCAGAATTCTCACTCCTGTGGTCAAGTCTCTGTGACAGTTACTTTCTAGTCTGTGGGCTGCCAACCCGACGGGTATGGGGTTGCTTTCATCATGTGATCGCCTCTCCTACCTGTTGATGTGGCTTCCTCTTTGTCTTCTGGAGTAGCATCTCTTTTTGAAAGTTTCCTGGTCCACTTGGTTGAAGGTTGTTCAGCATTTGGTTGTAATTTTGTTGTTTTTATGAGAGAAGGTGAGCTCCAGCCCTTCTCTTCTACCGTCTTAATCCTGTCTCCCATGGCTGAGTCTAAAAGGTTTTCTCCCTGGATACTATGTTTTTAAAAGGACATATTAAGTAAACAGAAGAGTTTTTAGGAATAAAATATATAATCCTATAAAAATCTCAAGAATCTGGAGTTCCCATTGTGGCAAAAAGGGATTGTCTCTACATTGTCAGGACGGAGATTCAATTCCTTGCCTGGCACATTGGGTTGATGGATCTGGTGTATGTCGCAACTTTGACTTGGATCTGATCCCTGGCCTGGAAACTCCATATGCCTGCAGAGCAGCCAAAAAGGAAAACACTCAAGAGTCTGAAAAAACATGGGAAATATAATTGACTAAATAACCCAGAAAATAAAGCAAAAGACAGTTTAGAGAAGGGAGTGAGAAATGTAGAGGCTTGGTCTAGGTTGTCTTGTAATGACTCAGTAATTCTGAAAAGAGAGCATGGAGAGAAAGAAATGATTACTGCAGTACAGAAGAATTTCAGAAATTGAAAATAAAGTCTTGTTAAAAGGGCTGGTTGAATGCCCAGCACCATGGATGAAAATCAATCTATACCAGGATATATTATAAAATTTCATAATCAAAGGGACAAAGAAAATCTTATAAATTGCAAGAGAGAAAAAAACATGATCAGGCTCACAGAAAGGATGAGGGTTGGAATGGCTTCAGGCCTTTCAGTAGCAACAAGGGAAGCTAGGAGACAGGAGCAATATCTCCACAATTCTAAAAGGAAATTATTTCTAACTTGGAATCAATAGTCAAACTGTATCTATGATCTTAGAACAGTTTCAGACATGCAAGGTCTGCAAAGTTTTGCCTCCCAAACTCTCAAATGAGCAAGACACAGGAAACATGGAGTTCAGTCTGCGAAGAGTCCAAGCATGGAAAACAGGCACCCCCGGTTGGGACACAATGTGTTGACAGAGATCTCCTACCAGGTGATGTGTTTCAAACCTTCTCTCAGTAGACAGTTGAGGGAAGGGTTTGATGATAAATTGGCAGTAAATAAAAAGAGAAATAAGGAAAAAAAAATAAGAAAGGAAAGAAAATTATACTGTATGGCCCAGTTGTAGCAACATTTACATAATCCAAATATGCTTTGTAATTGATCTCATCAAAATGATGATAAAGCTATATTAAGAAAGTAAGGTGATAAGGAAGGATTTGTGTACATGTAGAGGTGAAAAGAGAGTCACCTATTATTCATATTACTTAGAGTATAAAAAGCAGAGGTAATGGATCAAAAGCCAGGATTATTTATTCTAAAAAAAGGCTATATAGATGTTGACCATAACTTTGATTTTAAAATAAAGAACATAATGGAGTTCTCTGGTGGCACAGTGTGTTAAGGATCCAGCATTATCACTGTAGCAGCTCAGGTAGCTGCTGGGGTGCACGTTTGGTCCCTGAAACTTCCACATGCCTCAGGTATGGCCAAAAATAAACAAATAAATATATGCATACATATATATCTAAAATAAAGAACAAAAACTTTTAGGAGTTCTCACTAACTAACTATAGGGTAAAATCCAAAGGCCATCAGTTTTATCCTCCCACTTTTTCCAGCCCCTATTTTTTGCTCTACCTAACAACTGTTAGTGCTCATATGATGATAGTAGTAACTAACTATAGGGTAAAATCCAAAGGCCATCAGTTTTATCCTCCCACTTTTTCCAGCCCCTATTTTTTGCTCTACCTAACAACTGTTAGTGCTCATATGATGATAGTAGTCTTGTCTTTGTCTTTCTTTTACCATGCCTTCAGGACCCAGCCTCATTAGTGACACCTTTCTTTATTATTCTCATTTCTCCTCCTTCTTAAATATTTCACCTGTTTACATGTAAATCCTGATTTTGTGGTCAGATTATAAACTTCTGAAGAGTAGAGGGGCTGGGTTAATCTTTTTTTTCACATCTATAGTCTTAACGTACTGTGCATTGATTTATTTATTTTACGTAGTATTTATTGATTTATGCCTGAGTTGTTTCATTTAACAGTTGGAAATACACTCAAACACAGTTTTGTTTACTTTTCCTTTTAGTTGTGTAAAAAACAGTTTCAGTACAGTGCCTCCTTGCGAGCACACCTTATTCGACATACCAGGAAGGATGCACCTGCTTCGTCCTCTTCCAATTCCACATCTAATGAGGCATCAGGATCATCATCTGAGAAAGGCAGAACCAAACGAGAGTTTATATGTTCCATATGTGGAAGGACACTACCTAAATTATATTCTCTTCGAATACACATGTTAAAGCATACAGGTGTAAAACCACATGCATGCCAGGTAAACCAATAACATTTGTTATAGAAGATTGAAATTTAATTGGTGATAAGACTAGTTGATTCTGGAGTCACTGTCACTTTTGTAAAACATTGCAGGAAGTCCATAACCTCTTTCGATTTGTTGCCTAGGTCAAGGGTGATTCCCAGTTGTGTTCATTAATTTGTTGTCTGAAGTTGTACTTTGAAATGAATCTATTTAGAGTATTTGTAAAGCTTGCTAGGATTCAGAGGAGCTACTAGGTGAGATAACCAATTCACCACCCCCATTACCCCTTCACCTTTAGCAGGACCAACATGACTGAAAAGGAACTTATGGCTTAAATAAATTTTAGCAAAAATTCTGCCAGAACTGTGTGACCTTCACTAGAGCTGAGGATAGAGAGTTCCTAAATGCCAAAATGTGATTCTGAGTAAAGAATTCTGTGATTGGAGTTCCCATTGTGGCGCAGTGGTTAACAAATCTGACTAGGGGAGTTCCTGTCGTGGTGCAGTGGTTAACAAATCCGACTAGGAACCATGAGGTTGCGGGTTTGATCCCTGGCTTTGCTCAGTGGATTAAGGATCCGGCGTTGCCATGAGCTGTGGTGTAGGTCACAGACACAGCTCAGATCCCCCATTGCTATGGTTCTGGGGTAGGCCGGTGGCTACAGTTCCGATTAGACCCCTAGCCTGGGAACCTCCACATGCCGCAGGAGCAGCCCAAGAAATGGCAAAAAGACAAAAAAAAAAAATCCGACTAGGAACCATGAGTTTGCGGGTTTGATCCCTGGCCTTGCTCAGTGGGTTAAGGATCCAGCATTGCTGTGAGCTGTGGTGTAGGTTGCAGATGTGGCTTGGATCCCGCGTTGCTGTGGCTCTGGTTTAGGCTGGTGGCTGCAGCTCCTATTCAACCTCTAGCCTGGCAACTCCATATGCCGCAGGAAGTGGCCCTAGAAAAGACAAAAAAAAAAAAGCTGTGATTAGCCAGCTTTGGTCAATGTGGAACAGTGAAATTTCTAATAGCACCTATGGCCTTGCATATAAGGACAACTCACTGTTTTTATTTAAAAAATAGTTTTGGAACCAGTGATTTTTTTAATTTTTTTAGTGGGGAGTTCTTTTTAAGGTCGCAACCAGGGCATGTGGAAGGTCTCAGGCTAGGGGTCAAATTGGAGCTATGGCTGCCAGCTTACACCACAGCCACAGCAGTGTGGGATCCAAGCTGCATCTGCAACCTACACCACAGCTCAAGGCAATGCTGGATCTTTAACCCACTAAGTGAGGCCAGGGATCGAACCCGAGTTCTCATGGATACTAGTTGGGTTTGTTTCCATTGAGCCATGATGGGAACTCCTGGAACCCGTGAGATTTTTAATATTTTTCTCTCTCTCTTTTTTTTTTTTGGTGTGTATGTGTTTTGTTTTTTTGTTCATTAGCTTTGTATTATATGAAAATAGAACATGAGAATAGAATAGACTGTCATGTACCCTTAAGAAGGTTCATTGGTTATCAGTTGTGTTTTATGTGTACTGTCATTCCCTTACTTTCCCCTCCAGTTATTTTAAAGCCAAGTCCTGAGTATCATTTTATTCATAAAGTTAAAAACTAAGTGTTAATTAGGCCTCTGGTCTTTCAGTATAGCACTACTTAAAATTTGTGGTTCATGGAAGATTAAGTATGAAAATGGAGAGTAAGCATGTAGAAACTCATGGCAATTTGACATTGTTGTGATGTTTTTATTGTGTTTAACAAAAATCTCTCCCCATTGGATTTGGGAAAGAAAAATACTGGTTCTTCATCATAGAGTTTTTGAGATTGGTTGGTATAGCCAAAAGTGAGTATATTGATTATGCTCACATGTCACTTTTAATATAAGATATATTGTTTACCAATTTTACATAGGACTGCATAAGGTGGGTTTTTTTGTTTGTTTTTTGGGACTGTCGACTTCTTCCAGTGATCACATGGATATAAGAAAGATAGCAATATTTGTTGGCTCTTGTTTGAATTTTAACTGTCATTTTGTTTATAGTTTAAGTTTTTAATTTAAAATGGCCTTCTAGTTTCTCTGTCCTCATTCTTCAAAAACAGCCTCTGTCTCTTTTACTGGTTTAATTGGTTTAAACATTTGTGCTGTGTTAGGTCTGTGGAAAGACTTTTATATACAAGCATGGTCTAAAATTACATCAGAGTCTCCACCAATCACAAAAGCAGTTCCAGTGTGAACTATGCGTTAAGTCATTTGTTACCAAAAGAAGTCTTCAAGAGCATATGAGTATTCACACAGGTAATGAGAACTTTATATTGACATAGTTATACTTTATATGCTATGAAGTTACTAGTATATTGATTATGCTGCAATTATTTCAGGATTTATATTGATACACTGATGATTGTGTGTGTGCAGTTCTTTATTAATGAAAGGTTTGAAAGTTCTTAAATCTAGATTTAGAGATATCTTATTTGTGTACAAATTTCATTGTTTCTCTCAGTGTAGAAAAATGTGTACCAAGTCTTACATCTTTTATATCTGGACACCTAAAGAAATGGTCTCGATTTTTAAAAGTTAAGTGGTAGGCAAATGTAACTGTCAACCTGGTATGTGGCTTATAATTTTTACTAGAATTTTTAGTTTGCACATGCTTACTTTCAGATTTTAAAGCAGTTGTGTGGCAATGGCTGATGTTCTAGGACTCGTTTACAACTCTACTCTATATAACTCACATGATCATGCAAGCTTCTCACATTCTTTGGGTAGTAGTATCCTCACTAATACTACAGTTATGAGGAAATAAGGGTTTTGACATAGTTTGTTATTCTTAGAAGATGGATGCCAAACGCGTCCACCTGGTAAAACAATTTCTACAATATAATGTAAAGCACTGTGTGGAAGAACAGCTGATTGATTGTTGGATTTGTGACATGGTTTTATTTTTTTATAGGGGAGTCCAAGTACCTTTGCTCAGTTTGTGGAAAGTCTTTTCATAGGGGCTCAGGGCTTAGCAAGCACCTAAAGAAACACCAGCCAAAGCCTGAGGTTCGAGGCTATCATTGTACTCAGTAAGTAGTATGTGAACCATTCAATTAATTTCTTCTTTTGCCTTTTATTTTTAAATTTTAAAAAAAAAATTTTTATTATAGTGGATTTACAGAGTTCTGTCAATTTCTGCTATAAAGCAAAGTGACCCAGTCATACATATATATATATATATATATACACATTCTTTCCTCTCATTAACGTCCGTCATGTCCATCATAAGTGAATAGACATAGTTCCCTGTGCTAGTCAGCAGGATCTCATTGCTTATCTCCTCCAAATGCAATAGTTTGCATTTACTAATCTCAAACTCCCTGTCCATCCCACTCCCTCCCCCTCGGCAACCACAAGGCTGTTCTCCAAGTCCATGAGTTTGTTTCTTTTCCATAGATAAGGTTCATTTGTGCTGTATATTAGATTCCAGATATGTGATGTCATGTGGTATCTGTCTTTCTCTTTCTGACCTACTTCACTTAGTATGAGTCTCTAGTTCCATCTGTGTTGCTGCACATGTCATTATTTTGTTCTCTTTTTCTGGCCGAGGAGTATTCTACTGTATGTATGTACCTTCTTTTTTTTTCTTTTTTCCTTTTAGGGCCGCAGGTGCAGCATGTGGAAGTTCCTAGGCTAGGGGCTGAATTGGAGCTGTAGCTGCCGGCCTACACCACAGCCCCAGCAATGCCAGATCCGAGCCACATCTGCGACCTAGACTGCAGCTCACAGCAACACCAGATCCTTTAACCCACTAAGCGAGGCCAGGGATCAAACCCACATCCTCATGGGTCCTAGTCGAGTTTGTTACCACTGAGCCACGACTGGAGCTTCTGTACCACATCTTCTTAATCCATTCATCTGTCGATGGACATTTAGATTGTTTCTGTGTCTTGACTATTGTTAATAGTGCTGCAGTGGACAAAGGGATGCATATACCTTTTTCAAAGAAGATTTTGTCCAGATATATGCCCAGAAGTGGGATTGTTGGATCATATGGTAGTTGTCTATTTAGTTTTCTGAGGAACCTCCATACTGTTTCCATAGTGGTTGTACCAGTTTACATTACTACCAACAGTGTAGGAGGGTTCCCTTTTTTTTTTTTCCGTTTATGGTTTCCTTTGCTGTGCAAATGCTCGTCAGTTTGATTAGGTCCCATTGATTTATTTTTGTTTTTATTTCTGTTGCTTTGGGAGACTGACCTAAGAAAACATTTGTATGGCTGATATCAGATAATGTTTTGCCTGTGTTCTCTTCTAGGAGTTTTATGGTGTCTTGTCTTACATTTAAATCTTTAAGCCATTTTGAGTTTATTTTTGTGTATGGTGTGAGGATGTGTTCCAGTTTCATTGATTTACATGTGGCTGTCCAGTTTTCCCAGCACCACTTGCTGAAGAGGCCGTCTTTTTACCGTTTTATAAGATTAATTGACCATAGGTGTCTGGGTTTATTTCTGGGTTCCGTATTCTGTTTCTGTCTGTCTGTCTGTTGTGGTACCAGTACCCCATTGTCTTGATTACTATGGCTCTGTAATATTACCTGAAGTCTGGGAGAGTTATGCCTCTTGCTTGTGTTTTTTTTTCCTCAGGATTTCTTTGGCAATTCTTGGTCGTTTATGGTTCCGTATAAATTTTTGAGTAGTTTGTTCTAGTTCTGTGAAAAATGTCACGGGTAGTTTGATAGGGATTGCATTGAATCTGTAGATTGCTTCCAATCCAGGAACATGGACTATCTTTCCATTTCTTTGAATCCTTTTTAATTTCCTTGATTAATGTTTTATAGTTCTCAGCATATAAATTTTTCACCTTCTTGGTCAGGTTTATTCCTATGTATTTAATTTTTTGGATGCAGTTTTAAAAGGTATTGTATTTTTATATTCCTTTTTTATTATTTCATTGTTGGTATACAGAAATGCAACCGATTTCTGAATGTTAATCTAGTATCCTGATACAATTCATTGATCAGTTTGAATAGTTTCTTCGTGTGGAGTCCTTACAGTTTTCTGTATATAGTATCATGTCATCTGCGTAGTGACAGTTTTACCTCTTCTCTTCCATTTTGGATATCTTTTATTTCTTTTGTTTGATTGTTGTGGCTAGGTCTTCCAATATTATGTTGAATAAAAGTGGTGAGAGTGGGCATCCTTGTCTTGTTCCAGATTTTAGTAGGAAGGCTTTCAGCTTTTTTCTGTTGAGTATTATATTGGCTGTGGGTTTCAATTAATTTCTTTATGTTCTTAGTTTATTTGAAAATTGTTTAAAAAGGAAATATTTGAGAAGTTCCCACTCTGGCACAGTGGGTTAATAAGCAGTCTGCAGCTGTTCGAGCTGATGTGGAGGCACAGATTCAATCGCTGACCTCGTGCAGTGGGATCCAGCATTGCCACAGCTGCAGCTCAGATTCATTGCGTGGCCTGGGAACTTCCACATGCCATGGGCATGGCCAAAAATAAGTAAATATCTTACCATTTTACTTATCACTTACATCTCAGTAAAACTGAAAAAAGCAAAGCAGAATATTTGAAGGTAATATTTAAACTTATTTGTTTACTCTTGATTTAAATCAGTTTCTTGGTTTTTGTTTGTTTTTGGTCTAGATACTCCTGTTTATTTAACAGTTTTACTTGGATATAAATTTCATACCATATTAATTACTTATTTTAAATGATTCAAAGACATTCTTCAAATGTGCAGTCTGGGCTTAGGGATCAAAGTTTCTTTCTAGGCAGTTCCTCTAATGTACTATGCCTTCTGCTTGTTTCGCTTTTGTTGTTGTTGTTGTCTTTTTGCCATTTCTTGGGCTGCTCCCACAGCATATGGGGTCTAATCGGAGCTGTAGCCACTGACCTACGCCAGAGCCACAGCAATGTGGGATCCGAGCTGCATCTGCAACCTACACCACAGCTCACAGCAACACCAGATCCTCAACCCACTGAGCAAGGCCAGGGATTGAACCTGCAACCTCATGGTTCCTAGTCGGATTTGTTAACCACTGAGCCACGATGGGAACTCCCTGTTTCACCTTTCTTTAGACTCCTTTCTCTCTTTTCAATTTTCAAAGCCTCCTGAAATGTCTTATACTTGAAGAAAATTCATACAACGTAAAATTCATCATTTAAAATTTTTTTTGTTAAAGTATAGTTAGTTGATTTAGTCTTGTGTCAGTTTCAGCAGCAAAGTTGATCCAGTCATATTTATATATATATGTATGTATATGTGTGTGTGTGTGTGTGTGTATATATATGTGTGTGTATACATATATATACACACACACATTCTTTTTCTCATATTGTCTTCCATCATGTTCTTTCACAAGAGATTGGATATAGTTCCCTTTGCTATACAGTAGGATTGCATTGCTTATCCATTCTAAATGTAATACATTTTGCATCTACTAACCCCAAACTCCCAGTCCATCCCAATCCCTCCCTCTTGGCAACACACAGGTCTGTTCTCTATGTCTGTGAGTCTGTTTCTGTTTTGCAGATAGGTTCATTTGTGCTGTGTTTTAGATTCCACACATATGTGATACCATATGGTACTTGTCTTTATCTTTCTGACTTGAGTTAGTATGAGAATCTCTAGTTGCCTCCATATTGCTATAGGTGCCATTGTTTCATTCTTTTTAATGTCTGAGGAGTATTCCATTGTGTATATGTAGCACTTTTTTTGGGGGGGGGGGGCTGCACCCTCATCATATGGAAGTTCCCAGGCTAGGGGTTGAATTGGAGCTACAGCTGCTGGCCTATGCCAGAGCCACAGCAGTACAGGATCCGAGCCATATCTGTGGCCTACTTCATAGCTCACGGCAATGCCAGATCATTAACCCACTGAGCAAGGCCAGGGATCAAACCCACATCCTCATGGATACTAGTCAGATTGTTTCCACTGTGCCACAGGGAGAACTCCAAGTACCACATCTTCTTAATCCATTCTTTTGTCAATGGACATTTAGGTTGTTTCCATATCTTGGCTATTGTGAATAGTGCTGCTATGAACATATGGGTGCATGTATGTTTTTCAAAGAAAGTTTTGTCCAGATACATGCCCCAGAAGTGGGATTGTTGGATCATATGGTAGTTCTCTATTTAGTTTTCTGAGGAACCTCCGTACTGTTTTCCATAGTGGTTGTAGCAATTTACATTACTACCAACAGTGTAGGAGGGTTCCCCTTTCTCCACATCCTCTCCAGCTTTTGTTATGAAGACTTATTAATGATGGCCATTGTGACTGGTGTGAGGTGGTACCTTATTGTAAGTTTTGATTTGCATTTCTCTAAGAATTCATCATTTTAAAGTGTATAATTCGGTGGGTTTCAGTACATTCACTGTGCTGTGCAAGCATCACCACTAATACCAGAATGCCTCAGTGCTCAGCCAGGAAGTTACAATTCTTTTTTTTTTTTTGGTCTTTCTAGGGCTTCACCGCGGCACATGGAGGTTCCCAGAGGCTAGGGGTCGAATTGGAGCTGTAGCCACTGGCCTATGCCAGAGCCACAGCAACACGGGATCCGAGCCGCATCTGTGACGTACACCACAGCTCATGGCACCACTGGATCTTTAACCCACTGAGTGAGACCAGAGATCAAACCCGAAACCTCATGGTTCCTAGTCGGATTAGGTTAACCACTGAGCCACAACAGGAACTCCAACAGTTACAATTCTGCCTGGTCTTCTCTTTCTCTTTGTGCAGAGTCAGCCTTTGGTGAGAGCTTAGAGCCTTTTCAGGTCTTCTGAGCATGAGCCCAGCTCTGGGCAAGTGTGTGGACTTCCAGATTCCTGAGAATATGTGAGAGTTTTCAAAAGCCCTTATTCAAAGCATCTCATTCTCCAGCCTTTTCTCTCAAGCTTTTGGTTTGCATATTGTTTGCACTGAACTTCTGTTCCTTTCCCTAGCAGCAGTAGCTAATATATTTGCCTTTAAATGTTTTTTAACAAACTCATCCTTCCTACACCCCACCCCTCCCCTAGTCCTCAGCCCTGGTAGAGTTAGGCTAAATAAAAGCAAGCCCTTTAAGGGGCTCCTTCAAGGAGTCACCAAATAGCGCAAAACAGGTATAGTTCTGTGAGAATAAGTCCTTCTGGTACTGGAAACCTATAGCAGGAATGCAGTCTGTCTGTCTACTGAGCTGAGGGTGGGGAGCAGTAGGAGTGGGGCCAAGATAAGTTGAAATGCTACAAAACTCCTAACAAGATTCAAGTTTTTTGTCTTGATTAAATATTTACCAGGTTGCTATAAAATTTTAGTTTTCAGAGTTCCAGTAAAATAGATTCTGACATTTTTTTGCTGATTTGTCCACTGCTTTTGTGGAGGGATGGGCTCTTTGGAATTGCCTACTCTGCCGTATTTGCTGACGTCACTCTAACCAGTCACTTTTTAAAATTCTTTTTTTTTTTCTGCCACACCTGCGGCATATGGAAGTTTCCAGGCCAGAGGGTTGAATCGGAGCTGCAACTGCCAGCCTGCACCACAGCCATAGCAATACCAGCTCCGAACTGCATCTGTGACCTACACTGTAGCTTGCAGGAACACCTGATCCTTAACCCATTGAGTATGGCCAGTGGTTGAACTTGTGTCCTTAGGGATACTATGTTGGGTTCTTAACTCACTGAGCCACAACGGGAACTCCTAGTCAGTTTTACTTTAAAACAGAAATAGTTTATTATTCATGTATTTTTAGTCGCAGTTCTAAAACAAACCCAATTTAAACTGACTTGAATGAAGGGTTAAGTCTAGGAGTCTAAGTGGTCTATGGTAAACTGGTTTGAGGTTCATTAGCACTTGATGTCTCTGAGGCTCCATATGGCCAAGGCAGCGGCAGTGGTTTCAGCCTCACATCCTCTCAACTCCCAAATTGTCAAGTTTCTTTTCTCTTAGTTCCTGTAAAAGCCCTGAGTTTCATTCCCACTGGATCTGGTTAAGTCATTTAGTTATCTGCGAGTCAGTCACTATGGCCAAAAGAATGCTGTGCTCTGATCGACCTAGGCCTAAGTCAGTTTACTCCTTATGGTCAAGAGTGAGACCCATTCCCAGCACGTTGACAGAGGATCAGAGAGGGTGAAAAGGAATGTAAAAAGAGCGGATGAGATGGGATTGAACAGTCAGGAAATAATAACCTTTGGGTGCTTTCCAGGGTTCTTTCTAAAATGTTTCTGATACTCTGGAGCTAAAAGAACTTAAGATCCTGTGGCCTTGGTGAAAGATTGTAATACCAAGAATTTTTTTTGTTTGTTTTAAATTGGGCCCATTTTGTAGAATTCTAGAAACCCAAGAATATATTGAGTTCTTTAAAAGAATAAGGTGTTCCAGCTGGGTGAATGAACTTTGTTTTTACAGATGTGAAAAAAGTTTCTTTGAAGCTAGGGATCTTCGCCAGCACATGAACAAACATCTTGGTGTGAAGCCATTCCAGTGCCAATTTTGTGATAAGTGCTATAGTTGGAAAAAAGATTGGTATTCCCATGTGAAGTCTCATTCTGTCACTGAGCCTTACAGGTGGGTAAATCTGAGGATGATCTGGGCTTAATTGAGATATATATGTACTTTAGATTAATTATCATGGATGCTTGTGCTTTGGGAAAAATTTGGGTTTTTTCTCTATTTTAGGTGTAATATATGTGGCAAAGAATTTTATGAAAAGGCATTGTTCAGAAGGCATGTAAAGAAAGCTACCCATGGGAAAAAAGGAAGAGCAAAGCAAAACTTAGAACGGGTGTGTGAACAGTGTGGAAGGAAGTTCACTCAGCTGAGAGAGTATAGGAGACACATGAACAACCATGGAGGTAACTCTACTAAATAGAGTTTTATCTATATTTTTAACTACAATGAAACCCAGTCTGATAGTGATTTTCCTTTGACCATTCCTCTTGCCTGTTATCTCACCTTCCTTAATAAGAGATTAATCCTACATTGTAGATTTATTCAAATGGTAGAGATGATCTTGAACCTGATCAAGGTTGTATATGCAAATAGATTTGTTTTTAGTAAGCTTCTTATTCTGGATCAACATTTTTTGTGTGTTTGTTTTTGCTTTTTAGGGCCGCACCTGCAGCATATGGAGGTTCCCAGGCTAGGGGTTGAATCAGAGCTACAGTTGCCAGCCTGTACCACAGCCACAGCAACACTAGATCTGAGCCACATCTGCAACCTACACCACAGCTCATGGCAACGCCGGATCCTTAACCCACTGAGTGAGAACAGGGATCACACCCGCAACCTCATCGTTCCTAGTTGGATTCATTTCCGCTGCGCCACAATAGGAACTCCTTTTTATACTGAAATGAATACTTGAAGATTTTTTCTTTATCCTAGGATTATAGTATTGCTGTGAAGGTTAAAAGAGACCATTCACAAAAACTCAAAATTGTCGCTTAGCAACTTCTATCCATGAGAATATATTTTTTTCTTTTTCTTTTTTCTGGCCACACGTATGGCATATGGAGATCCCTGGCCCAGGAATTAAATCTGAGCTGCAGCTGTAGCAACGCCGGGTCTTCTAACCCACTGACCTGGGCCTCGGTTCAAACCTGCACCTCCGCAGCAACTTGGAACTTCTGCAGTCAGATTAGATTTTTTTTTTTTTTTTTGCTTTTTAGGGCCACACCTGAGACATGTGGAAGTTCCTAGGCTAGGGGTCCACTCAGAGCTACAGCTGCTGGCCTACACCACAGCCACAGCAACTTGGGATCCTTAACCCACTGAGCGGGGCCAGGGATTGAACCTGCATCCTTATGGATACTAGTTTGATTGATTTCTGCTGTGTGAAAGTGGGAATTCCTGCAGTAGATTCTTAACCCAGTTCCCATGAATAGTACAGAATCTGCTTTATTCTAAGGGGAACCATTCTAGTCCTAGTAAAAAGTAAGAGATCACCATAGTCAAGATAGAAAGTCTTCATGGGCTACCTACTATACTTAAAAGCATTATTTATCAGGCAGCTATAATATATTTTGTCACCACACACACTTTTCTTCTTTTTTTTAAATAGGAGTTAAGCCGTTTGAGTGCTTAACATGTGGAGTAGCTTGGGCAGATGCCCGATCTCTGAAACGCCATGTCAGGACACATACAGGTGAACGGCCCTATGTCTGTCCGGTATGTAGTGAAGCCTACATAGATGCGCGAACACTGCGTAAACATATGACTAAGTTCCACAGAGATTATGTGCCTTGCAAAATTATGCTGGAAAAAGATACCCTTCAGTTTCATAACCAAGGAACTCAAGTGGAGCATGCTGTTAGCATCTTAACAGCAGATATGCAAGAACAAGAAAGCAGTGCTTCTCAAGAACTTGAAACCGTGGTGGTGACAGGAGAAACTATGGAAGCTCTAGAGGCTGTTGCAGCTACTGAAGAATGTCCATCAGTATCTACACTTTCTGACCAAAGTATTATGCAAGTGGTTAATTATGTGCTGGCACAACAGCAAGGACAGAAGCTGTCTGAGGTCGCAGAAGCTATTCAGACTGTTGAAGTAGAAGTGGCACATATTTCAGAAACAGAATGAATGTCATAATGGAGATTAAAAAGAAGTGATACATATATTGAACTCAGAGAACATTTGTTTACAGTACTATATGACGATCTGCCTAGAGTTTGTCCAGCCTCTGGGCTGTTTGGTGGTGTTTTAACATTTATTTCTAAACGGTTTGTCTGGCTAATGGGTTTGGTAGAGAAAATCTGTTTACTGTAAAGAAATTGAAAACAAATCTGT
This sequence comes from Phacochoerus africanus, assembly GCF_016906955.1. NCBI lineage: Eukaryota > Metazoa > Chordata > Mammalia > Artiodactyla > Suidae > Phacochoerus > Phacochoerus africanus. The sequence continues at coordinate 238,055,896 of NC_062544.1, forward strand.
TTGATGGCAGTGGTTTATCATGGTATACTTTTTATGAATTAATGTTTATAAAGAACTGTACTAAATTAAAAATTGTACAGTTTCATTTGCATTTTGCTATTACTATATACTTTGATTTTGAAAGGCTGCAGTAATTGGCTTTTCTTGTATTCTCAAAATACAGAGGTTCTGTGATTTCATTTGCCCTGTCTATGGATTAAAAATTCTAATATAAAGCATTTTAGTAGGATGCCTAGGTATATTACATTTTTTAAATGCTTCAAATCTGTGAGTCCTGACTTACTATTTATTTTAACCCCTTATAAAGTCAGGGATTCTTTATTATATTTTAAAGCACTTAATGAGTTACATGTTGTAATCAAGTTTGCACAATATACTTAATCTATATGGGGAACCCTTAAATGAATAGCTGATTTTTTTAAAATGCCATTAAAATGCATGAAATGCACATTTAAAGCCTTACTATACTATCCTTCAAGGCAAGTAAATTGACCATGAGCAAAGAACACCGTTATTAAACTCTGTTGATGGGAAATTTCTCCTTGATAACATAAAACAATAAATGGGGAGGGGTGAAAACTAGGATTGCTGTGTTTGAAGCTTTTGTATCATGTTTAATTGTTCAATTTTGTTGGAAAACTGCAGTTTAGAAATAGGATAGCAATATAAACATCTACAGTGGTCTTGTAGATACCATGTAATTGTCAAGTAACTTAAGAATATTGAAAATTCTTCACTTCAGCCCTCATTATAGTATACTACTTAAAGAAATTGATTATGACCCACCAAATTGTTTGAAAGTGAATTCTTTTTTAAAGTTACCTGAGAATTAAATTAATTTTTGTGTTTGATTTTTAAATTCCCAACTCTTTAAGCTATCCAGTTTTCTGATTTTTCAAAATAACCATGAGAGATGCCACATTTCTCTCCCGGGAAACTACCAGGATAATTGTTAAAATCAAATGTTTACGTATTAGAAGCTAATAGAAGAGGTAAAATTAAGATGTAAGCAAATCACATGTAAATCATTCCTAAAGCACAAGAAAAGAATGTGCCTTGATGTACATATATTACTAAGATGCTTATTCCAGTTTACTTTAAAAATGGCTTAAATGACAAAGAATAAATGTGATGCCATGCATGCATTGTACCTGCATATGTAATATTTGCATTTGCAAATTCCCTATTGTTTCAATAGCTGTGTGACTGACTTTCAATCTTAAGTGGATCGACATACAGCCTATAACTTTATAATGGCTGCTTGTTTATCGTACCTTTCAGTTAGTGAAAATGTGTTTCAGCCTGACTAAAATTTAGAATTGTGTCTTTATGTTCCATGGTCACCATTATTATTAGATTCAGTTAATTGTATAAGACCATTAATGTGTGTCATAAATATGTAAATAAAAGATGTTGAATCTTGTTTAAAGTGTAAGCTTTGGAGTTGAGCTTGTCATTATTTTCAGTTCATAAATCAGTTGCTTTTATTCATATGTTACTAAATTAATCCATTTTAAAAGGGAACGGGGATTGAACACATTAAAAAGTAGCCATTGAGGGAACACATAATACTATTAAAATTTATCACACTTATGGAGTCCCTTTGTGGTCCAGTGTGTTAAGGAAGCTTATACCTGCCTGGGGTGAGGGCACAAAAAAACGTAGTATACTTAAACATAATCTTACCGAAAAATTAAAAGTAGTACAATTAACTGCCATCTTTGGATAATTTGTGTGTGGAGAATTAACATACATGTAGAAATAAGTATTAAAGTTCAAAAAATTAAGCTTTTTTTCTTTTCCTCTGTGCTGAGGGTTGACCTGGGCCACTGCAGTGACATTGCCAGATCTTAACCCACTGTGCCACAAGAGAACTCAGTTTTACATGAGGAAGTTCTCTATATAACAATTCCTTTTTGGAAACATGAATTGTTTTGTCTTGTTGTTGGCATCTGATGACTTCCCTAAAACTGTGTGGGTATCCCCTGATTAAATCTGTTTGTTACTGCTGTTTATTAAAGGCCAGTGCCTGTTTATAGAATTTGACAAGGTTACCTAAACTGCCGGATTTAGAGTTAATCCGGACCTTCCAGACCTTCAGTGTTTTGTCTCTGTCTTTCTTCTTCTTCAGGACCGCACCTGAGGCACATGGAAGTCCCCAGGCTAGGGGTCCAATTGGAGCTGCAGCTGCTGGCCTACACCACAGCCACAGCAATGCCAGATCCTTAACCCACTTAGTGAAGCCTGGGATTGAACCCTCATCCTCATGAATACTAGTTGAGTTCTTTACCTCTGAGCCACGATGGGAACTCCTATCTTTTTTTTTTAAAAAAAGAGCTTTGGTGTAAACTCACTGTGAATGACGCTTCCTACTTATGGTCAAGTCAGGAGATTAAACCTGTTTTCAGAGTTCCCATTGTGGCTTAGTGGGTTACGAACATATGATTAGTATCCATGAGGATGTAGGTTTGATCTCTGGCCTCACTCAGTGGGTTAAGGATCTGGCATCTGGCAATCCTGCATCTGGAACTCCAATTCAACTTCTGGCTCAGGAACTTCCATATGCTGCATGTTGGGCCTTGAAAAGCAAAACAAAAAAACCCCAAGAAACTAAATTTTTTTTTGTTTTTAGGCTGCACCCAAGGTATGTGGAAATTCCTGGGCCTAAGATCAAACCCATACCATAGCAGAGACCTGAGCTACAGCAGTAACAACACTGGATCCTTAACCAGCTAGGTCACCAGGGAACTTCTAAAGGAAATTCTTTAGGCAGAAAGCAATTGAACTGAGATGGTAATTCAAATTTACATGAAAGAACAAAGAGCATTAGTAAAGGCAGTTATGAAATTACAACATACAGGCTATATGTATAATTCTCCTTTATTCCCTTGCTTTAACAAGCAATGTGTAAAATAGTATATATAGAATGTATTATCGAGCCAATAACATAGAAATTTAATATATGTGTAAAATACATACCAATAACAGCGCAAGAGATGAGTGAGGGCAAAGCTGTATTGGGGTAAAGGAATACCTATAGATTATAATCATGTATTATTGGGGTTGTAACTAATAAATGGAACATGTGTAACGATACCACAAAAGGGACAAGGGAATATAAATATATAGGAATAACCTTTTTATAAATAACAAATTAAGTCAGATAAATCAAGTTTATTCTGATAAAGCGTGTATGGCAAACCCTAGAGCAATCACTTAAAATTATTAAAGAAATTAAAATGCTGCATTAGAAAATATTCACTCTTAAAGGAGGAAGCAAGGAGCAAAAAACCTATGACAGAAAACAAAATAAATGGCATGCACAAATACAACTGCATCGATAAAACATTAAATCCGGATACACTGAACAATCAGAAGGCAAAGATTGTTAGATTGGATTGAAAAAAAAATGAAACCATACTCCAACAATATGCTGTTTATGGGAAACATTCTTTAGATTCAGTGATAGACTGGATTATAAGTAAAAGGATGGATGGAGTTTCCGTTGTGGCACAGTGGAAATGAATCCAACTGGTATCCATGAGGATGTAGATTCAATTTCTGGCCTTGCTCAGTCGGTTAAGCATCCAGCACTGCCATGGGCTGCGTTATTAATCACAGAATCAGCTTGGATCCTGCATTGCTATAACTGGTGTAGGCTGGCAACTGTAACTGCTTTTTGACCCCTAGCCTGGGAACCTCCATATGCCATGGGTGAGGCCCTTAAAAAAAAGGAAGAGGAAAAAGGATGGAAAAAGGTAAATCATGTAAACAGGAAGGATAAGAAAGCATGCAGCGGCTATACCAAAAACAAAAACAAAAACACCAGACCAAAAAAAAAAAAACTTGCTAGAGGTAAAGAGGGCTTTGGTTTAATTTGCCATCTCTTTTTAACTTAGTGACATTCAGATAGGGCTTATTTGATATTTTCTCTTTTCAAATGTATGTGCTTAAAACCATAAGTTTCTTTCTAGACTCAGCTTTCTCAGCATTCCACGGATTGGGATATGATATCTTTCACTCTTATTTGATTCAAGATATTTTCTACAGAGTCCCCTGGTGGTTCATCGGGTTAGGATATGGTCTTAACTGTAGCAGCTCAGGTCACTGCTGTGGCATATAAGTTCAATTTCCTGGCCTGTGAACTTCTACATGCCTCAGGTGAGACCATTTTTTTTTTCTAATTTTCATTATAATATTCTTTCACATGTTACTCTATCTCTAAACATGTGTTTTGGAGTTTGCTTTTTTCCCCTTGGTTATCTTTTTGCTATTGACCTCTAACTTAATTCTACTCTGGTCAAAACATTCTGTACATTTTCTTTAAAATTTGCTGAGGATGGTGGGTTTTTTTTTTGAATAAGCAACAGTCAGTTTTTGTAAATGTTTCATGAGAACTTAAAAATATTGTACAGTTATGGAGGCATTGTTTTAATATGTGTCAATTAGATTAAATTATTACCTTTGTTGTTCAGATAATCTGTATCCTTATTGATTCTTTTTTTGTTCATTGTTTAATTCTATCAGTTACTGAGAGTAGTTTGTTAAAATGTCCCTGTATGAATGTGGATTTGCCTATTTCTTTCTTTTTTTTTTTGGCCAGCCCTCGGCATATGGAGTTCCTAGGCCAGGGATCAGATACTAGTCACAGTTGCAACCTAAGTTATAGCTTCGGCAACTCAGGATACTTAACCCACTGTGCAGGGCAGGGGATCAAACCCGCACCCCAGTGCCCCCAGGATGTTGTTGATCCTGTTGCCCCACAGGGGGAACTCTTGCCTATTTCTCTTTTTAATTCTGGCAATTTTGCTTTATGTATTTTGAAGCTGTTTATTAGTTGCATGAAATAATGTTTTCCTGATGAGTTGAAACTTTTATCATTACGAAAGGATAAAATGAAGTGCCTCTGGTAATACTCCTGGCTTTAAGTCTACTTTGACTGAAATTAAAATAGCTACATCAAAAAAAAAAAATAGCTACATCAGTTTTTTGGTATTCATGTGGTATATCTTGCCATCCTTATTGCTGTCATCCTATTCATATCTTCATATTTAAGATATGCCTCTTGTATACAGCATATAGTTATCTTTTTATTTTTATTTTTTAAAGGCTTTTTATTTTTGTTTGTTCTCTCTTTTTTTTGCCATGCCCACAGCATGTGGAAAATTCCTGGACCAGGAATTGAAACTGCAACACAGCAGTGACCTGAGCCACTGCAGTGACAGCACCAGATCCTTAGCCTGCCAAACCATGGAACAATTCCAGTTTTTGTTTTTTTTTTTAAGTCCAGGCTGCCAATCTTTGTCTTTTCATGGGAAAATTTAGTTCAGTTATGATATAATTTCTGATATATTTGCATATATATATATCTGCCATTTTAGTTTGCTTTGGTCTTGCCTGTTATACATTTTTCCTTTTCTGCCTTTTAAAAATATTCTAGGAGCTCCTGCCATGGTAGAGTGGGTTAAGAATCTGACTGCAGGAGTTCCCGTTGAGGCTCAGTATCCATCAGGATGCAGGTTCGATCCCTGGCCTGTTCATTGGGTTAAAGGATCCAGTGTTGCCAAAGCTGCAGGCTGCATCTATGGCTTGGATTCAATCCCTGGCCCAGGAACTTGTATATGCCTTTGGTGGGTGCAGTCATTAAAAATACAAATTCCAAATGAACTTATTTACAAAAGAGAAATAGACTCACAGACAAACTCCCAAAGGGGAAAAGAGTAGGGAGGGTAAAGTAGGAGTTTGGGATTAAAATATACACACTAGTATATATGGAATAGTTAACCAACAAGGACCTACTGTATAGCGCGGGGAACTCTACTTAATACGTTATAATAACCTATAATGGAAAATAACCTAAATAAGAATATACATAGATATATGTGTAAAACTGAATCACTTTTCTGTAAGTGTAACCTGAAACTGATACAACATTATAAATTATATTTCAATAAAAAACTTAAAACCCCAAAACATTCCATTCCCCTCCTCCCATTAGCTTGGAATTACATATTCTCTGGACTTATTTAATAGTGAGTCTAGACATCACATTAAAGTTCTTCGCACAATGTCTTCACATCTAATTCACAAGCATCCACTTCATGAGCTGTAGCGCTCTGTCTGTTCAGATACTTACCAACGCTTTCAATAGCTGTGAAAACAGACAAAAGAAGCAGGTAGTTTATCAACTCCCACACCCAGTGGTACTTAGCTGTTCTACAATTAGGCCTCAAGTTGACCCCATTTCCCTTTGAAAACTCTCTAGATTTTCTGTCATCATCTACTTACCTTAATTCTGGCTGGAGGTTTTTCTTAAACTTTAAAGGTTATCCTGTATATATTTGTCTCTCTCTCTTTTTTTTTTTCTCCTGTTCAGCATTGCCCACTCTCCTAGGTACCTTGGTTCAGACCCTAGTCATCTGGGATGCTTCCATTTCTTCCATCATTGATTCAGCCTCCAGATTCCTTAGCAATGTCTACGATCTGTTTCTTCTATTCCATTACTGCTAAACACTGTTAACATTATTCTTAAGATTTTATAAATTCATGCATGCAGCATATTACCAATATATTGGTTTTCTAGCTTCCATGCTTGCCCTATTTTCCTGCCTTAAACACACATTACTTCCAGATTAATATTTGAAATTGCTCTTAATCTTGAAGCTTCCTGCTTTTCCTTTTTAAAATATTTTTAATTTAAAAAAATTTTATTATTTTTTGTCTTTTTGTCTTTTTAAGGCCACACCTGTGGCATATGGAGGTTTCCAGGCTAGGGATCTAACTGGAGCTACAGCTGCTAGCCTACGCCACAGCCACAGCAATGCCAGATCCTTAACCCGCTGACTGAGGCCAGGGATTGAACCAGCATCCTCATGGTTGCTAGTCAGATTGTTTCTGCTGAGCCACGATGGGAACGCCAACAACTGCTGATTTTTAAGTTCTCCTACTGAAGAGAGCAAGGCCTGTAGTAAAATTCATACTTAAGATTCTCAGAGGAGTTCCTGTCCTGGTGCAGCGGAAACAATCCAACTAGGAACCATGAGGTTGAGGGTTCAATCCCTGGCCTCGCCCAGTGGGTTAAGAATCTGGCATTGCTGTGGCTGTGATGTAGGCTGGCAGCTGTAGTCCTGTTTGGACCCCTAGACTGGGAAGCTCCATATGCTACAGAGGCAGCCCTAAAAAGCAAAAAGATTCCTGGAGCTTTGGCTGTGGCTCAGTGATAACGAACCCAACTGGTAACCATGAGGACTTGGGTTTGATCCCTGGCCTTCCTCGGTGGGTTAAGGATCAGGCGTTGCCATGAGCTGTGGTGTAGGTCCCAGATGTGGTTCAGATCCTGCATTGCTGTGGCTGTGGTGTAGGCCGGCAGTTGTAGCTCTGATTAGACCCCAGGCCTTGGGAATTTCCATATGCCTTGGGTGTGGCCCTAAAAAGACCAAAAAAAAAAAAAAAAAAGACTCCCAGTTTTCTTCCTTGGAGCATCTCATAGTCAATGCCTACTGTAGACTTCAAAAGGAATAGATGAGAAGAAACACCTGTTTAAAATTAGATGGGAAACTGACATTTTCTTCTCAAAATGGCCCTTTTAGAATATACACAAGTCCTGTTCGGGGAATTTGCGGATAAGGTTATGTATATAACAGTTTATACAGATTAAGTTAGTGTTCATACACACACCATTATGATAGTGTTGTTAATTTGGGGGGTTATATCCAACTCAATATTATTTATATTTATGGTGATGAGATACTTTGTGAATTCCTGAGTCAAACCACTGCTCACACCTTGGTATTTTTTAAAAATAAACTTACATTTTTTTAATAGAACAGTTTTAGGTTCATAGCAAAACTAAGTGAAGTACAGAGTTCTTATATACCCCCACCCCCACATGTACACGTACTTTTCATTGTCAATTGCATCTTAATTTGCTTTAATCATTTGCAAATATTTTATCGTCTAATTATTATGTGCATTCTTTCCATATTACTTTCTTTGCAATACTTGATATGTGTCCTGATGCTTGTTTTGATCTTTTCCTAAAAGTTAAAGTATAATAGATTATATATTCCATATATATTAATTAGAAACTTTTATTTTCAGTCATGGCTACATGGGTATATTCATAGTTTCTATTGATCTAACCAAGTTTCACATCAACTATGATTTAGTTATGGAATTCTAAAAGCAGGAATAAAATAAGTAACTCTAGGTATATAAGCATGAGATCTGGATAATGCTGGATTCTGTGTGAGATTCATTTCTGGTGTATTTGGGTGATATACCAACCACTGACACAGATACACAAGTTCAGAGGTAACTTCTTGCAGTAAAGTTATAGTGGTCATCCTTGATAGTTTACACAGTATACATAAGTTTTTTTTTCCTAAATATTAAGCAATGTGACATCAATAGATACCACAGATAAAATGCTCCCATAGACGACTTAGGTTTAGGGGAAAAAAAAAAAAAGATTTAGAAGAGCACATATGTATTATATTTAAAAAGTACAAGGTATGAATAAGAATTCTATGTCCATGTACAATAATTAAGTGGGTGTCTATTGTGATGTAGCCCAAAAACTTTGGTCTGAAAAAAGTTCTCACATATCTGAGGCCCTAGCATGACAGCTGACCTAATTTACCTTAGAGACACCTTTACTCCCCACTCAGGTCTCCAATTATCAAAGTAATGTAGGATCAATGTAGGAAATGTGGAAAGAATAGGAAAATTAAAGGAAGTTAAAAAGTAAAAAACTAAACCCAGTAATTATTTCTAACCAATAATAGACTCTTGTGGGTTAAAAGACTACATATCCCCAGGGACTTTTCATGCAGAAATTGAATCAGGGGTTTCCAAAATTGTTTTCATTGTGGTGATGGGGAGCTTCGTATGCTACACTTCCCTGTGGCAAGCAACTGTACTTCCTCAAAGATATGATTTTTGGCCTCTGGGCCCCTCCACCAAATGTTGACTTTACCCTGCTCACTTATTTCCTTAGCCCTATGGCTGGTAGTTTCTTCCTGCACTTGCTACTTCTATTACAACTGAGAGTTCTCATGTTAACAATTCTTTATATTACAGTTTTTCCTCATTGATAAAATGCTGAAGAAGCTTTTGACAAAATTCAACACCCACTACTTATAAAAGTGCTTAAGAAAATTAGGAGTTGATGGGTATTTTTAACACAATATGTTTACTTTAGTCCTAAAGTTAGGATCTTATTTAATGGTAAAACACTGAAGATGTTTCCACTGAGAAGAAAAACAAGGCAAGGATGCCCATTATTTCCACTACTATTCAATATGGTATTAGAAGTATTAAGAAATGCAATTAGACAAAAATTAATTAGAGGCACAAAAGTTGGTAAAGTAAAGCCATCTCTATTTGCAGGTGATATGATGGTACACCTGGAAAATTCTTGAGAATCAATAAAACTCAAACAATAAAGAGTTTACTTAGGTAGCAAGATACAGAATTAACATACAGAAATTGCCTTCATATCCTGAAACAATAACAAGTACATAATGATAGAGAGAAAAAGCTATTTTAATAGCAACAAAGATGATTACTTAGGAAGAAGCTGAACAATACGCAAAACCCATATGAAAACAAATTTAACTCTCCTGAAAAACACAATAGCAGACTGCTTCCGATTAGGATGGCTTAATATCATAAAAATGGAAGTTAACTGAAATTAGACCCCAATCTCACAAATACATAAGAATATACTCCAAATGATTCAGGAATCTATTTAAATTTTAAAATGAAACAATATAAGCACTAGGAAAGGGTGAATACATCTTTAACCTCAGTATAGAGAAAGGCTTTCCAACTATTAACAAAACTGAAAGGCAATAAAGATTAACAAAGTTCACTATATTAAAAAAAAAGGGGGGGAGTTCCTGTTGTGGCTCAGTAGTTAACGAATCTGACTAGGAACCATGAGGTTGCGGGTTCAATCTCTGGCCTTGTTCAGTCGGTTAATGATCCAGCATTGCCATGAGCTGTGTGGTGTAGGTCACAGACACGGCTCGGATCTGGCGCTACTGTGGCTGTGGTGTAGGCCAGCAGCTGTAGCTCCGATTGGACCCCTAGCCTGGGAACCTCCATATGCCATGGGTGCAGCTCTAGAAAAAGGCAAAAAGACAAAAAAAATAAAAATAAAAAAAGAAAGTCTTTTGCCTTAAAAAAAACACCATAATGAAAACCAAAAGACAACAAATAACTGGGAGAAACTATTTAAAACATACAGCAAGAATAAAGTTACCATATGATGAATTCTTAAAATATGAAAACAAAGACCCAATAGTAAAATGGGAATGAAAGCTATGCATAAAGATATTCAATATTCAAATAACCCTTAAGCATATGAAGATATCCAATCTCACTCATAGCTAGAGATGCAAGTTAAAATTATTTTAAAATGGCTTTTTTTTTTTCTTTTGACCTTACCTGTGGAATGTGGAAGTTCCCAGACCAGGGATTGAACCTTCACTGCAGGTGATCCCAGATCCTTAATCCCTGCACCATATAGGAACTTCCTAAAATAACTTTTTTTTTAAACCTATCAGATTTGGTAAAAATTAAAAAGCATGACAAACATATTCTAATGGCAAAGCTGTGAGAAGAGGCACTCTCATACATTTCTAGTGGGACAACAAACTGGTACAATCCTTTTGGGGGAGAATTTGACAAAACCAAACAAGAGTAGATAAGCACTTATATTTTGACACAGCATCTTAATTCTAGGAATTTACCTGAAGGGAAATTCATTCCAATATGAAAATACACAAGCACAGGTTATTCAATTACAGCATTGTGATGGCAAAGCATTAGAAATGACCTAAATACCCATACACGGAAGAGTAATTGCATTGCTTTTGGTACATTCACACGATGGGAGTACTATATAGCTGTTAATTTTTTTTTTTTTTTTTAGGGCTGTATCCACAGCATATCCAAATTCCCAGGCTAGGGGTCGAATCAGAACTATAGCTGCTGGCCTACACCACAGCAACGCTGGATCTGAGCAACCCTCAGCACAGCTTTCACAGCAACCCAGGATCCTTAACCCACTGAGAGTCCAGGGATTGAACTCGAGTCCTCATGGATAGTAGCTGGGTTCATTACCACTGAGCCATGATGGGAACTCCTAAAGATTTTTTTTGGGAAAGATCTCAAAAAAAACAGGGTATAGTTCATGGGGAACACAAATCCAAACAAAAGTAACACAACCATATGAAAAGGGGAACAGAGAAAAGAACTTACAGAACTTTGTAGAACAATATTTTTATTATAAACGCTTAAGACTAAAAAGGAAATGTTAGTAGTTTTTCATAGGGAAATATATAAATTCATAATTCTCAAACCACTTTATGTGTATTCTAGAAATTAATCAAATAAATCAACAGATTATAGTTAGTCAAAGTCAGATTTCTTATTGTTGGTAAGACTAATAAAGGAGGAAGACCAGAATGTTGGTCTGGTATTAGAAATATCTATATGAACTCATGGAAATATATATATAAATAATACACATACATATACACATATATAGAAATTAGTACATATATACACACATACATATACTTTCTAGCTGTTAACCAGGCTAGAAGCAATGACACTTCAGTTACCAATGAGTACACTTCGTGCAGATTTTGGTTTCTAAATAGGTTCTAAAAGGAATCATGGATGCTTAGAGATCAAATTCCAGGGTTAGAGAAGAGAAAATACAAGGTAAGTCCAGAATATCTTCTGGTGCCAGAAATTTAGGAAGTATTAAAAAAAAGAATGGGGACATGTTAAAAAGAAACAAAAGTCAATGGGAAGGGGTTTGCAGGGGGAAAATCTGGGACATTTTGAGTAACAAAATAATGGTAGTAATGCATTATCACATATAGAGTAACATAAGAATACTAGGGCCTGTTGTGGATAAAATAATTGGTTAAAGAATGGAGTTCCCTGGTGGCGCAGTTGTAGCACAGGTTTGATCCCTGGCTCTGGAACTTCTGCATGCTGCAGGTGCAGCCAAAAAAAAAAAAAAAAAAAGAATGGCAAAGAAATCTTCACAGAATTTCGATTACTAAAAATAGAGTGATGAAAACAGAAAATAGAAAATCATCATTTGGTAAATCCTACACTAATTGTTTCAGGAAAAGAATCATGGGGGAAAAAAACCCAAAGAGCAAAAACCATGAAAGCTTGCCAATTAGTGGGCAAAAGTATGATAAATAGGATACTTAGAAGAATTTCCCCATAAGATACTTGATAATCACAAAGGAATTCTGGCAGGTATCACTCTAACCAAATGGTCAAAATTAACATTACCAGTAAGAGGTCAAATTGACATCATGCGTTTGCTAGTGCACTGAGGACACATCAGTTCTGCCCTTCTTGCCAAGAATATATACATTGAATTTAATCATGAGGAAACATTAGGGAAATCACAAATTTAGAGATCTTTAACAAATGACTGGCCTATACTTTTCAAAATGTCTCAAGTTATAAAAGACAAACACTGGAGTCACAGGTTAAAGGAGCTTGAGGAGAGATGACAAATAAATGTGTGAAAATGAAGTGAATCTTCAAATAGGGAGACATTAATGGAGTGAATGGTGAAGAAATCTGAATAAGGTCTGTAGAACAGTAGTATACAATGATATAAAAATTTTAATAATGTTAATTCCCTGGTTCTGATTAACTGTCCTGTGGTTATATAAGATGTTATCATTTGGAGAACATGGAAACTTTGTAATATTTTTGCAATGTTTTGTTAAGTCTGAAATTTTTCAAAATGAAAAGTTAAATACAGGAGTATCATCATCTCAGCAGGAAAGTAACTTGAACAGTTCCTCCACAGTATATCAAGCTAACTTTGATTAGAATTAAAAAAAAATGAAATTCATAGCCTTCACTTGTGATTAAGTCAAACTAGAAGTGAATCTTAATTCTAAAATTTAGTTCAATCTTTGCATTTAATAAGACGAACTATTTGACAGCAGCATTATAAACATTAAGAAAATATTTAGAAGAATTCACATTGTGGCTCAGCAGGTTAAGGACCCAACACTGTCTCAGTGAGGACGTGAGTTCTATCCCTGTCCTCCCTCAGTGGGTTAAGAATCTGCTGTTGCTTCAAGTCGCAGCATGGGCCACATTGTGGCTTGGATCCTGCCTTGCTGTGGCTGTGGCACTGGTTGTGGCTGCAGCTTGGATTTTATCCTTAGCCCAGGAACTTCCATGTGATGTGGGTGTGGCCACAAAGAGGGTGAGGGGAGATGTCAGACACTAGTAAGAGAATACCTTCTAACATTTAGAGATACTCAAAGATATGCCTTGGCAGGATATTTTATAGCATGCAATTGCCAACCACTTAGGCAGTAGAGAAAAGGGATTTGGATTAGGTCTTTTCCAACCTGAGATAATGTAATGTTCTAGAAGTATATGCTAAGTTAGGTAAACTCAAATAATTTTTTTTTCTTTTTTGCTTTTTAGGGCTGCACCTGTGGCATATGGAGGCTTCCAGGCTAGGGGTGTAATTGGAGCTATAGCTGCCTACACCTCAGCAATGCCAGATCTGAGCTTTGTCTGTGACCAACAGTACACCTCACAGCAACTCTGGATCCTTAACCCACTGAGCAAGGCCAGGGATCAAACTTGCAACCTCATGGTTCCTGGTCAGATTCGTTTCTGCTGCACCACAACAGGAACTCCTCAAATAATTAAAAATCTTTTTTTTTTTTTTTGTGCACCCATGGCATGTGTAAATTCCTGGGTCAGAGACACAGCAGTAACCATGCCAGATCCTTTAACCACTAGGCTGCCAGGGAACACCTAAATTTCCCATCTTTGGCCAACAATCTGGGCAAGAGCAACAATAACGTCTCTTCTTTGTTTAAAACAAATAAACCGGCAATAATTACATGGAATAGAAAATAAGAACACTAATTGAGTTTGACAAATTTATTGGTATTTTAGTAAAGACATTCATCTCAGTCGTTTCTCTCTCCTATCTTGACCTTAGGTTAATATTTGAGTCAAGAAAAGAAAATGTAGGAGAGGGATGTTATTTGAACATAAACATTAAAATGAACAAATACGGCAAGTTTGCCTACATTAAAGCAAGTTAAATTCATTTATCTTGATATAGTTAAATCATGTAAGTAAGAACTAATAGTTCTATATACATTTCCATTGTTTTACTTGGGGCTTACTCTATACTCAACTGCAAGTGAACAAAGTATTAGGGATATATACAGGCTGCTTCTCTAGAGCTATTACCTATTAAAAGAGCTCAGTGAGTAATTACCACCAATCAAGTAGTCTGAAGCTGCCTCCAAATTTAACACTGTAGGAGTTTTCAAGGATATCATTATACTAAATGTTTCTTTTATGTGTGACTATGCTTTTAAAGATGTGTTTAACTGTCACATTAAAAAAGAATTCATATACAATACAAAAATACAAAGTAAACACAAATCCTACAACACATAGCTTGACAAAGTATATGTGGTCAAAGATTCCATAAAATATGTTTAAAGATGCATTTTCTTTCCTTCTATTTTCAGTATCTAAAATGTGCTTTTGAGAGGCCACTGGTTAATATGTATACAGTTAAAATAAACCATATTATTGTGCTAAAGAAGGATTCCTATAAGTTCAAATCAAATTGGATTTCACAAGTTAGTAACTTAAATGCTTTGATAGAGTTACAGAAAGTGCGTCTTTCTCATTTTCCATCTTCATACAACCTTACCCTTTTTTTTTTTTTTTTGGTGTTTATACCCTTTAAAAAATAAGAACAGCCAAATATTTAACTATGTACATTTAAATTTTTGGTGGTGGTTTGCTATTTTAAAAGAAACAGCTTCCTTATGATTTGCCTCAAGATCTGATGGAAATGCTTACAGGAACTAGCTAATGACAAAACCAAGAGAAGCACATTCAAAATACTGATTTACTTTGGTAGCAAATGGTTGTTCTTTGAAAACTAATGAAGGTAGACAAGACCCTTTAAAATTAAGTGGGCTATCTTAAATACTCAACAGTTTACATAAAATTTTAAAATATTCTTTTTAAAGAGCTAAGCATCTGTATCCACTGATAGCAATGCAATAACTAGTTTATGATGACTCGAAACAAAACAAATGCCCATTAGGAAAAAAAGCCATATTTTAATTTTAACTAATTTACTTTCTCAGTCAATAGTCCAGTAACATTTTCCTCCCAATCTAACACTCCCTTCTTTATAAGGCTGTTCCTGGGAGCCAGACAGTTTAGGCTAATAAGGGAGTTAAGTTAGAAACTAATTAACTATAGTTTCAATAGACAATAACTTTTTGCTTCCCTCTTAATGTGCTAATAGTTGTGTCTAAAAAAATATGCAATTCTTAGAAAGGTACCATTTCTGATTTTTTATTATCTGTAACCTTTGGAAACTAATCACATGAAACTACAAAATTAGTAAATGTCTTGAAATCTGCATATAAAACATAAATTACCTCTAATTTTAAATTCTCATTTATTAGTGTACCATTCAATCTTAAAAAAAAAAAAAAAAAGGCGGCTCCAAAGATAGTCTTATACCATTCTTTAAAAAAGGAAACTGTTCCTTTTAACTTTACACCCACCCCACACCCCAATTTCAAAACACATCATTTAATTGTCTTGGTCATGGACATTTCCAAGATGAGATTTTATATTTCGTTCCCATAGCTTCTGGTTATCAGAAAACCCATGTTTTCCTTTATTGAAGGAATTTGGTCCTGCTGATGTTGGTGTATCCCTGTGTTAAAAGAAAGGAAATTGATTTAAAATGTTATATAACGACTCTGGGGCCATGTTTTTAACACATTCAAAACATATTTGTTTAACACCTATCATAAATGAAGGCCAAACATAAGATGCAGCTACAGGTCTGTTTAAAAATACCCTTTCCAGGAGTTCTCTTGTGGTGCAGTAGGTTAAGGATCTGGCGTTGTCATTGCAGTGGCCTGGGTCGCTGCTCTAGGGAGGGTTTGGTCCCTGGCCTGGGAACTTCCACATGCCACAGGCACCACCCCCCCCATCCCGCCACAAAAAAAAGGAAAAAAAAAAAGCCCAATAAAACAAACCCCTTTCTGGTCCTAAAATTTCAGACACAGTAGGCCTGAGGAGGAATGAGGTAAAAAAGCAGTTTTAACAAACATGCAACATGGTTCTGATACACAGCTAAAAGTGGCAAGCACTGCAGTTTTAAAAACCATTGCTTAGGGTTTTCCGTTATGGCACAGCGGAAAAAAAACGAATCCAACTAGGAATCATGAGGTTGTGGTTTGATCCCTGGCCTCGCTCAGCCGGTTAAGGATCTGGCATTGCCGTGAGCTGTGGCATAGGCCAGCAGCTGCAGCTCTGATTGGACCCCTAGCCTGGGAACCTCCATATGCCATAGGTGTGGCCCCAAAGAGAAAAACAAACAGACAAACAAAACCCATTTCTTATAACCCATTAACAGATCATGAAATCAATTTGGTGGCTTGAGAGCATTTTTTTTCTTTTGGTCACCTTAAGGCACATGGAGTTCCAGGGCCAGGTATCAGATCTGAGCTGCAGTAGTGACCTAAGCCAAAGCCATGGCATGCCAGATCCTTAACCCACTGTGCCAGACACAGCTGATCCCATTGTGCTGCAGTGAGAACTCCTTTTTAAAATTTTTTATTTAAAAATTTTTTATTATAGTTGATTTACAATGGACATCAGCATATAAAAAAAATGAATAGAAGAAAAACATGAGGCTGTATCATGCACAAAAATGTTCAGTGTCATTTTATGAACTAATTTCCATTTTAAATGTGTAGATATACAGATATATGGGGTGTTTTGACTGAGTTATAATATTTGTTATATTTCTTACTTTAGGTCCCAGTATGAAAGGAAGGCAAGCAGTCAGCCATTGACACTATTCCCATTTGAATCACAAAGTCTGAAGACTGATGCTTGAAGACTTAGCACTTCGTTCTCTGGGAGAACATACATTTGGCAGAAATGGGTCCATAGTGTAGGTTGTACTGAACCCCAGCTTTTTTATTAAGTTATCCATTTATGTGTACAAAGATAGGAAACCAAACATCATATTAACATGATTATTTCCATGATAACAGAAGCAATGGAAGAAAATTTTAAAATACTTTTGTCTTATTTTGATATTTAGCATATAAATCATCAAGGAAAAAGGGACACATACAATCAAAATTAAGTGGTGGGAATGATATCATAAATGAGATGAAAGCCATTTCTTTACAACAGAAAAAAAATTTAAATTTTAAATCAGAAACATTTCTCATAACTGTTTTATTTGAAAAAATATAATTACATGTATCTGAGAAGAAAAGCATTAAATTATTGTTATTTACCCTTAAGCTACTCATTTTCTCTTACCAGGAAAGAAAATAAGATTACTGACATCTTAGAAAATAAAACTGTTTTGCCCAAATATGCAAGAAGCGCCTGAACACTAATAGATTATGCATAATATACAACTTACTCTTAATTCACCAGTTTTCTATAATATCACACAAAAATTATAATACCTTCCAATATTCTTCATCCTCATCTTTGCTTCTGGAGGCATTTCCTCTGGTTCACTCTGGAGAAAAAAAACAAGACAGAAACAGAGATGACTGCATTAGACATAGTTGACCACCACACAAAAACCTGTGTATAACTTTATAGTTATTTGTGGATATGGGCCTCCATATCCACAGTTCTGCATCTAATGATTTAATCAACCCTTGGATTGTACTGTAACACATATTTACTGAAGAAGATCTGCAAAGGCCCATGCAATTCAAACGTGTGTTGATCAAGGGTCAAGTGTATGTTAAATTCACTTGATTACTAATAATGCTAAATTTTATATCTAAATCTGTAAATTTTGGTAAGAGGAGAAAATAGTTTAACGACATTTTAAAAAGGAACTCATGTTTCCAGTGTGATTTTTGCATAAAGAGAAAACCTTATAATATTCTAGAACTAAAACTATTTGTTTACTGTAAGTTACACATTGCACTAAATGCTTTTTTTGTTGTTGTTGCACCCACGGCATGTGGAAATTTCTGGGCCAGGGATTGAACTCACGCTGAAGGTGCTACCTGTGCCACAGCTGTGGCAACACTGGATCCTTAATCTGCTGTGCCACAAGTGAACCTCATCAATGCTTTAAAATATGCACTATCTTTGAAAACCCTAACAATCCTAAAAGGTGGGTATGAATTTCATCATTTACACTTGTAGGTGAAGTAAACAAGTTTAACTTGTCCAAAGTCACAAAGCTAACAAACTGCAAAACAGCTGGATGCCAAAGCAAAGGCTCTTAACCACTTTATTTACTGTATTTACTGTATTATTCCTTATCAAAAATATCTCTTTTACTATAAAGTTATTTTTTCTTCCCCCCGCCCCCTCTTTGGCTTTTTAGGGCTGCAACCACAGCACATGGAAGTTCCTGGGCTAAGGATACAATCAGAGGTACAGGTGGCAGCCTCTACCACAGCCACAGCAATTTGGTGGGATTTGAGCTACATCTGTGACCTACACAACAGCTCATGGCAATGCTGGATCCCCAACCACCAAGGAATGCCAGGGATCAACCCCGAGTCCTCGTGGATACTAGTCGGGTTCCTTACTGCTGAGCCACCAACGGGAACTCCTATAAAGTTATTTTCCAAGCTCATTCCTTACCACCATTCCATAGTTATAGCTAGTGAAAAGATATGTGACAAGTTAGTACCTTTTAGATGTTTTTTATGCTAAGCTAAAATATTCCTTTTTAAAACAGTTACTGCAAGATTCGGCTTCAAGGGGTTTTCTACCTGTCAATTGTGGGACAATTTGAACATTACAGCCTGATGAATAAAGGAAGAACCCAAGAGCCTACACTTACACAAGTAAGGAAAAGCTTTCTTATAGTAAGAGACAATTAAAGAAATGCAACAGAAAAAAAAATTTAAATTTCAAAATTAATTAGTTAAATGAATGCCCTCTTTGTTCAACATACTTTAGTCTTAGATATACAGTCAAGGTTAATTAACTATGTTCTGCAGAAAAAGGAAGAACCAGATGAAGATTTTAGATGCATGTGTTCTTTTACCTAAGAGACAAGTTTATCTTTAACTATCATTACCATCTTACAGCAGAGTATTATCTGAACCTGTCTAAAATTTCTTTAAAAACAAAACAGTTAAGGTATGATGCAAAGAACATAGGACAAGAAACCAGAGACGTTAAGTTCTGGTTCAACACTCATGCACTCTCAATTTCTCCACCTACAAAATAACTGTTACCACACAATTCATAGGTATATATGGAGAGTAAAACAGTTATGTGAAGATTCAAGTTGTTTGGCAAAGCAAACCACTGCCATTATGTAGGTGCTTACAATTTTCAGCCTCTCAACTTCTGTGCATGCTGTTCTCTTCTTCCTATATTGTCTTTCCCTGATACAAGCTGCACATACCAAAATGCTACCTAATCTCTTAAGAATGTTAGGGATGACAGAAAACATTTAATATAAGTTAGTGCTTTTCAAACTTTCATTTTTTGGGGGGGACAATGAAATACTTTTGTCCCAACAAAATACTACTTGGGTTCCCAAATACCAAACAAATATAACAGCAGATATAAGTGAAAAAGGGCAGGAGACCAGAGCCATGCATACTAGCTATCACCTAATACCACAGTAGCTTTTGAGACATTTCCACAGAACCATTTAAAAATGTCATTTAAATTCAGCCTTCATTTTTACAGTTGAAAAGATAAGGTTCCAAAAAGGTAAAGTGATTTATTCACAGGCTTTCTATTGGTTAATAATTAGAAAGGACAGAAAAAGAATCCAAGTCTTCTGACTGCCAGTTCTGTGGTCTTTCCATAATGTTATATCCAGTTACCTAGCCACTCTTCCTCACCTGAATATCTACATCATTTCATCTTCTCAAGTATTTTTGATTTTTATCTGGTACTGTTTTATGTATAAGTCCCTGTCCTGCTGAATCCCTAGAGGAACATGCCCAATTTATCTTTGTAATTCTTTACCTATTGATCTGGGGTCCAATCATTACATATTTATCTTTGCCTAAAACTCTTCTACAAAAACCTCTAGTCCTGTCAAGCACAGCTGCTTAGCATTTACCACTTGTAATTGAAAGCTGATGTATTAGCCTACAAAAGTATTTCTTCAGAGTTCCCATCGTGGCTCAGAGGAAATGAATCTGACCAGTACCCATGAGGATGCAAGTTCGATTCCTGGCCTTGCTCAAGTGGTATAGATTGTACACCACTGCCATGAGCTGTGGTATAGATTGTAGACTTGGCTCAGCTCCGAGTTGCTGTGACAGTGGTGTACGCTGGCAGCTACAGCTCTGATTTGACTGCTAACCTGGGAACCTCCATATACTGCGGGTGTGATCGTAAAAAGACACACACAAAAAAGTATTCCGTGGTTTGCCAAAACCTTGCCTAATATGTTTTAGTATCCAACTCCTTTTTCTTCTCTATTCTTCCCAATCACTTCAGCTCACATTTTTTGCTCCTCTGAATATATAATTCTTATCCATATTGCTTTTGAGAGCAAGTACTGAAGTAATCCCATAATTGTTATACAATGGGGTCATATCCCAAGTGGGGATTAGGTTCTAAATTCAGAGCCTAAGGAAAAAAAAATCAACTACGATTATGCGTAAAAATTTGTATGTCATTCATAAGGATGGTAAGAGAGAGACATTGTGAAGGGCATTAGAGAACTAGGAATGCCAAAGAGAACAGCAGATAAGTACTCCATGCTCACTCCAGAACACATGCCTATTGACTAGAAGGTCTTCTTCACCTGCACTATTATTCCTCATGGGGATATAGGGAGAAAGCACTATAGTTGCTCCCATCCTTTTTTTTTAAAGTTACAAAAAACTTTATTGTTCACTTTAGGATCTTCCAGGAAATCCATTTATCTAAATATTCCACTTACCCTCATTAGAATACCCTTTTTCAAAATAATATGGTGTCAAAGGAGGGTAATTCATCAAGATTCCCTTTAAAACCACAGCCATGCTGTGTTCACCAATCCTATCATATCTATAGCTCCTTTTAAAAGCTGAACACAAGCATAATGTCTCACTGAAGATTCTAACTGAAAATTACTAAAGCCAACAGAACAGATTTTTTTTGATCTTACGTATTTCACAGCACAGATATATATATTATTACTCATAATAAACATTCATTATTTCATTAAGATCCCTGACCCTCCTTTGAAGTCGATAATATGTATTTTTTTGTCTTTTGTCCTTTTAGGGCTGCACCGTGACATATGGAGGTTCCCAGGCCAGGGGTCAAATAAGAGCTGCAACTGCCAGCCTACACCACAGCCCACAGCAACATCAGATCCTTAACCCACTGAGCAGGGCCAGGGATCGAACCTGCGTCCTCATGGATACTAGTCAAATTCATTAACAACTGAGTCACAATGGGAACTTTGAAGTCAATAATATTTTAAATAATCCTACAATCAAATAAAAATATTCAGATTTTGCAGGTGTCACTAAAAAAAAAAAAAAAATTACCAGTACCATTAATACAACTTGACAATGTTCCACTAAAATCTTCCTTAAAGAACTGGTTAGAGGAGTTCCTGTCGTGGCGCAGTGGTTAACGAGTCCAGCTAGGAACGATGAGGTTGAGGGTTTGATCCCTGGCCTTGCTCAGTGGGTTAAGGATCTGAGGTTGCCATGAGCTGTGGTGTATGTCGCAGATGCGGCTTGGATCCCGAGTTGTTGTGGCTCTAGTGTAGGCCGGTGGTTACAGCTCTGATTCAACCCTTAGCCTGGGAATCTCCATATGCCATGGGTGCAGCTCTAGAAAAAGACAAAAAAAAAAAAAAGAACTGGTTAGAGTAAAATAAACAAAACTATCAACTTACATCTTCATCTTCATTAAAAGCTGCTGCTACTGAAAGGGTTTTTGGAGCAAGAGTTGGAACTGTTTCTTTAGGCTTCTGAGGAAGAAACATTAAAAAGAGTATCATATAATGTTTACACAGGTTTATTTAATGATAGGAATAATTTATCTTCAAAGATTCAACTTTACGTTTTCATAGAAACATTGTAACTTTGGAGAAATCCACTATTTCATTTTGGAAATGTGTGGTAATCAATGGATAAGTTTTACTTTATATGCCTATTTGTTTTCCTCTTGTAAAAGATTTTCTAGTTAAGATCTATCATTTAATTAATATTATTTAGCTAAAAGGTACCTGGTATAGGTAAGAGAAAATGAATTTAATACTTTCCCATAGTAACATAAAATTAAGCATGGTGCCTTGAGAAAGAAACCAAGATTCATCTTTCTCTACTAGCTAGCTGCCTAGTGGACAGCTCCCCTTAGAGCTAGTGTTTAGTGTTCTTGAGTGCCCAAGCCACAAAATCTTTTCTTCAACTTGCACTCTACTTAAAGTCCTGTTATTTAGATCTCTATTAAACATACTGAAATCTCCACCTGCCTTCCCATCTTACTAACAACTACCAATACCTGAGGCCCCTTAGCATTACTTGCCTGAACTACTGTTAGAAATACCATCTCTACACCTTCTATATTTTTTCTCTGTATTCATTCCTCTATACTGGTACCAGAGCAATGTTTCTAAAATGGAAATCTTTAGGATCGAGATTCCTTGGAGCCATGGTGTCATGGCTCCTCTAAAACCTAAAGAACAAAACCAAACTATATTATGGAGTAAAAGTCCTTTATGATTTGGTCCTATGACCATATTTGGGAGCAGGGGGAGTTTACCTACCAAACACTTCCTAATTATAATTTCCTGAATGTATCATGTAGCTTCATATCTAAACTGCTTTTGCATGAAACTTTTTTTTTTTGATGGAGAAAAAGATAGCTTTATTGCTTTGCCAGGTAAAGGCGGCCACAGCAGGCTAATGCCTTAAAGACTGCCCCCCCCCCACATGAAATCCTTTTTATCTGAGATGCCCCTTTGTGTCTTGCCTACACTTAAGGCCAACTTTTGCATCATCTCATCAGTAAAATCTCTGAGCTGCTGAAACAAAATCAACCATTCCTTCTTGTAGAACACAAACACTTTTTATAAAAAATATTTGTTTTAGAAGGAATAAAAAATTTCCATGTGTATATTATGCATAGTGACTTTTGATACACCTTAAACTTCTTTTTTTTGGCTGCAGCATATGGAAGTTCTTGGGCTAGGGACTGAACTTGAGCCACAGCAGCAACTTAAGCCACTGAAGTGACAAAGTCAGATCTTTAACCTGCTGCACCACAAGAGAACTCCTTTACAGATTTTTCTCCACCCTTTACTCTTAAAGATGTCATGTATCTGATGTTGTAATACAATATAAGACACAAATAAGTATTTGTCATTTCATCTTTTCACATCATATAATCAAAAACAACAGTTTCAAAAAAAAGCAAGTTTCAATTATTTTTATATCCTACATTGTATTTCACCAAGTTTATGTTTACAGTGGTTTACTTTATGAAAAAAAAAAAAGGTTTTTTTCTAAAGATTAAAAAGTTTTATTACTGAATAGGCCTTTTCAAACATAATCTTCCCAACTAAAAAGATCCGTAATTACCAAATCTGTTAATGATTTAGAAAAAGCAGGGACCTGGGTATCTGATTTAAAGAGTATACTCAACCACAGGGAAAATCTATTACCAAGGGTAACACTTGTATGAGAAGTCTACATGAGAACCACATGTTTGATGACTATTAAAAAAGTAAACATTTATGCAGGTAGGTTTATGCAACCTTATAAAAAACATATTAAACCAAAAGAAAGAATCAGCTCAAATAGGAAGCAGAGTCATAAAGTAATGATGTTACAAGCTGAAGGTCTTTTGTTCAGACTGAATTTTTTTGAAAAAAGAAGAAAATGAAAAAGGCAAAACAGCACAGGGTAGGAGTAGGGGCTCTGAGGAATGGCAGCTTATTTATTTATTTTTTCATTAATTATAGTTGTTTTAAAACTAGAAATGTAGCTCAAACACACTGACTCTAGCAGGAACCTGATCATATATTTGTAAGATCTGTGAATGGCATTTAATGAAGAAATAAAGCTGTATGCATCTGACAACTCAGCATTAATTTTCACAGAATAGACATGAATAAACAATTTAAGAGCAATGTAGGAATATTATCCTCACATAAGAATGTAACTATTTTCTAAAGTCAATATTAAGACACTATTCAAGTAACTTTCTTTCTCTAAAAGAAGAGATCTATCTAACTGAACCATATGCAATTATCACTTCCGTAGGTTAGGAATAGTGCCTAAACTTCACATGCTTCAATCTAGTATCTCAAACACTTTCCAGATACTCCATAGTTATTAGTATTAATTCAAGGTTTACATCTTAAGGGATCAAAAATTGATCTTTAAAGGACTACTATCAGAGGATATATAGTACTCAATGTCCATTTGCAGCTCCAAAGTAGGGTTATCAGCAAGTTCGTCTTAATAAGCAACACTTTACTAACAGTAACCTTTTAAGACACAAAAACTGATTTCTGGAGATATTCTGTTTAATATCACAGGAATTGAAAGATAATTTTCAGAGGTTTTGCTCAACTTTGGAATTCTAAGCTATTATTTTATAAAAATCATATATTCTCTAAATAGTTGTTCTCATATTACAAACCTCTTTTAAAAACAGCTTTATTGAGTTATAATTCATACAGACCCTTCTTGAATACAGAGCTAATAATTTCTTAAATACTTATATATAAGTTCATGAACCAATGTATCTTTTTGTACTTAATTTACCATAACCCAGTAAAAAAACAAGTTTCTAAGACAAATTCTTAACACCAATTATGAATATAATATATAAATAAAAATAACAACTCACACTTGAGCCAAGTTTGATGGATATGGCTGAAGCTTTCTTTGTCGTCTGACTACCTATGGCAAATCCAAACTTGGAGATCTTTGTAGGCTTTGTTGGGAGGTCTGCAGCTTCTTCTTCAGCTGATCGCTTCTCAGCGCTGCGACTGGAACTTTCCCCTCCATTACTGGAAGAAACAGTCTTAGTTTTCACAGGTTTTTCTGCTTCTTCTTCAGGTCCTGGTGAAGTCGAAACAACTTACCAAGATGAGCTATTTTTACTGAGCAGATTGATGGGAGCAGCAACCTCAAAAAGCATCGTTATAAGGAAGATACCTCTGCAGTTGTCACCTACTGACCCAACAGTCTCTTCCACTGTTTGTTAGAGTATACAGCAGGAACTGAGATTGTGTGGCAGTAGAAGAGGCTCCCATGAATTAACTAGCATAAAATACAGAGCAATTTAAAATTATAAATATAAAGTTCACAAGAAGTAAGACCCTTCAACTAAACACTACTATGTAAGTTGTACAATCTAGTCATTTGTGAAATTTTACTTTTTATAAATTAAGATGTATAAATTCTTCGACACAACTAGTTGGCAATTAGTCACATCATAATACATTTGACTAATAAAGTCTAATATTCTTCATTAATGTACTATTAGTTATACAAAGTACTTTGTTATAAACAGCTCATTATCCAAACTACAGTGTTAGTACAGCCTGGAGTAATTTTCTTGAGTGATGTGTTCTTCATGTACATCTCACACAATCTTAGCGTTGAAAGGTAACTTCAAAGAAGACTTCAAGGTCATCCCCTCCTGAGTAATTCAATTCTACTCTCAAAGCTTGGTTATCGCCTATTTAAGCTACTCTTAAGAGTTACTGACGAGACAGTTCAGGGGGTGGGGAGCATGCGCTGGGCTTGTGGGATGGAAATCCTATAAAATTGGATTGTGATGATCATTGTACAACTATAAATGTAATAAATTCACTAACAAAAAAAAGAAAAAAATAAAAATAAAGGCAAAAAAGTTACTGATAATTATACTTAGGTTTATACATTATTTTTTCTCATGAGAGAAAGATAAGGTAATTTCAAATAGAAGGAATACATAGGTAGGTATGGAATTTGAGATATCATTCAGTAATTTTGCTGGTGTTTGTATTAATAAACGATGAAATTAGTTCACATCTTGATGACCTTAGCTTATACATGGAGGCTATATAGGAACATATTGAGAGGTAAGATAAGAAAAAGGCTGATTATTAAATATTTTCATTTCTTTCCCAAGTTTACCAGTTTATCCTCTAGAATGTATTCTGCTACACTGGATGAATAGTTTACTTATGGAGAAAGAAATCCTCTAAGGGATGGCCCTGACAACAGTTAAGCAAACAGGACAAAAAGCTAAAATGTGGGGAAAAGGGGAAATCAAACAGACTGACAAGTACTGAATTAAAAGATGGAAGGTTACAGGAGTTGCCGTCGTGGCGCAGTGGTTAACGAATCTGACTAGGAACCATGAGGTTGCGGGTTCGGTCCCTGGCCTTGCTCATCAGGTTAACGATCCGGCCGTGAGCTGTGGTGTAGGTTGCAGACGCGGCTCGGATCCCGCGTTGCTGTGGCTCTGGCATAGGCCAGTGGCTACAGCTCCGATTTGACCCCTAGCCTGGGAACCTCCATATGCCGCGGGAGCGGCCCAAAGAAATAGCAAAAAGACAAAAAAAAAAAAAAAGAAAAGAAAAGATGGAAGGTTATAGATCCCAATCTATATAGTTTTGGAATGACCGAGGCCTCTAAATTAATAAGCACTTTGAACAGAACATTTGATTTTGTTTTGAGGAAAATACAAGGAACTCTGAATTACCTTTAGATAAGGGGTAAAAGTTATAGTAACAATGTAGGAGCAGAATTAAGCAGGATTAAGTTTTGGGATTTCCCCTGGAGGCAAAGATAGCATTGAAATGGTTGCTTGAGGTGTCACTCACTTTTTTAGGTATAAAACTACAAAAGAACCTGAAAAATTTAAGACTGCTATTTGAAATACAGAACTCAGTTTAGAATTTCTTTACAAAGGGACAGTGTTATGCAAACACTATTTTTTCAGAGTTTATCACTAAAAGCAATTATGCTAAGTTTTTTTCTGCATTTTATTTCTAGTTTTTTTTTTTTCCTTTTTAGGGCTGCACTCATGGCATACGGAAGTTCCCAGGCTAGGGGTCCAATCGGAACTACAGCTGCTGGCCTATGCCACAGCCACAGCAACCCGGGATCCAAGCCGAGTCTGTGACCTACACCACAGCTCATGGCAACACCAGATCCCCCACCCACTGAGTGAGGCCAGGGATTGAACCCAAATCCTCACGGATACTAGTCGGATTTGTTTCTGTTGCACCATGAAAGGAATTCCTTATTTCTAGCTTAAATCAAGTATGAATTTTAGAGCAAAACTCAAACTGTTAACTATACCTTTGTGACTAATACACAGCTAAAACTGAAAACTCACTGGCTCTAAGTACTGAACATACAGAAACACGTAGAAAACCCACAGAATTTACATACAGAATCGATCTATAAACTAAAGGCACAAATTTTGTGCAAACACAAACTCTGAAAAATATCAAAACAAAGAGTATTAAGAACATTTAGTCTTGATTTTAGTCTAATTCTGCTCTTTGAACTATAACCCAAGGGCTATAATTAGTCAAAATTTCTGGTTCTTTTAAAATCTATCTTTTCTTAATTCTAGTCCTCTTTATACCCAGAAAATAATTCTGGAAAAAGAATTTTTCTAAATATGAGAAAAAAGTGAAAAACAATTCTTACTACAACATTAAATGTGACAACCAATTGATTTAGTATGTGCTAAAACATGGAATACTATCTGTCCAATCCTATGATGTTGCAGAAAAGATTTATCTATAGTGACTACTTTAGGAAAAGGTGGCATGAAGCGGGAAGTTGGAAACACTGCTCTACCATTAATCATCTGGCAAAAACTTAATTGTATTCCATCTGTGTTTCTGTCATCTGGAGGCAAACTATTAAGACCACCCATGTCTCAGGTCCACAATGAAGATTAAACATAATATGTTTATTAGGTTGTTTCTACACATGACTGATTACAGATCCAGCAATTTCTGGATATAGTAAATAACTGGCCTTGCTCCTCATTACCATTTTAAAAAAAGAAAAGCAATTGTAAATACTCAATAGCTTAGAAAACATTTATTCTTCAGTGAAGGGATGGAGTAAGGGAGTGAAGGTGGGTGCACTGTAATTACTTGCTACTTAGCCTTAAATGGATCAATGTGTCACATGGACTGGAGCTGTTATTTCCTCTTTAATTAATCCTCTTCTAACAATTATGTAGTAAAATAGACAAAACATCTAGGCAATAAAGTAAATGGAAAAAGTGATGAAAATGGGAAAATATGACAGCCAAATCTATGTTATCAACGTGTAATTAAAATCTCTACAAGTTTATACCTTTAGAAAATTATTTCAACTTTTTTTTTTTTGGTCTTTTTGCCTTTTTCTACTGCTGCTGCCATGGCATATGGAAGTTCCCAGGCTAGGGGTCTAATGGGAGCTGTAGTCGCCGACCTACACCACAGCCACAGCAACGTGGGATCTGAGCTGCGTCTGCAACCCACACCACAGCTCAGGACAATGCCAGATCCTTAATCCACTGAGCAAGGCCAGGGATCGAACCTGCAACCTCATGGTTCCTAGTCGGATTCGTTAACCACTGCGCCACGACGGGGAACTCCATCTTTCTTTCCTTCTTTTAATGGCTACACCCATGGCATATAGTTCCCCGGTCAGGGATCAATCCCAATGGCCAGAGATTGAATCTCAGCTGCAGCTGCAGAAATACTGGATCTTTTAAATCCACTGCGCCCTGATCAAGGATTGAACCCTCGCCTCTGTATGGACCAAATTGCTGAAGTTGGTTCTCAACCCACTGGGCCACAGTGGGAACTCCACTGAGTGTTTTCCTTTAAACACAACAGTACTACTTTAGTATTTGGGGGCTTTAATCAAGAGCTGTTTTCAATTTATTGAGACCTTTTGTATTTTGGGACTGTGCAAAACAAAATTTTGAATGACCAGATTCATTCGTTTCATACTGTGAAAATTTTAGTGACACTACTTTTAAAGTGAAAAAAATGTGTTTTTTAAAAAATAAAGCACAAATCACTTTAAAAGAAAACATGGATAAATTATATAAAATTACTAGATTCTTCATCAAGGAGTATCTAAATAAAAGGGATTTTATCTAGTTTGTATTCATTCTGAGGAAACAAAAGGTGTAACTTATAGTTAACCTGAAGTCAAATTACATATGGTACTTGCATCTTTTTCTCCGTTTTTCACTGGATGGAGAGGAGAGGTGGGCCTTGGAGTACAAAGTACCTTGCTTTGAAAAAAATTTACCTAAAACCATTTGCATTCTGGTAGTTTCTTTATCTGATAAAAGGGCACATAACCTACCTCTCTAATAGGACTGGTGTGCAGTGTGAAAATGTTCAAGAATCTTCTAGTGTCTGGCATAATAAATGCCAATTTCATTAAAGTAGTTCTTACATAACTTACAATAGTCTGAGATGGACTGATTATGATATGAATAGCTCCTGTATAAAATTTTTACTTATTTCAAGGAGCTACAGAAATTGAAAGGGAGGAAAACAAAAAACTGTCCAAAGCCTAACTCTTAACATTATCCTTCTTCTTTAAGGTGAGAGTAAGTTGTTCAAGCAGCATCTCATATTGACATAAGTTCATGTTAATTCATTTAAAAAAATGCTTCTATTTCTGACTTACTGGATTATTCAATAGGATTTAAAAAAAATTCAGAAAATCTCTAGAAAAGCCCCCAAGACAAACCTGACAGTGTTTTAAAACAGTGCCTATTTGCCACAAAATCATCAATTTAGCAATAGCCTTGTATGAAATGTTTTAGCTGATTTCTTTGTACAAATTCATTAAAAATATCTGATGTTCAAAAATGGTTTATATGCAACAATACTATTTTCCCTGTAAAGGAAGGTGTACCCACGACAAATTATGTAGACATTATTATGAGTTATTACTTATTCTAAGTCACCAACAAGGAGATAATTTTTTATAGCAATTAGCAAAGATACTTTTACACCACACCCCTTCACAAAAGTGTGCTAAAATAGAAACATCAATATTCATACTACAGAGTGAACTATCCCTAACTGAAAGGGTAGTGGATGAGTTTACAGTGAATTATGCTGACACTTAGGTACATTTTGGCATCACACTAAACACATCTCAGATACTCTCAAGCAAGACAAAAAGCCATTCTAAAAGTTAAAAGTATAAAACTTAGATAAGATTCTTTAGGCTACAGATCTGGTTTCCTCAAATTACTTTTTTAAATGTAATTTTGATAATTTCCAAGAAAATTTTTGACGAAAATCAAATTGCTAATGAGGTAGTACTAAGTGGTTTAAACTGTTGTTTCATAAACCATTCTACTAGTTTAAATAAAAAAAGACAAGAGGGGAATGAGAAGGGGGAAGGGAGTTTGGGCTCAACTAACAGCACTGTACATAACTTTTAAAAAGGAAAGTCTGGGTCCAAAGTAATCGAACACTGATTACACTTTTCTCAATTTCTGATCCCAAGTCAATTCACATTAAACTTGTTGGAAGGTCCAAATAGTTGTCCTCATATACTATTAATCTTATGTATGTTTTAGTATTAAAAACTTTCAGGGATAAGACTTTAAGGAGAGTTAGAATCGAGTGTAGTACTTAAAACGTTCTAAAGACATTATGATCAGCTTGCACGTGTTAAGTCACCAGCCTAGTTAGGACAAAGGGGCGGGAGGGCTGGAGAGATTACATGCTATTTATTTTCCTTAATGCACAAGACCCAAATTTAGAGGGGTGGAGGTGACAGAATAAAGATAGCTGTAACTTGAGTTTACCTCGTAACGAAATACAGGAAAAGTCACACTAGCCTATTTAGCCACCTTAATATCTGGCATGAAGTTAGCTGGCAACAGCCTAGCTCAGAAAAGGCAGACACTGTAAAGAAAGGCAACCAAACCCTAACCCTAGACCCCGCAGATTAAACCAGGAGGCAGGCAAATGTATTCCTCGCCCCCCGCCCCAATCGCCTCCATATATCCCGTTACAGGATCAGTATTAGGCTTGAAAATAAAGGAAAAAGGCCGGAGTCGTCCGCCTTCTTAGAGAAAAGGGAACAGCAAACTAACTCCTAGGTGTAACTGAGAGGCCCCGGCACCGTCGGAAACTCGGCCTGCGGCCACAGCTGGATAATTCGCACTGGGTGAGCCCGCCTGAGCGTTTTGTGTGATGTGCGTCTCCGGTGTGGCGGTAGCGGCTCCTGCACCGCGACTCCTAGTCCTACCCCGAGTTCGGTCCTCCTGTCTGGGGCCCATCTCCCTTCTCTTCGGAAGCAGGGCCTCCGCTGGGGCCGGGAAGTGACGAACAGTGACCGGCTGTACCCCGGCAAGAAGGTGATGTGGGCTCAGATCCCAGCGGGCCGCACCGGGCG
Source organism: Phacochoerus africanus (assembly GCF_016906955.1). Taxonomy (NCBI): domain Eukaryota; kingdom Metazoa; phylum Chordata; class Mammalia; order Artiodactyla; family Suidae; genus Phacochoerus; species Phacochoerus africanus. The sequence continues at coordinate 238,087,344 of NC_062544.1, forward strand.
TGCCCGGGGCTCGTCTGGGCCCAGCGCCTGGCCGGGTGAGCGCCAAATCCGCCCATTCTCGCCCCAACCTACTCCCCCCACCCCGGGAAGCTCAAAGAAAGGCCCAGAGCATCCCACGTAGCCCGCGACGCTGGGGTTGTGTTCACCTCCGGCGGCTCCAGCTCGCTGCGGCTTCTCAGGCTTCTCCTCTCCCGCCTTCCCGTCCGCCATTTTCCCCGCCGCGGCCTCCCCTGCAGCCACGCCAAAGACGTCACGGCCCCGCCCAGCAACCATTGAGCTTCGGAGCCAGCAGTGGAAGAGGCAGCCTAGAGCGGCCCTAGAGATAGGCAAGAGGCCCTTTCCGAAACGGAAGTGGATGTGACTTCACAGGCGAGTACCTCCGAGGGAAGGGTGGGGGAAGTTGGATGGTTCTGCGGATCTCTGGTTAGGAACTTTCGGACTTCAGTTAGATTTTCATGGTCCAGAAGCGGTTCCGGAGAAGTTAGAGGAGGTTGGAGCATAATTCTAGAAACGTTGGTGAAATTATGTACGATATCTGCAGACCGGGGGTGTGGTGGCAGCCAAAGCTAGTAGGCTCTTTCATTCTGGTTTTGCTAGCTCTAGAGTACCTACTCAAAAAAAAAAAAAAACAAAAAAAAAACGAAAAACAAAAACCAAACCCCCCAAAACCCGAATTCTAGGGGAAATCAACGTTTATTGGGCGCCCCCTTGTGTCAAACACTACCTCGTTTCAATCCCAGTAGTCCGATGAGGAATCACCTTTTTAATTAGATGTGAGCGTTGAAGCCAAAGAAAAATTTGTCCAAGGTCACGTAGGCAAGTGGTAAAACTGCCCTTTTTTTTTTAACATGCCGCAATTTCTGTGTCAAGACGAGTTACTTTATTATGTGAAGACCTCAGTAGTTTCTGCCTTGCTCAGAAACCTTTAGGGGATACCCAGGTTTGCAGAATCAAGTCCAAGTGTTATATTGGGCCGCAGCCTAACTTTTCAGCTTTTTTTCAGCCTTTTTCCTCTATATTTATACTGCCCTCTTGCTACACAGGGTCGATTCCTTGCCTAGGGAAGTGTAGTTTCTGGGTTTGCCCTATAATATGCTGTGATTGTTACAAAAATTGATCTTAAGGAGCCAGAAGTTGAGTTTGAATCCTTTTACTGGCTGAGTAAATCTTGGTGGTTTCTTACTGCCTACAGACCTATGGCTTCCTTCTGTATAAAATGCGAATAATAATATTATTTGCTCAAAAAGTGATTTTGCTACCTGCAACTTGCAGCAACCCAGGATCCTCAATCCACTGAGCAAGGCCAGGGATTGAACCCCCATCCTCATAGAGACAAGGTAGGGTCCTTCATCTGCTGAGGCGCAACAGGAACTCCTTACCTCGGTATGTGTTTTTTTTTAAAAAAACTCCCTAGATGGCTCAAAAGTTCTTTGGGAGTTCCCGCTGCAAAGAGATCAGCAGTATCTCTGCAGCACCAGGACACAGGTTCAATCCCCCACCCACCGCAGTGGGTTAAACTATCCAGCATTATGGCAGCTGTGGCATAGGTCAAAACTATGGCTTGGATCTGATCCCTGGCCCAGGAACTCCATATGCTGCAGGGTGGCCAAAAAAAAAAAAAAAGTTATTTGACCACAGAGACCTTTACAAATTCTTTTTTTTCTTCACAGCACTTTGTACTGCATGTTTCATATACGAAAAGGGTTCAGTATTTGTGAATGGGTGATTCATCAGGGTCTAAATCTGGAGAATGAAGAAGGAATCAAAGTGCATTTCCCATAACAGAAACAGGGTGGTTTGCTGATACTTCTTTTCTTTTTTTGTTGTTGTCTTTTTATCTTTTCCAGGGCCGCTCCTGTGGCATATGGGGCTTCCCAGGCTAGGGGTCCAGTTGGAGCTGTTGCCGCTGGCCTACGTCAGGGCCCCGACCTACACCACAGCTCTCAGCAACGCTGGATCCTTAACCCACTGAGCAAGGCCAGGGATCGAATCCGCAGCCTCATGGTTCCTAGTCCAGATTCGTTAACCACTGAGCCATGATGGGAACTCTGGTTTGCTGATACTTTGATTTGGTCATTTGAAACCCCTAGTCCACTATTTATGACTATATGTAAAAGTGCTCAGCAAAACATTTTACGTAGATCAGGTAATTCATATTTGTTTCCTTTTCCTAGATGTGGTCTTCAAATGTTACTTGATCATTGAGACTCTCATTTCTATCACTTCTCTGTGTGCCTTTTATTTTTTTTAGGGCCGCACCCATGGCATATGGAGGTTCCCAGGCTAGGGGTTTAACCTGAGCTGAAGCCACTGTTTTGGGCCAGAGCCACAGCAATGCCATATCTGAGCTGTGTCTGCAACCTACACCACACCTCACAGCAACACTGGATCCTTAACCCACTGTACAAGGTCAGAGATCGAACCCACAACCTCATGGTTCCTAGTCAGATTTGTTTCTGCTGAGTCACAATGGGAACTCCCGACCCTCTCACATTTTAGAGTTTTTATGTCTGTCACCTTCCTGTACAACAGAACTTAATATCCATGAAGGTTGGAAATATTTTGTTCAGGGCTGTTTATCACTAACACCTAAAACACTTCTGGGCATAAAGTACTCAATAAATATTTGATGAATGAATGAATGAGCCAGTTAGGAAGATAAGCTGCTAGACTGGAAGACATAAGACAATTGCTGTGATATGGGTATGAAGGAAGAATTATTTCAAGGACGAAAGAGTTTTGTGAGATATCCACAGTCCATTAATTAGAAGTGGCCACTGAATCTGCTTGGAAACAAAAGAACTGATGTAAGCACAGAAAAGATCACAGGGTTCTCAAACATTACTTGAGCTTTACTGTCTAATGTGGCAGCTACTAGCTACATGTGACTATTAAGCACTTGAAATGTGGTTAGTGCAACTGTGGTTAGTGAAGAACTGAACTCAATACTTTTAAGTTTGAAAACAAGCAAACAACCAAATTGAAGCAGTTACTTTTCTTAAACACACTATTTTGGAAAGACCCAGTAGTGGTTTTTTTTTTTTTTTTGTCTTTTTAGTTATTTCTTGGGCCGCTCCCGTGGCATATGGAGGTTCCCAGGCTAGGGGTTGAATCGGAGCTGTAGCCACCGGCCTACGCCAGAGCCACAGCAACGCGGGATCCGAGCCGCGTCTGCAACCTACACCACAGCTCACAGCAACGCCGGATCGTTAACCCACTGAGCAAGGGCAGGGACCGAACCCGCAACCTCATGGTTCCTAGTCGGATTCGTTAACCACTGCGCCACGACGGGAACTCCCTCATTTCTCTTTCCTCCCCCCCCCCCTCTTTTTTTTTGCTGTGCACGGGGCATGTGGAAGTTCTCAGGCCAGGGACTGAACCTGCAATACAGCAGCACCTGAGCTGCTGCAGTGACAATGCTGGATCCTTAACCTGCTATACCTCAAGGGAACTCCTATATCCTAAGTTTTTAAAAATTTTAATGGTTCAAGAAGTCTACAATGAATACGGTTCCTAAAGTTCATTTCTGTATGTTTGGCTTCTTTCACAGAAAAGAGCATGGCCACCACCAATTCCAGAGCTTTCTATTTCTCAAAGTTCGTCACTAGAAAGGAATTAACACAGGCTATCTTGAGAGGTCCAAAACTCCTGGAAAAGGATTCTGACGGGCCTACCTTAAAGTCGGATGCCCATCTCAAAGTTTGATGAGGTACTTTCTCTGGGATGATCAGTTGTGGCCAAGGAACAAGATCTGTAAAAATATGGCAGCTTCCATTCAAATAACATGGCTGGAGAAAAGTATTTCCTTGAAAATAAAAGTTACCCACACTATGGCTGAGAAGTGCCGTAGTAACACTAGCCAAATAAAGTATTTTTCCCTAAGAGGAAAAGAAACGAGTTATTCCCACTAACTAATTTTTCATTATACACCCTAATCTCATGACATGCCGAGGGACATCTTTTTAACAAAGATTCACTGAAACTATGTACCTTAATGCCTATGACATGCCCAGCACTGTACCAAATCTTTCTTTAAACTACCAGCTGAAGTTGCATCAATTTTTGATGAAAGGGGAGTTTTTGACAAGGCTAAAAGAACATTTAAGAAGGAAAATAGAGTCTGAGATTCAAAGTAGTCATAAGCCACACCAACATTACAATTGTTTACCAGGCTCAAAAACATGGACAACTCTTTACTCTCTAAGATTATTGCTTCTTTTTATAGTAAATAAAATATATTTGTTTTGCAGATATTCAATTAATCGGAAAAAAAACCACAATATTTCAGTGAGTTTGGAAAGACAAGCTTTAAAAGAAAGAGCAAGTAAATTTCATTCAGGATGAAATATACCAATAGAACTGTATTCCTAACCCAATTACTTTTTAAGCTATCAAATATTCTCATTCAAGCTAACTTTTCTGTGAACGTCTATTTACAGAACCTCGTGGAAATGAACTGAAAGTCTTTGACTTCTTCAATCTGTTAACAAACTCTTGAGAATGCTGAGAAATCTCCAGATAACCAGTATGTTTTCTCCTAGGAACAAACTTCAGAGCCTCTTCCCAACTACCAGTGTTTTTTAGACATAACAAAATACGTATCATTTGATCTAAGGTGAGATTTTTGGTACCAGTGTCCCACTGTAAATATTTATCTAATGGAAGGCATTCTGTTGCCAGCTTCAGCCGTTTTGCTTTGGCTAGGGATGCACCTGGCTGCATATTCTTATCAACAAAAGATCCCACTATATAAATTTTGTCATGCTTAAAAGTAGTCATAACATTGGGAGAATCTGCAGTTAAGTATATGATACTGTCCTTTGGAAATAAATCAACATGAGACTTTTCTGTTGCTGTTAAAAGCAATTTGTTCCACTTTTCTCCATAACGTTTAACTAACTCTCTATAGTAAGCACCATCAGTTTTAAGATTGCAGAAATAAATATGGAAAGGATCAACATCTCTTCTGTTCCATCCTTCACTTTCTAAAAGTTGGGAAACAGCATTTTGTAGTTCTTTTGGTTTCATACAGTCATCATAAGCCATGTCAAAAACCAAAGGCTGTCCAAACTGCATGGCCTGGGCACCTTTCCAGCCCATTGCAATGTCCATATTCCTATCCCAGAGTCGTAGAAATAGAAAGTTTTGCTGTTTATTTTCCTTAGTAGTTTCTGGTAGCTGATCTTTGTTTACTTGTTCTTTTGCTGCTACTTTCATTTCCTTTTTTATTTGCTTGGCTTTTTTCATTTTTTCCCTAATATATAAATATTTTAAATATTTTTTTTTGGATGATTTAGAAACACATTCCATAATGGTTTTGAGCTCTTCTTCGCTGATGTGTTCTGGTACCTCTTTGCCAAGCAATCTCCACATCTCAATTAACTCCCTGGTGGCAGCTAGAGGATCTTCATCCTTGTTACTTGAGAATGTTGAAACACCCTCTTCTTGTACACTAGATTTCATTGTGATTTTCCACCCATCCAACTCCAGCTGTTCAGAAGATGATGTACTCTCCTTACTAGGATTAGACACAGCTGGAATTTTGGAAGACATATATCTCTGCAGAATTGTTGTATATAAAACCCTTCTCTTCCTAGGAAGGGTGAATGGCACCAAAACTCTTGTAAAAGGTCTTAAGAAGGTGATACTGACACTCATTTTGAGGAAAAGGCATGTAAGAAAAGCCCTATAAAAGAAGGAAAATGTGATGAAAAAAAGATTTTAAAAACCTCTCAACTAACTGTGCAAGCAAAAAGCTAAAATACCAAAATGCAATCTATTTCTGAAACACAAAGTGGAATTTTAGTCCAACTTATTTGCTACACCATTAATTTTTCTTAGACTCCTGTGGCCTAGAGCCTGTGATCATTCACTAGGCAAAAAGTTTAAAACTTATTTGGGTTCAGGAGTTCCCTGGTGGCTCATCGGGTTAAGGATCCAGCATTGTCACTGCATTAGCTAGGGTCAGTGCTGTGGCGTAAGTTCAATCCCTGGCCAAAAACCAAAACCAAAACCAAAAAACTTATTTGGGTTCTTATTTTAAATATGAATTTCACTATTGCTTTAGGCAAAAGGATATCCTGAAGATCCTTTTTAGATTTGTATCTAGGGGCCCAAAAGATCAATGTTATTAGATAACAAAGTTAAGTACCACTGATGTGGCTGAGATCATGATGCTGTATTTTTCTCTTATCTACCAAGTCCAGGTACAGAGCCAAACATAAGATCCTTAACAAGAAACATATGAAGACAAAATGCAGAAAAGTTACAGAAAATAGCAACTAGTGAAAAGCACTTAGTGGCTGGTGTACCAATGCCCTCATATGTTTTCCAAACAGAAATGTAGAGAGATCTACTGCTTTAAAAACAACCCCCCCCTTCCAATTTAGACTTTATTCTGTAGTAAATGTTACTGCCAATCATAATATCAAAAATTATGGCATATATATATATAAGCTCCATAATTTTATCCTAAAGGTCTAGGTGTCTTCAAAGTAATGATAATGCCCAAAGATGTGAAACTAGTGCCTGATGTGAAGCAAAAAAGGAATTCAACTTTTCACAAAATGAAACTTAATCTGAAAAGTTCCTTCTTAACTTCGCTTCATTTAATGATACTGCATGCTCCTGGGTCTCTGACCTGCCACTGATGCTCAGATCCCAGCCCCAAATAATCTCTCTCCTCTCTCCCTTTCCACTCTGCCTCTCCTTCTGCATTGTTTCAGGGAAGAACACTGTTATCCATTCATTTGCTGAAGCCAGAAACCGGGAGTCATTTCATTACTGTCCCCTCACACACCCTCCATACCTCATCTACTTGAGTTATATTCACTTATTTTCTAAATCTCAAATCCATTCACTTCTCTTCAACCACATTTCCTTTTTATTCAAGTATAGTTGATTTACAATGTTGTGCCAATTTCTGCTGTATAGCAAAGTGACCCATTCATATACACATACATTCTTTTTCTCATACTGCCTTCCGTCATGTTCTATCCCAAAAGATTGGATATAGTTCCCTGTGCGGTACAGTGGGACATCATTGTTTATCCCCATTTTCTTAATTATATCTTCCAGGCTCTAGATTTGCTCTTCCTCATCTCTAAGCCATTTGGAGTTAGTGCAAATCTGATTAGTACACTCACATCATCCTTAATGTGTATTTTCTTTTTTTGTCTTTTTAGGGCCATACCCGAGGCATAAGGAAGTTCCCAGGCTAGGCTAGAGATTAAATCGGAGTTATAGCTGCCAGCCACCTACACTGCAGTCACCGTAATGTGGGACCCAAGCCACATCTTCAACTTACACCACAGCTCAGGGCAATGCCAGATCCTTAACCCACTGAGTGAGGCCAGGTATCAAACCCGCATCCTCATGGATCCTAGTTGGGTTCATTACTGCTGAGCCATGACAGGAAATCCTCAATGTGTATTTTCAAGTCCACTGTTGCCAGGTTAAAGTCTAAACATGTATGTGGGTTATAAGATTTTTCACAAAATCACCTTTTGCTTACCTCTTCAGTTATATCTCTAGCTATTTGTCACCTCAAACTTTGTACCATGTATTCGTCCTATCAATTCTTTTAGCACCCTGTACTTCTACACCATAGTGCTTGTAATACTGTATTGTAATTGCCTGCTTACTTACTTGTCCAACTATATGGTAAACTCTGTCAGGACAAGGACTGTATTTATATCAACAATGAACCCAATGCACTGTGAGCATGTGGCTCACATTTATCACTCAAGTATTTTTCAATTAAATACTCTGGGTCAATACTTACCACATTTAAAACACATCCAGACAACTTTCAAAGAAAATACAACTTACCTAGAAATATTTAACCGAGAGTTCTCAGCCCCACTGAGAAACACTGATTTAAGAAAAAGTCTTTTGAGTTTTATCTTTGCAACCAGCAGATATTTTTAGGATAGCATATAAATAAAACTCCTAAAATTTAAAAGGTGAACAAGGATATCATTTTGGGAAACAATGCTCCTTTCCATTTATTGTACTACTAATAGTTTACGAAATCACTGGGCTTCCTCTTATCTCTCCTCTCTCCCTTTCCAATCTGTTTTTCTTTCTGCATTGTTTCAGGGAAGGACACAATGCACAAGGCCTTCTTAGCGCACATGCTCCACTCAATAAGCGTATCTTAGGTCTCCCGTGTCTTCCCACCTCATCACACACTGGGAGACAAGAAACCCGCCCATACCAGGAGTGCAGATACAGTGGCTCCCGCCGGTGGAAATCAAAAGGATCACAAGAAGACGCAGGACTTGGCCGTGTACAGCGGCCCAAGAATCGGAGCCGCACCTGGCCTAGAGCTTGCCTGGGAGTCCACACTGCAACTGTCGCGGACCAGAGAACCGCGGTCGGAAATCCCGCCCTCGCCTTCCGGCGCTGCCGTATGACGTCAGGTCACAAGGGTCAAGCATTACGGCCTGGAAAGAAGAGTTGTTCTGCAAAGCAGACTGAAAGACATCCGTGGAACTTAGCAATAAAAGGCCGCTAGGACTATATTGTGAGGTTTGGGGACTGAAGCCAGGTGAGAGTACCTAAGGGATGAGTGGGTTATGAGAAAAAGGAGCCATCGAGTTTTAAGTTTTTTTTTTTTTTCCTAAGTGTTGTTTTGTTTTGAGGGTCGCACCCAGGGCATATGGAGGTTCTCAGGCCAGGGGTTGAACCCGAGCTGCAGCTGCCAGCTTACACCACAGCTACATCGGGATCCTCGCTGAGTCTGCGACCTCAGCTCAGGGCAGCGCTGGATCCTTAACCCACTGATTGAGGCCAGGGATGGAACCTGTGTCCTTATGGATACTAGTCAGATTCCCTTCTGGTGTGCCACGTTGGGAACTCCAATTTAAGTGTTTTTATGAGACTTGGAAGAGGCAATATATGGTGGGCTGAGTCCCCAGGTGTGGTGTCCAGGAAGTTTTTGTTTTTTTCACTGTTACTGGGAGAGACCTGACCAGCTGATAGCATTATTTGAAAGGGAATAAGGAAAAGATAATAAACTTCCTGAGGAGATTGAAAGAGATGGCGTTCAGAGGACAGATGAAGGGAATTGGTCTTGGTTAGAGGGAGGAAATATGACCTTTGTAACAGGAAGAGGGAAGAAACTTAGGTGAGGGTTGGAAGCCAATTGGTAAGTGATAGCAATTGTAATTTGAGAGTTTCCATTTCTGTAAAAGAGGTAGCCTGCTGAGACTCTGTGGAGAGTGAAAAAAGGGAGAAGGTATGATTTGACATGAAAAGTGATGGAGAAATTTTTCACGTATTGCGGTATGGGAAAGTCATTCTGGTTTTTAAGTGGTTTTGCCTGAACTTTGTGTGAGCTAAAATAGCCTGACTTATGGCCTGTTAAACTCTTAGACAGCATATCTACCTTAACCATTAATTGGGGGGGGGTCACAAAAACATTAGTCCACAACAGTAATTATAGTGTATGCTAGATTTAAAAAACACTAATAACACTAGGAAAAAAAAAAAGAACACTAGGAAGACGCTAGAAATAAGTACGTACAGAAAAACCTGTATGTCCTATTGGATATGGCAGAGTCAGTTTTTCAAATGTAGCATCTAGTATGGTTTCCACTCTTATTCATGTATGGGCAGAGCTAAAAAATAATTTGTGGCCTATTCCTTTTTCTCTCTTTAAACTTCCTGGAACCACCCAAATTATTTTAATTTTTTGCTTTTTAGGGCCACACTTGCGGCATGTGGAGGTTCCCAGGCTAGGGGTCAAATCGGAGCTACAGCTGCTGCCCTACAACACCACAACCACAGCAACTAAAGATCCGAGCTGCGTCTGCGACCTACACCACAGGTCACAGCAATGCCAGATCTTTAACCCACTGAGCGAGGCCAGGGATCAAACCTGAAACCCCATGGTTCCTAGTTGGATAGGTTTCACCTGTGCCACCATGGGAACTCCCAAAATAATTTTTATTTTTTTTACCAATAGTCCCTATTTCAGCAAATAGTATTTCTATCCAACTAGTTGCTCAAGCCAAAAATCCAGGAGCAGTCCTTGTCATTTCCTTCTTATTCCTGACCTTCAATCACAAATTTTATTCATTAGAAATATTTAGCATGTCTCAGAGTTCTTGTCATGGTTCAGCAGTAACAAATCCAACTCGTACCCATGAGGATGCAGGTATGATCCTTGGCCTTGCTCATTGGGTTAAGGATCTGGCGTTGCCATGAGCTTTGGTGTAGACCACAGCCTCAGCTTGGATCCTGCATTGCTGTGGCTGTGGTGTAGGCTGGCAGCTACAACTATGACTCCACCCCTAACCTGGTAACTTCCATATGCTGCAGATGTGGCTCTAGACAAAAACAAACAAGCGAACAACCCCCAGCCAAAAAAACAAACAAAAAAACAACCTGAAGAAGGATTAAGCATTTCTCTGTAATTCAAAACCGTAATCTTGCAGTAAAATACAATGGAAATATAATCTGCAAAACAAAAAAACAAAACCCGAAGAACTGAATCACTTTGCTATATACCTGACACCAACACAATACTGTTAAGTCAAGTATACGTTTTTTGTTTTTTTTTTTTGTATTTTTAGGGCTGTACCTGCAGCATATGGAAGTTCTCAGGCTAGGGGTCTAATTGGAGCTGCAGCTGCCAGCCTACGCCACAGCTCAGGGCAACGCCAGATCCTTAACCCACTGAGCAAGGCCAGGGATCAAACCCGAATCCTCATAGATAATAGTTGTGTTTGTTACCACTGAGCCATGACAGGAACTGCATGTATACTTTAAAAAAAATATATTAAGCATTTGTCACACTACTGCCAAAATTATTTTAGTCTCCTGGCTTCCAAGCTTGTTCTCTTCATCTATTCTCTAAACTGCAGTCAGGATATTCTTTATAAAATGTAAATCTGATAATGTTCTCCTGTCTAAAATGATTCAGTGGCTTCCACTGTCATTAGAATAAAATAAAAATTCTTAACATGGACATTTCAGCCTTGCACAAGCTTCTTCTGTTTATTTCTCTAACTTAACTTTGCTGCTGCTGACAAAACCTCTCTCCTTTACCAAGTTGGAATCTAGCTCCTATGAGTCCTTTTGATTAGGCTCTGACATTGGGCTCTGCCCCTGGTCTGCTTTGTCATTTTTTTTTTTTAAAGGGCCACACTCTTGGCATATGGAAGTTCCCAGGCTAGGGGTCCAATTGGAGCTGCAGCTTCTGGCCTATGCCACAGCCACAGCAATGTTAAATCCGAGCTGCATCTGTGACCCATGCTGTAGCTCACGACAATGCCAGATCTTCAACCCAGTGAATGAGGTCAGGGACTGAACCCAAGTCCTCATGGATACTAGTTGGGTTCATTACTACTGAGCCACAATGGGAACTCCCTACTTGGTCCAGTTTTAGCAAGAATTCCACTCAGTGAAAATCTCACCTTTGTTATCTGAAGGTCCTCTATTATATTTGATAAAATTCCTCATCCTCCACTCAATATCTTAACTACCCTTGGCTGCCTTCAGTAAGAGTTCTGTTGAATCAGTCTAGCAATAATCTCTATTACATTTGATATTTTCTCTTAGTAATTTTTCCATTTAGTGACCCTCACCCTGCTACTTAGCTGTCAATCTCCTGCCCACCACTTGTTCTCGCTGTGTTTGGAGTTGAGCCCAGTCTCTCTCCCCTAGCACAAAACCCCCATTGCAGAAATCCCTTTGAATAAATCTTCCTTACTATTGTTAATAAATGTCATGAACAGTTTTTTCTTCAGCACTATTCCCTCATAATCTTTTAGCTCCTGCTGAACTGGACTTCTTTCTCCTGACTCAGGACTTAGGCACATGGGAATCCTTTGCCTAAGAATTTGTTCTCCCAGCCAACGACCATTGTTCTTCAAATTAAGCGTCATTTTCTAGCGGAGTATTCCTTGAACCCCAGGGCTGTTAGCTCATGCTAGATGTTCCATGACACCCTTTATTTCTTAACACTCTTCACACTTGCTGTTCATTGTGAATTCCATACAGATAAAGGCAGTGTTGGCTTTGTTTGCCAGTGTGCCCAACACCTAGTATTGACTGGTACATGGTAGATGTTCAAATGTTAGCTGAAGGTATGAGTAAACACATAAGACCAACAAACTTAAATAACCCCCCCACAAACATACAAAGAATGGAGTTTGCTTATGATATTTAATTTTTATGTTTATAATCTTAATATAGCAGTAACATAGAAATCAAGGACTGACTTAATATTTAATTTCTATCAACTATAGTTTTGGTGTCACTCTAAACCATAAGACATTTTTTCAAAAGAAAAGATTCTCTAATTTGAGTAATTGGATTTGACTAGTACTGTAAAATATTCATGACGGTACTCACTGATTCATCAGTAGGCTACAAAAGAGACCATTTTCACTTTTTTAAAAAGGTAACATCATATTTTCAAGCCAGAACATAATACTGCATATGAGCCGGAAGTGTTTTTTTCTTCTAGCACCACATTAGCAAAGTTTCAGTGGGACAAAAAAAAACTTAGATAACAAAAAAGTAACTTAAGTACTTTGCTTTCTTTTTGTGGAGCTTCTAGTGACTATTGGCACTTGAGAGAAATTAATAGCTTCTTTGGCTTTCAAAGCTTTTCTAAAGTATTTAAAAATTGACTGAAGGCTAGAGGAAGGGGCTAAGTTGTGTTTTTCTGTACCAGCAGAAACCATAGGAAACTCCTTTTTCAAAACAGTAGCTGCAGGTTTATCCAAAGGCTTCGGGCTTGTTACCCATTCACGGCAGTGGTGCTTTATCCATGCTAATAACTGAATGTCACTCCCCAGCTGGTGTCCTACATGATGTTCAGAGTCAATAAGTGCAACAGCATATACTTTGTTCATCACTTCCCACTTTCTACGAACAAGCAAGTCCATAAAAACCAAGCCTCCATAACCATGTACAATGAAGGCAACATCCTTGCCTTCAGTCTTTGAAATGAAGGAATCCCAAATGTAAGCCACGTGTTCTTCAGGGGTGTTGCTGCATCTTTTTGGAATGCATTGGAGAGACTGCTGGGGAGATAAAAAGCTCTCAGCCTGAACCATTTTTCTGGAGGAGGACTCAACATTTTGTGTTAAAAGGACTTCCCACTCTTTTTCTGTCGTTAGGTCCACAAAATTGTCATTGGGGTTTAGTACAATTACATCATAATGTGCTTGCAAGGCCATTTGAATACATGGTATCTGACTTCCATGTTGGAGACCATGGTGTATTATTGCCTGCTGACTCCATTGACCAGCTCTAAAGACCCCATGGTCTTGAAGAAGGACAAGAAGAGCAGAATGATGATTTGTTAATGCTCTCTCACTCATGAAAAAGAAGCTTCTTGCTTCCTTATCAGCCTCTCGTGGGATATATACCTTTTGTAATTTGCACACTTTCTCCAAAAGTTCATAAATGTATTGTTCAAGCAAATGGCCAAGGGCCTGGTAGCGCTTGCTATTCTTCTCCAGGACATTTTTATAATAGTTAAACACAAAAGGCCGCTGTGTCTCAGTGTGTCTCAATTCAGATTTTTCATTAAAGTCATATTTAAGTTCCTCTACTAAGTCAGATTGTTCAATAAATTTTTGGAAGCTCAATTCCTGAGTCACGGGTAACCACTGAAAGTAAAAGGCAATAGTATGTCAGTGCCAGAAAAAAATAAAATACACGTTTCATCTTGCTAAATTCTTCCTGTGGGAAATCATGCTAAATTGAGCACTTCATGAAGACATTAACATTTTAACCTATGCTAGAGATTTTAACCCCAAATAATTGTGAATGATGCAAAATAGTGAGAGACTGAATACACTAAGGGACAATAGACAGACCATTTATAAAACTAGAACACTGACCCCACAACCTGCAGCAACTTGCCCAGGAAGCCAATTCCTTAACCTATAATAAACAGCCCAGGAAGTCAGGCTACTAACTATAGTGACAATCTGAGAAGCTAAACAACAACTTCTGTTACAGCTGGCTCCAAGTGGCCAAGACATGATCAGTAACTCAGAGCTTCCCTAATTTTTATCCTTGCTTCCAACTTAGGGCCCACCAGAGAAACCCAAGTACGCACACCTAACCAGTCACACAGGATGCCTCCCTTCTAGTTAGCCTGCACACAGCTTCCTCATGCTAACAGCGTTCAATCAGGACTGCCAGCAGCATTTCCTTTTTTTCCACTATAAAGCTTTCTCACTCCTCTGCCTGCCTTTAAGTCTCTGCCAAAATGCACAGAATAATGGCTGATTCCCTTGCTATAGCAAGCTCAGAATGAATAGACTGCTTTTCTCATTTGGTTGGTCTTTGTTTAAAGATATGGTTATTCTGATCTTTGAGAATTAAAAATGTGGCTGAGAAGTTAACTCAGACTGTTATTCTGGACAGAGACCAAAGGGAAAAGAAAAGACTTCAAAAAGTTAAGTGCCTTGTGCTAAAGCCAAACAACTATTACATAAATGATTAGGTACTAAGGCTGTCTGACTCAAATTCATGAAACAAATACATTAACATTCTCCCTTTCTTTCTCTCTCTCTCTCTTTCTCCCTCTCTTTTCATTTTTTTTTTTCCCTTTTAGGGCCGCAGTTATGGCATATGGAAGTTCCCAGGCTAGGGGTCGAATCAGAGCTACAGCTGTCGGCCTACCCCACAGCCACAGCAACACCAGATCCAAGCTGCATCTGTGACCTATACCAGAGCTCACAGCAAACTACTGAGATCCCCAACCTACTGAGCTGAGGCCAGGGATAGAACCCAAATCCTTATGAGTATTAGTCAGGTTCGGTTCCACCATGCCAAAACAGGAACTCCCTCTCCTTCGTTTCTTAACACTCACACTGGCAACTGCAACCAATTTCCAATAAGGAGCTCTCAAAATGCTTTTCAATGCCACTCAAGCTATTATCAAGGCTTAAGGCAAAATCAAAATGGTGCTTGCTTGCTTTGATTTCTTTTTTTTCACTTTCTGAATCTTATTCTCTGATTCCTATGCCTAACCAGTACTTTATGAAGGTGTTGGTTGTCCAAAGCATCCAACCTATACAGACTTCTATTTTCCATTCTTAAAAACTCTTTTCCTTATATTGTTGCTGATTTCAGGTGCTATTATGTAATTAATATCTCTTCCCAGAGTGTAAATAATATTATCTTTAAAGATAACGTACCTATCCTTTAAAAGAAGAAGCCTCTGGAATTAGATTGATTTAGGTTTAAATTCTAGTCCAAATTTTAAGTTGAACAACTTTCAGCAGGTTTCTTAACCTCTATGAATTTCAGTTTCTACCACTTCTTAGTTAATGCTATCTAAAACAGCAATCTTCATTACTCTCTATCCACTATGCTGCTCTATTTTTCTTCATAGCCTACATCACAATTGTGTATTTAAAAATCAGTAAACAATAAACAGTTGTGTATTTAAAATCATCTGTCTCCCCTCACTAGAATGAAAGTTCTTGAGAACTTTAAGTACATTATCTTAAGTACTCAGAAGAGTGTCTGGCACATATTATATACTTTTTCAATGACTAAGTGCAAAATAGGATAACATTTATTTCACAAGCCTACTGTGAGAATTAACTAATGTAGGTAAAAACCATTATATGCAGTATCTCACACATTGAAGGTTCTATGAAATTAGATAGGATGATCTTCCTTTTTGAGAAATGTGAAATAAACATATATCTCTTGTCCTGCCTTCCTTATTCATTTAACATTGTAATTTTTATCCACATTAATAAACAGTTCTAGGTCATTCATTTTATTAGTTTATAGTGTTCCATTGCTTGAATATGCTGTAATTTGTTCAACCATTTTTCTATTGAAGAACATTTAGATTGTTCCAATTTTCCACTATTATTTAAAAAAAAACTGCAAAAATATTCTCATAGCTATATTTTTGTGCACATATCAAGAGTTTCTCTAGGTAACATACCTAGAAGGATTTCTAGGTCATATCAGCATTTTCCATTTTACCAGATATTGCCAAATTGTTCTCCAAAAAGGAAGGTCTATTTTATAATTTGGCATGGATGAGGAGGCTTGAACAGAAAAGTAGTAATCTCTTAGGTCTAAAAATACTCGGTTTATTCAGGTGCTGTACTGAAAACTGCCTTTTTCTGTACTGAAATAGACCAAATATTTAAAACTCAACAAACTAAACCTAAACCAACAAACTAAAGAAATGTGTTAACTAACTTTTCTTTCAGAGAGTTAAAGAAAACCAGTATTTTCTGGTTGTCACATAATATATGACATTCAAATAATATTTTTCACCTGTGTTAAGGTTTGTGTACCTAGTTGCTTGAGAGACAATTCCAAAGGGGAAAGAGGAGTTCCTGTCGTGGTGGAGTGGAATCTGACTAGGAACCATGAGGTTGCGGGTTCGGTTCCTGGCCTTGCTCAGTGGGTTGGGGATCTGGCGTTGCCGTGAGCTGTGGTGTAGGTTGCAGACGCAGCTCGGATCCCGAGTTGCTGTGGCTCTGGCGTAGGCTGGTGGCTACAGTTCCGATTAGACCCCTAGCCTGGGAACCTCCATATGCTGCAGGAGCGGCCCAAGAAATGGCAAAACGACAAAAACAAAAACCAAAGGGGAAAGAATGGGAGTTTGCAAATTGGGAAAGCAAAATGGCACACATGCATAAAGACAGGTGTAGGTGGGGTGAATAGGAGCAAGGCAGCAGAGAGCATCCTTCAGCATGAAAAGGTAGACAGTTTTCTTTTTCTTTTTTTGCTTTTTAGCCTGCAGTTCCCAGGCTAGGGGCTGAATAGGAGCTACAGCTGTTGGCCTATGCCATAGCCACAGAAAAGCAGGATCTGAGCCATGTCTTCAACTTACACCACAACTCATGGCAATGCCAGATTCTTAACCCACTGAGCAAGGCTAGGTATCAAACCCGAATCCTTATGGTTATTAGTCAGCTTCGCTACCATCGAGCCACAGTGGGAATTCCCAAGGTAGACAATTCCTTAGAATTTATTGTAGTACATTCTGCTTGGCTAATATATTACAACATGTAACTCCTCCCTGAATTCCTATCTAACTGTCTACTTTTCAAATAGCCATCTCAAACTTAACACATCCAAAGCGTTCCCCTTAATCTGCTCTATCTCATAAATCACAACTCCATTCTTTTAGTGTCTCCTGCTACAAACTTCCTTTCTCTCTTTCACACTCCACATTAGATCAATCAAGCAAATCTGATTTTATCTGTTATCTAATCACTTATCACCCATCCACTTCTATTGCCCTAGCCCTAGTACAAATCACTATCAACACTGACCTTCATTATTAAGCCTTCTACCTAATCTCTTTGCATAAATTCTTTTTTTGTGTGTGTGTGTCTTTTACGGCCGCACCTGCATATGGGGGGTTCCCAGGCTAGGGGTCAAATGGAGCTGTAACCTCTGGCCTATGCCAGAGCCACAGCAATGCCAGATCGGAGAAAAGTCTGCGACCTACATCACAGCTCACTGCAATGCCAGATCCTTAACCCACTGACTGATGCCAGGGATCGAACCCGCAACCTCATGGTTCCTAGTCAGATCCGTTTCCCCAGTGCTATGATGGGAACTCCCGTAATCTCTTTGCATAAATTCTTATCTCCTGGCAGTCTGTTTTCCAAATAGCAGCTACAATGATTTTTTCTTTTTTTTGGCCGCATCCCCAGCATGTGGAAGTTCTTGAGCTAAGGATCCAACCTGCACCATAGCAGTGATCTGAGCCATAGCAGTGATAATGCCGGTTCTTTAACCCACTAGGCCACCAGGAAACTTCATAGAATGATCTTTTCAAAACATCTAAATTGGATCTTATACCCCTGTTCAAAGTTCTCACTTGTTTCCCTTCTTACTCAGAATAAAAGCCTAATTTTCTTACCATGGTCTACAAAGTCCCACATGACTCTTAGCGTTCCAATCTCATTTCCCTTCATTTCTCTCACTTGCTTACACACTTAGCTACACTATCTGGCTCTCAGCTCTTTCTCAGGTGTTATTTCCCACCACTCTCTTGCTGCTTACTTCACTCTAGCCACACCTGACCTCTTTGCCTTCAGTTTGTGAAGCAAGCTCCTTTTTAATGGTATCCCCCTTCTATGCCTATAGCTTGGTATACTACTCCTCTAGATATCTATAGGCCTTCACTTCCTTCAAGTTTCTGCCCACTTATTATCTCTCTCCCTTTGTACTTTTTTTGCTGCACCTGTGGCACGCAGAGGTTCCCAGGCCAGAGACTGAACTCTCACCACAGTAGTAACCAGATCTACAGCAGTGACAATGCCAGATCCTTAACCCACTGAGCCACCAGGGAACTCCTGCCCACCTGATATCAGAGAAACTTTGAGCATTCTATCTGAAAGGGCAATCCCCTCTAATTCTTGCTTATTCCCTGTCTATCTAAGAATGCTTCATCTTTCTTTTTCCTTTCTTCCTTCTTGTTCTCTAGTTCTTGGAATAGTGCCTGGTGAATAGTAGGCACTAAAATATTGTTGTTTAAATTTTATGATTTTTGCTAAGGGCCTAAGGAAGTAAAAGGCAACATCCTTCAGCTGTATACAAAGGGAAAAGATGTACACAAAGCTTTTGAAAAATTACAGAGACTTCTACAATCCTAAAGTTTACAAATGTTGATTTACAAATTATTCCTAGAGAATATCTTATTCATCTATATGTTTGTTTTTTCTTTTGCAATCAAGATAGTCCACTAAAATAAAGGAGAGAAGCCAACTGTTTTACATGCTCAGCTTTCTAAAGAATGGGTTGGAATGAGATAGCATAGTTAAAGGATAAGATTGGCAGAACTGCAAGGGATGCTATTGATATTCTTAGCTAATATATTTATTTTATAGAGAAGTGAGCCTTTCAAAAATGAAATAACATGCCCAGGATAACTCAGGCAGCACTACCAGCCTGAGAAAAGATACATTTTTACCAGTGATCTTAAAAATGCATAGTATTTGACTTTTTTTTTTTTTTTTAAGGGCTGCACCCAAGACATATGGAGGTTCCCAGGCTAGGGGTAAAATCTGAGCTGTAGCTGCTGGCCTATGCCACAGCCACAGCAACGCAAGATTAGAGCTGCATCTTCGACCTACACCACAGGTTACTGCAATGCTGGATCCTTAAGCCACCGAACAAGGCCAGGGATTGAACCCTTGTCCTCATGGATGCTAGTCAGATCTGTTAACTGCTGAGCCACGACAGGAACTCCCATAGTATTTGACTTTTTATTCATTCACTAAAAACTTTGTGAGGGTGTTTGTTAGTCACTTAGTTTCCTATATCAAATAATCTAGTCATTTTATGCTGAATGAAATTTAAAAAAAAGAAAATAGTATATAATCACTAATGAGAATTTCAAGTTAGGTCCGTGGTGCAATCACTGTTAAAGCCATGCCTATAGCAAATGTAATTTTAAATTATTTTAAAAATTGTGGTAAAATATACTAAAAAATTTACAGTTTCAATCATTTTTAATGTTCAGTTCAGTGGCACTGAGTACACTCACAATGTTGTGCAATCATTAATGTCATCCATCCCTAGAACATTTTTCACTGTGAAAGTGTAACTCTGAACCCAGTAAGCTATAATTTTTCATTTCCCTTTGCCCCAGCCCTGGCAAACCTTTCTACTTTCTATGAATCTGACAAAAAGAGGGTAAATGGGGCAATAGACTCACAGATGCAAATAATTTTAATTAGTTTATTTCGGTTTTAAGAAACTCCTTCTCTAGGATCATAAAGTGGTTATACTTAACAATATTTTACATTCTTTGCAGATGGTTAGTAAGCTTATATGAAAACATAATTTTACAACCTGAGAAGCTAGAGTCTAACCCCAGGTTACACAATAAACACCCTATTACAGAAATTACAATCCTTTGGTATATTTAAGAAAAAGGTCCTATATTATATTTTATGACATTAAGAAGCACAAAATGAGTGATACCTTACTCAGAAAATAAAAAAACAACTAAAGATTTTTTTCAATGAACGTTTTTAATTATTTATACATTTAGAAAATCAAACTAAAACAAACCCCCCCTGGAAAATATAATTTAAGAATTTCTGTTTTGGGAGTTCCTGTCATGGCACAGCAGAAACGAATATGACTAGGAACCATGAGGTTTCAGGTTTGATCCCTGGCCTCACTTGGTGGGTTAAGGATCCGGCGTTGCCGTGAGCTATGGTGAAGGTCGAAGATGAGGCTCAGATCTGGTGTTGCTATGGCACAGGCTGGCAGCTGCAGCTCCGATTCGACCCCTAGCCTGGGAACCTCCGTTTGCTGTGAGTGCAGCCATAAAAAGCAAAAAAAAAAAAAAAAAGTTTTGCTTTTGGTAAAAAGCAGCACTATTTTTATTTTCCCAGTACAGAAATTCAATTATGAGGGTTTTTTAGAAAAATAATTATGCCTGTATACAATTCCATTTAGTAAGTTGTAGAAAATAACAGAGCTTGTGAAATTGTATATATGTAAAAGATCGAACTAAATCTCTTCCCCCTGTCTACCTCTCCCAGGAAAGAGTAAAGAAGATGAATTTAATCACCTGGGGCAAAGAAAATAGGATACCAGTTATATAAAGAAAAAAAAATGTCACAAATCTTGGCTTTCCCAAATTTGAATATGCAACAGAATCTCCTAGGAAAGTTTCTTAGAAAACTAGTTTAGTGAACTGTTATATAAAGAGAAACATCCTTTGCCAGTCATCCCGGAAGTACCTTCAAGCTCCCTATCCCTTCCTCCAAGAGCAACCGCTCTCTGGACTTTTATGAAAATCAAAGCTTTGTATGTCTTTATGGTTCTATCTCCTAAGTATGCAGCCCTAGGACCTTAGTTTAGTAGTTTATTAATTTATTTAACTTGATATGTCTTCCTGGGAAACTTTTTAATTCTGATAGCTAGATTTTGAATTTACTTTGTCCAATCCCAGATCATATGTTTATTTTATTTTTAATTTTACGGCTGTACTTGGCAGCACATGAAAGTCCCTGAGCTACGGGTCGAATTGGAGCTACACTTGGTGCCTACGTACACAGCCAAGACGCATTTGTGACCTAAGCTGCAGTTTGCAGCAATGCTGATCCTTAACTCACTGAGTAAGGCCAAGGATGAATGTAATCCTCATGTATACTAGCAGGGTTCCTAACCTGCTGTGCCACAACAGGAACTTCACTCAGAGATAAGTGGATACCAAAAAACAAAGGATAAAGAAGATAAAACTACCTAGAGGAGTTCCCGTCGTGGCGCAGTGGTTAACGAATCCGACTAGGAACCATGAGGTTGCGGGTTCCGTCCCTGCCCTTGCTCAGTGGGTTAACGATCCGGCGTTGCCGTGAGCTGTGGTGTAGGTCGCAGACGCGGCTCGGATCCCGCGTTGCTGTGGCTCTGGCGTAGGCTGGTGGCTACAGCTCCGATTTGATCCCTAGCCTGGGAACCTCCATATGCCGCCAGAGTGGCCCAAGAAATGGCAAAAAGACAAAAAACAAAAACAAAAACAAACTACCTAGAGCTTCAATTTTACTAAATAGTTACACAATAAAATTTTTCTTTTAAAATCAACCAAATTAAGGCATAGAAATGCTAAAATAAAAATCACATTTTACCAACTAAAGAAGTTAGTGGTAGGGGGAAGGGATATAATAGGGATTATGTTTTGGGATTAACATATACACACTATTACATACAAAAAAGATAACCAGAGTTCTTGCTGTGGCACAATGGGATTGATGGCTCCTTGGGAGTGCTGGGAAAAAAGATTTGATCCCAGGCCTGGCACAGTGGGTTAAGGATATGGCATTGTTGCAGCTGTGGCTTAGGCTGCAACTGCAGCTGGGATCTGATTCCTGGCCCAGGAATTCCATATGCCACGGGGTGGTCAAAAAAATTAAAAAAATAAAATAGATAACCAACAAGGACCTACTGTACAGCACAGGGAACTATACTCAATATTTCGTAGTAACCTATAAGGGCAAAGAATCTGAAAAAAAAAGTTTTATGCATGTGTAACTGAATCCCTTTGCCGTACACCTACAACCAACTCAACATTGTAAATCAACTATACTTCAATTAAAAAAAAGGAGCCAATCAAAGACTATGCAGCCAAGGAAGTCAGAAAAAAAAAGTATTAGGCTTATAATTTTTCTGTAAAAAATATTTAACTTAAAAAAATAATCAAGTTAGGAGTGTATGTACTGGATACCTTGGGCTGAGCCCCAGAGCCAAATGACAGTTTCGGGAACTTAGGTTAAAAGTTTGTTCTACAGCTCCTGGACAAAAGCCTACCCATCTGCTGCTTAGATACCTCAAGTTATTGCAGTTTTTCATAACTTCTGGGAATAGGCTATTACATTGCAGGGCAGTTAAAATTGCTCGTTGTCTTAAAAAGGAAGACATTCTTGAAACCAAACAACCTATACTCATTTTTTTCATGAATCATGTGTTACTTTATTTATACCTAGAAGAAAAACTGCCTTTACCTAGGAATTGTCAATGTTTTAAAGATAAGATTCAACTACAAATGAAAATGAACCTAATAGCAACATGACACGATGCTCCAAAAATCTTTGCAAAATATAGGCTTTCTGGGAGCCCATGGTAAGGAATTCCAGATTGTTCATTTTAATTGCTAAGAGTTTAGGAAGTCAAGAAGTACCGATTGCCCGGCCAAACCTATTTATACTCACACTTAAAGTTAACTCACTTGTGAAGAGAAAGGGTCTTTTAAATTTTTATTTGTTTATTTATTTTAGGGCTGCACCTGTGGCATATGGAAATTCCCAGGTTAGGGGTGGAATTGGAGCTGTAGCTGCCACCTACAACACAGCCACAGCAACCTGGGATCCAAGCCTTATCTTCCAACTATACCAGAGCTCATGGCAATGCCAGATCCTTAACCCACTGAATGAGGCCAGGGATCAAACCCGAGTCCTCATGGATACTAGTCAGGTTCCTTACTGTTGAGCAATGACGGAAGGGGTCTTTTTTACATTTCATTAAACTCTCTTCAAATATATTGTTAATTAAGGGGTAAAATAAAGGATTGATCAAATTCACACTGCCACCGTTTCTTGAAACTATTAAAAAAAACCACACCCATTGCTAAAAACAACAAAAGATTACTTATCTTATTTAAACACTTTATACACAATTAAAAATTTTTTGTCTTTTTAGGGCTGCACCTGCGGCATATGGAAGTTCCCAGGCTAGGGGTCGCATCAGAGCTACAGCTGCCAGTCGTCAGCACAGCCACAGCAACATTAGATTACTAGCTACATCTGTGATCCAGCCTGTAGCAATGGTGGATCCTTACCCACTGAGCAAAGCCAGGGATTGAACACGCATCCTCATGGATATTGGTTGGGTTTGTTCCTACTAAGCCTCAATGGGAATTCTGTATATACACTTTTAACACAATAAAGAACCATGCTCATTAAGATCAAACCAGTCCATCCTCTCCTCTTATAAAGTACTGGGCTGATGAATTTCTAATCTCAAATAATCTTAAGAGGCTCTATATACACAGTGCAAGGTAAATGTACATAAAAGACGTGACCTGAACTGCAACCAAACATACTAAGCAAATCACTTTTTTTCTTTATTTTAAAATGAGGAAACTTCCACCTGAACATCATAAAACACTATAAAAGACAAAATCATATAATTCATCTTTCTTAAAAGGCAAAGTAAGGTTGTTAAATGACTGACTCCCTCAAAAATAGAAACTGAATTTTTTTTAGTCTTTTAGCTGTTTGCAATACAATCAAATATGCAGCAGAGATTCTTAAAACTAAAACAATAAAAATATTCGTTTAAAAACAAATTACAAATTCTTGAGCTTAAAGGTTATTTATCATCAAATGTGTTATTCAAAACCAGTTCCAATTCAAAGAAAAAAAATGGACTAAGTCCATACAGCAGAAATGCTGTATTTTGTTCAATGACAAATTTAAATGACACATTTGAAAGCCGAGTAATTTAAGTTCTTATTTCATTTCTCATAGGTTCACTTCTTACCGCTAAACTTTAAAACTACTTACTTTTAAGGAAGCTGTCAGATTGGATGGAAATGGATCAGGCCAACTTACAACCTCCCCGTCTCTCAACTCTATTTCCACATTTTGTAATTAATTTGTTTTTTAAAATACTGGCTAAGTCAGTATGATTGGGTTAAATAAGTCAATTAAAAAAGTTGATTTGAGGAAACTAAAAATTCAGATTTTTTTCAGTAAGCAGTGTTTTTATTTGTTAAACAGAAACTTGAGCCTCTAAATGAAATCATTAGAGCGAATTTCCTTCCCGGCAAGCCTGGAAGTATTTCTGCTTTTCAGCCATTCCTGCCCAGTAAAACATTCCCCCCAGCCCAATAGGCATTAGCACCTGGAGTCTTACCTCCACCTCAGCACAGGCCACACAGTAATTCAGATGCATGGCTCAAGAAGGAGCCAGGGCTCTAGTGGTGAGTTGCGCAGGTCCCTTTACCAGCCTAGAAATGGGGGAGGGGGAGCAGATATTAAAACTCTTGTAACATCCCAGTATCGTTTTACCTCTGACTGGAACGCTCTGCTTAATTTTGTTAAACTTATTGTGATGAAAGCTTAAACATAAAAACATTATTCAAATGTGTACATTATAGCTAATAAAACACGTCAATTTTTTAAACTGATGGGCCCTGTGAAAGGATTAAAAAAAAACAGTCTACAAGTACTAGTCGTTGAGTTCACTGAAGGCAGGTTATTTCCTTACCAACTGCAAATGAAAGTTATTTGAACAAATTCATTTACAGCCATCCACTTTCAGGCATCTCAGCATTTTGTTTTAAAAAACTGAGGCCCAGCTCCGCCCCCTCCAGGACTTTAAAAATGATGAGCTTTAAATTTAAAGAGATATTTTCTGTAACTGCGATATTTTCTCCTCACTTAATTTCCACTCCAACTGCTACATCAACAGCTACGCAACTTATTTTTGTGGTGTTAAAATCTTTTTGTTTGAGGAAGCGCCTTGAAGACAAGTATATAGGCGAGGTCCTGAGGAAAGTAATACTGCAAAAAGGGTAATGCTTTATCCTGCTATTCCTGTGGTTCCCTCGCGGGATCCAGCGAAGTGATGAAATTCTTAGTTTCCCCGCTTTAACTGCTAGTCAACCTAGTCTTTAAAGTCAACAACCCCTTACGATCTCGGGCTAAAACCTCGCAAAAAGCCTCAGTTTCCCACAGAGGGAGAGACAGTGAAAAAAGCGCCACCAAACAAACACTTGCGGGTAACCCGCAGAGAAAACAACTCCCAGGAAGTGATTTCCGGATGGAGGTGGGAGGGGAGGCTAATTTCCGGTCTGAGGGCAGGCGACGACTTTTGCGCAAGCGCAATTCGCACTTTCCTGGCTTTTTTTTTTTTTTTTTTTTTCTCCCCTCCGTCTCCCCTCTCCCTCCCTCCCCCAGCCTGAGGGGTCTTGAGGTGACAGCGACTGCAACTGCGACTCCAGCAGTAGGAGGAGAAGATGGACAAGGGGAAGGCCGGGCGACGGCGATCTTCATCCGGTGAGAAAGGGTCGGAGGCGCTAAGCATATTGTCTTCTACCTTGGGCAAATGGAAGGCACAGACGGCGACGGGCGCTGCGGCCGCGAGCTGCGAGAGCTTGGGCTCCGGCGGGGGCGGGGAGGGGAGAGGAGGGAGTGGAGGGCGCGCACAATGGAAGGCTGCCGGGTTTCCCGGGCCCCTGCGAGTCGCGGACCCAATCCAAGCTGTCACCAAAGCCTTGGCCGCTCTTCATACTGTCTACCCTTTCATGTTTCCTTTCCTTTCGCGAGCACCTTGCCTGGGTCTCATCGGCCCACGTATCTTCCCGGTTGGCTTGTCGCTCTCCTGCCACGCCTTCTTCTTAATTCCACCAATGTTTCTGTTTCATTTCGAGCTTCTCAGTGCGCGACCCTGCTTTCCTCTCTTTGATTCTCGACTTGGCCTCTTTCTCACCCCTCACCTCCCGGCAGGTAGAAGCGGTTGCAAAGAAGGAAAGGCGGGGCTTGCTAATTGACACTTCTTTCCTCCTAAATGCTGCCAAGGGTCTCGTCTTTTTGAGCAGGCCCGCTTAATAACCTTTACTTTGCCAGTCTCCCCCTTCTCCCGAAAGTGATTAAAAAGTCGAACAAAGGATTTGAAGCCTTGTTTCGTTGTGTTTTTATTCTCAGCATATTTTCGTTTCTGAAATTGCTTTACGGGTTAGATGACTGTCTTCAGTTTGGGGTACTTCAACTTAGAAACACAAAATTGGAGTTGCAAGACGTAAAGTAGAGCTCCTTCCAGTCAACAAGTTTTTGTTAAAGAACTCATCTATTAAGGTTACCGCAGTTTCTCTGCTAAGTCCCGTGGATCTACCAGAGGAGGAGGGAACAAGGGCTCTTTAATAAGCTTAGAGTCTAATACACCAACATTTGATAAATCATTTATTTCATTTCATTTTCTCATTTCTTACTGTGCTGTCTATTGTTGCATAGGCAGTCTTAACAATTCTAAATTTATTTAGGAGTGCCCTTGTGACAGTGCATTTCAAATGTTTTTTGGCCTTATCCACAAGGGAGAGGGAACAGAGATCTCTGGGACACAGGTTAAAGTAGTTAAAAATCTGTAATTCCTTTTCATAAGCAACCAATGTTACCATTTATGTGTGTGTGTGTGTGTATTCTAGAGATATTCTTTGCCTTTCAAAATTTATGTATTATATATATACATATATACACAAACATGTGTGTATGTCTTCAGTAGATTGGTGTTTGTTTTAATAAACTTTTTTCTTCCTCTAAAACCTTCAAGTAAAATTGACACTTCAGGAAAATGCACAATGCTTATCTGGAGTTATTTGTGGGCTTCCTAACAGAACTTTAGGGATAATCATATCTCAAGTTTAAGATGCATTACATCTTGGCTTAATACAGTTTTTTTGGGGGGAGGGGCAAGATGTTAGGAAGAATTCTGAGTTAGAGGTACAAGGAAGGAAGAATGCAGTAGAAAGAGAGAACAAGACAAAGTCTCAAGTTTCCTCTGTGAAATTGCACTAGGTTTTCCTAAATTCTCTCTTGAACAAGGAAGAACTATAAAAGGTTGCCTAGTGTGTTGCTCAGAACTCTTTTAGTTGCAAGTAGCGGAAATTCAATTCTAGCTGGTTTAAGTCAAACACAAAACAAGTATTTCTGGGAGTTCCCATCATGGCACAGTGGAAACGAATCCGACTAGGAACCATGAGATTGCGGGTTTGATCCCTGGCCTCCATCAGTGGGTTAAGGATCCGGAGTAACCGGGAGCTGTGGTGTAGGTAGCAGGTGTGTTTGGGATACTGCGTTGCTGTGGCTGTGGTGTAGGCCAGCAGCTGTAGCTCCAATTAGACCTCTAGCCTGGGAACCTCCATATGCTGTGGGTGTGGCCCTTAAAAAACAAAAAAAGTATTTCTGCCCTCACATAATTCATAAACTGTAAGGGTTGGCTAGATTTTGTCATGGCCGTATCTGCTTTAGGCCCTGATTCTTAAGGTGTGATCTGGGGACCGGACCTTTAGGTTTCCTGAGACACTTTTGGGTTTGTGAGGTCAAACTTTTTCATAATTTTAAGACGTTTCCTTCTCCTCTTATTCTCCCACTATGTACTGTAGAGTTTTCCAGAGGCTGCATGGCATGTATTACAAGAAATTAAATTCAGAAGCATATAGAGGAAATCATTTATTTACCCAGACATTAAAGATTTGCAAAAAGTAAAATAATGCCGTTCTTCTCAATTGTTTGAAAATAGTTATTTAAAATAGTTATGTTAACATGCAATGTGATTATTGTTTTTTAATGAATTAATAAAGAAAAATTCTATAAGTAGAACCATAAGAACTCTGAATACCCTACTTTTCTGGAATATGGCCACAAATCAGGAATGAAGCATAAAACACCTCTGAACATGGGAGGAAAAATCACAAAATTAGAATGCTGAAGTTGACTCATGAGAAACTTCTGAAGTCTTTATATTATATTTAACCTATATGTTTAAATTACTTATAACCCCAGTAAAGATGAATGTCTTACTTCTGGGTTGGTAGCATATCAAAGCAATGAATTGGATAGGGTTACGAAAAAAATGCTTGGCACCAAAGACAGATCTAGTGACAGCTCAATGAAATAATAATTAAATGCATGGGTCATTCCTGGGAGATGACCATGAGAAACGTTTAACAACCACCACAACGAAAATATAACAGATAAATTGGAGTCAAAGATCATAATTTTCAAATGAATTTTTGAATTGAAACAACAAAGTTGAAGTAAATTTCAGGTTATCAACTGTTCAGGCAATATCCTTTGAAATCTGTGTTCATTCTTATATGCAGTTAAGGATGCATGTGTTTTTTAGTACTTAGGTACTAAAAACAGTGTGCTAAGAACTTTATACACACTATAATTCTTTTAGAAGCCTTCTGAGGTGGTTTCTATTTCTTTCTTTCTTTTTTTTTTGTCTCTTTGTCTTTTTTGTTGTTGTTGTTGTTGCTATTCTTGGGCCGCTCCCGGGGCATATGGAGGTTCCCAGGCTAGGGGTTGAATTGGAGCTGTAGCCACCGGCCTACGCCAGAGCCACAGCAACGCGGGATCCGAGCCGCGTCTGCAACCTACACCACAGCTCACGGCAACGCCGGATGGTTAACCGGCATTGTAACCCACTGAGCAAGGGCAGGGACTGAACCCGAAACCTCGTGGTTCCTAGTCGGATTCGTTAACCACTGCTCCATGACGGGAACTCCGGTTTTTATTTCTGATTGATAGATGAGGAGCCTGAAATTTAGGGAGGGTAAGCAACTGTTAGCAATAAAATAAAGAGGTAGAGCCAGGATTCAAAACCTGGTCTTTCGGATTACAAAATATATAATTTTAACCTCTTTCACTGTCATATGATGTTAGTGAGCCTCACTTGGGAGAAAACATGTTTCATGGACAAATGTGACAACTGTGGTTATAAAAAAAATTTATTTACTGCAGGATTTTTTCAGAGCTTTTGCTGTGCTGCTATACATTTTGCTTCTCCAAGAGAGTGACTGAACATGCAGTGTTTTTCAAACTTAGTTTTGAAACTCTCCCCTCCTCCCCTAGTTTCTTCTTGAGGATTTAGTGTCCTATGATAACACTTTTCTTTTTTCAGTACGCCCAGGGAATGTCTGCATATTTTGCATTAAGTCTAATGAATCATAACTGAATTTCAAAATCAGAATCTACAGTTAATAGTGATAAAACTATTCCAGCGATGCTAGTTGAAGTCATTGGAATGGGTAGAAATGCACACAAAAAGAGTATAGGGTGAGAAAAGTCTTGAATTACATATATTTAATTTCAAACAGGTCGAGACATTGGTAAAAAAACAATTGGCAGATTAGGACTCTGATAGGTTTGGAAAGCAAGAGAGGAAAGTGAAAAGCAATGTAAATCAGAGAGTTAAAGTAGTATGAGGAAGTTGAATTTGGCAATTAAGAGGTCACTTTATTTCTCACTGAGTGGTAGGGACAAAAGCCATATTTCAAAAGGCTGAATTAATGAGTGGTGGTGAAGAAACAGACAATGAGATGTGGAAGAAAGGAGATTTCTGGAACAAGCTTGATGAAATTAGAAAGGTCTTTTTTAAAAAAGACTATAAACATCAGCTTGCTATGGAGGGGAAAGGGGTCAGTGTAGGAGATAATTGATAGGGTGTGGTCCTAAAAGAGATGGGGGAAGATGGAATCAAAGGACAGTTTAAGACTGTCAGAAAAGAGGGAAGATGGATAAAGATAAAAATTTTGAGAAGTTAAGGATATTGCAATCATAGCTTCTAAGTGAAATAAGAGTCAAGGTCACTTTTTGAGAAAGAGGACTTTCAGCTGGTATTGGGAGCTCAAACTAGAGTAGGAGGTCAATTATGGATGAATAAAAGAACTATTTGAAAAAGTCCTTGTTAAAACAAGTGTGAGGAGTTCCCGTGGTGGCTTAGTGGTAACGAACCCGACTGGTATCCACGAGGACTCAGGTTTGATCCCTGATCCCACTCAGTGGGTTAAGGACCCAGCGTTGCCATGAGCTGTGGTGTAGGTGCAGCTCGGATCTCGAGTTGCTGTGGCTTTGGTATATGCCAGCCCCTAG
The DNA here is from genome assembly GCF_016906955.1 of Phacochoerus africanus. NCBI lineage: Eukaryota > Metazoa > Chordata > Mammalia > Artiodactyla > Suidae > Phacochoerus > Phacochoerus africanus. The sequence goes on from NC_062544.1 coordinate 238,117,478, forward strand.
CCTGGAAACTTCCATATGCCACAGGTACAGCCCTAAAAAGAAAACAAACAAACAAAAAAAACAAGTGTGAGTCTGTAGATAGTCACGGTTCTGGTTACTACAATTATGTGACTTTCTTTAGCATTGCTAAGCAATTTGGGAGCAAGAATTTGGAGGAAAAGAGAAGAATTTAGTTTTATTTAGGGTTAAAGGGTATTATAAGATGTGGGGATAAAATATGGGTTCATTTTGAGAAAATGGAAGGGTCAAAGGACAGTATGTTGTAGAATGAGAGGTTCACATTTGTGAACTTGAGAAGTGTGACACTATTAAATCCATTCATAAATGCATGTTGCTGAAATGGAGATGTGATGTATAGGTTGTTGGAATAGAGAAAATTATGATGAATCATTGAGTGAATTGATTTATGGAAATTTTGGAGCTTCAGTAAGATGGCAGAGTTTAATGATAGAGTGTAAAACTATGAATCTAGTATCAGAATATTTTAGGAACATTGGAGAGGGTCAGTACATAGCAATTATAAATATGGGTGAGGTAGTAATACATAGGATTTATGGGAATTTTAACAGGAATTATTGCAATCAAGATGGAAGTGGTGTTGGTGGAAGGAAATTGTTAATTCCTACCCAGTTGTTGTTTTGGCCATGGTTTGTAGCAGCTCAATGTGGGATCTCAGTTGCCAGACCAGGGCTTGAACCCAGGATCCAGGAGTGAAAGTGCTGAGTCCTAAACACTAGACCACCAGGGAACCACTCCCCACCCCCCATTTTTAATAAGTGAGAGAAGAATCTTCTTGAGAGGAGAATCTTCTTGAGAGAAGAATCTTCTTGAGAGAGCCTTAAAAAATAGTGTAGGAGTTCTCGTCATTGCACAGTGGAAATGAATCCGACTAGGAACCATGAGGTTGCCAGTTCAGTCCCTGGCCTCACTCAGTGGGTTAAGGATCCAGCGTTGCCGTGAGCTGTGGTGTAGGTCCCAAATGAGGCTAGGATCCTGTGTTGCTGTGGCTCTGGTGTAGGCTGGCAGCTGTAGCTCCAATTAGATCCGTAGCCTGGGAACCTCCATATGCTGAGGGTGCGGCTCTAGAAAAGACAAAAAACAAAAAAACAAAAAAGTGTAGTTGGAGTTCCTGTTGTGGCTCAAGGGGTTAGGAACCTGACATAGAGTCTGTGAGGATGTGGGTTTGATCCCTGGCCTTGCTCAGTGGGTTAAGGATCCAGCATTGCTGCAAGATGTGGTGTGGGTCACAGATGCTGCTTAGATCCTGTGTTGCATGGCTGTGGTGTAGGCCAGCAGCTATAGTTCTGGTCCACTCCCAGCCTGGGAACTTCCATATGCTGCAGGTGTGGCCGTAAAAAGAAAAAAAAATGCAAAAAAAATAGTGTAGTCAATAAAAAGCTATAGACATATAAAATTTATGTAATAAAAAAGATTCAGTTAAACAAAGGTGGAGGAAATGTTCAAGGAAAAGGTTCAGAATTTAAGAAAATTGTATTGACCTTGGAAGAGAATTTGGTGGGCTAGCAAAGAGAGAGAAAGGAATGTAAACAACAACTTTAGCTCAATATATAGAAAACAAAACAAAAACAATATTAAAAAGACATGTTAAGTTAAAAAAAAAAGAATGTTTGTGAAAAGGGTACAGTGGAATTACCTGAGATGAGAGAGTAGCAATGTAATAAACTATAGGGATTGACATCTAGGGTGGTGAATGTGGTTCCCAGCACTTATGATGGGAGGCAGCAGATTGAAAGTAGATGAAAGGGATATGGTAACAGAAGGATTGAATTGTGGATAGGATTGTGTAGCTCTAAAGATCCAGACTGGAACTTTGCTGTAATGGTGCTGTCTCAAACCTGCCTCTCAGATAGATAGCTCTAACATGAGTCTGCAGTAATTTAGGAGGCTGGCTAATATGGGCTGCTTCATCATCTGTACCTATAGATAGCCTACTTGGCTGCACCTAGCTTTGCACTGCCCTGCCTCCATTTCTGCTTATCTAAAACTTACTTCAGGAGTTCCCGTCATGGCTCAGTGGTTAACGAATCCGACTAGAACCATGAGGTTGGGGGTTCAATCCCTAGCCTTGCTCAGTGGGTTAAGGATCCCGCGTTGTTGTGGCTGTGGCGTAGGGTTGGCAGCTACAGCTCCAATTAGACTCTTAGTCTGGGAACTTCCATATGCCATGGGTGTGGCCCTAGAAAAGGCAAAAAGCCAAAAATAAATAAATAAATAAATAAAACTTACTTCAGCCCAGTTCACTTGTATCTTTCCAAGAACTGTCCTAATTAACTCATACTTCAAAAGTACACCATTTCTGATTATGAGACTGATGCTCTGCCTACTGTGCGAAGGAGGCGGATAAAAGTACACCATTTCTGAACTTCCATGGGTCTTTGCCTTTTATATATTTATCAGATTCCATCATTTATTCTAGTTGGCCGAGTTGTTTAATCTCTGCTGTTAAACTTAACTCTATGACAGAGACTGTCTTAACTCATTTTATATCCCTGTGTTATCTAGCATGCCTAGAATGTACTGGTTAAGATTACCACCTCTGGAATCAGACCAGTGATGGATTAACATGATGACCTTGGGCAAATTATTTTCAAAGCTAGATTCTTCATTTATAAAAGAGAGGTAATACCATTACTGAACTCAAAAGGCTTTTGTAAGGGTTAAATAAAATAATTTGTGTAAAGTACTTAGCATAGTGCCTGGCAATGGTAATTACTATTATTTTTTATTTTTATTTTTTTGCTTTTTAGGGCCGAACTTGTGGCATATGGAAGTTCCCAGGTCAGGGGTTGCATCTGAGCTGCAGCTGCTGGCCTACACTATAGCTGTGGCAGTGCCAGATCTGAGCAGCATCAGTCCCATGATCTGAGCTCATGGCAACGCTGGATCCTTAACCCACTGACTGAGGCCAGGGACCGAACTGGCATCCTCATGGAGTACTAGTTGGATTCATTTCTGCTATGCCATGATAGGAACTCCAGCTTAAGTGTTTTTATAAACCATGACAGGAACTCCCTTGAACATCTTTTCATGTGTTTGTTGGCCATCTCTATGTCTTTGGAGAAGTGTCTGTTTATATCTTCTGCCCATTTTTTTGGGGGTTGTTTATTATTTTGGTATTGAGCTATAGAATGTTTTCATATATTTTGGAGATTAGTCCCTTGTCAGTTGCTCCATTTGCAAATACTTTCTCCCATTTTGTGGGTTGTCTTTTCATTTCATTTAGTGTTTCCTTTTCTGTGTAAAACTTTTAAGGTTAATTAGGTCCCATTTGTTTATTTTTGATTTTATTGTCATTATTCTAGGAGGTGGATCTGAGAAGATATTGCTCTGGTTTATGTCAGAGAGTGTTTAGCCTCTAAGTGTTTTCTTCTAAGAGTTTTATAGTGTCTGGTCTTATATTTAGGTCGTTAATCCATTTTGAGTTTATTTTTGTGTATGGTGTTGGGAAATGCTCTTTTCTTTTCTTTTTTTTTTTTTTTTGCTTTTTAGGGCCCCAGCTATGGCATATGGAGGTTCCCAGGCTAGGGGTCTAATCGGAGCTACAGCTGCTGGCCTACCCCACAGCGACAGCAATGCAGGATCTGAGCCATGTCTGCGACCTACACCACAGTTCATGGCATCGCCAGATCCTTAACCCCACTGAGTGAGGCCTGGAATTGAACCTTCAACCTCACAGTTCCTAGTTAGATTCATTTCTGCTGCACCATGATGGAAACTCCCAGAAGTGTTCTAATTTCATTCTTTTACATGTAGCTGTTCAGTTTTTCCAGCACCACTTATTGAAGGGGCTGTCTTTTGTCCGCTGTATATTCTTGCCTTCTTTGTCATAGATAAGTTGACTGTAGGTGTGTGGGTTTAATTCTGGGCTTTCTATCCTGTTCCACTGATCTATATTTCTGTCTTTGTGCCAGTACCATACTGTTTTGATAACTGTTGCTTTTTAGTATAGTCTGAAGCCAGGGAGCCTGATTCCTTCAACTCCATTTTTCTTTTTCAGGATGCTTTTGGCTGTTCTGGATCTTTTGTGCTTCCAAACAAACTTTAAAATATATTGTTCAAGTTCTGTGAAAACTGTCCTTGGTAATTTGATAGGGATTGCATTGAATTTGTAGGTTATCTTGGGTAGTATAGTCATTTTGACAATATTGATTTTTCCAACCCAAAGGCATAGTATGTCTTTCCATCTGTTTGTGTCATCTTTGATTTTCTCATCGGCATCTTAGAGTTTTCAGAGTACAGGTCTTTTGTCTCTTTAAGGAAGTTTATTCCAAGGTGTTTTATTCTCTTTGATGCAATGGTAAATGGGAGTGTTTCCCTAATTTCTCTTTCTGATCTTTAGTTGTTAGTATATAGAAATGCAGTCAATTTCTGTGTATTAATTTTGTACCCTGCAGCTTTACCAAATTCACTGATGAGCTCTGTTTTCTGGTACAGTCTTTTTTTTTTTTTTGTCTTTTGCCTTTTTTAGGGCTTCTCCTGTGGCACATGGAGGTTCCCAGGCTAGGAGTCCAATTGGAGCTGTAGCTGCCGGCCTATGCCAGAGCTACAGCAACGTGGGATCCGAGCCGTGTCTGCGACCTACACCACAGCTCACAGCAACTCCAGATCCTTAACCCACTGAGCAAGGCCAGGGATCAAACCTGCAGCCTCATGGTTCCTAGTCAGATTCATTAACCACCGTGCCACGACAGGAACTCCTCTGGTACAGTCTTTAGGATTCTGTAGGTATAGTATCATGTCATGTGCAGATAGTGATAGTTTTACTTCTTTTCCAATTTGAATTCCTTTTATTATTTATTTATTTCTCTGATTGCTATGGCTAAACTTCCAAAACTATGTTGAATAGTGGCAAGAGCAAACATCATTGTCTTATTCCTGATCTTAGTGGGAATTCTTTCAGCTTTTCACCATTGAGAATGATGTTAGCTGTGGGCTTGTTATATATGGCCTTTATTATGTTGAGGTAGGTTCCCTCTATGCCTGCTTCCTGAAGGTTTGTTTTTTTTTTTTATCAAAAATGGGTGTTAGATTTTGTCAAAGGCTTTTTCTGCATCTATTGAGAGGATCATATAGCTTTTATTCTTCAATTTGTTAATGTGGTGTATCACACTGGTCGATTTGTGGATACTGAAGAATCCTTGCATCCCTGAGATAAATCCCACTTGATCATGATGTACAATCCTTTTAATGTATTGTTGGATTCCATTTGCTAGTATTTTGTTGAGAATTTTTGCATCTATGTTCATCAGTGAAATTGGCCTGAAATTTTCTTTTTTTGTGGTATCTTTGTCTGGTTTTGGTATCAGGGTGACGATGGCCTCATAGAATGAGTTTGCGAGCCTCCAGTTTATTACCAAGATCTTGAATCATCTTCGTTATCTTCAGTCTAAAGTCTTTTTCACTGAGTTTAATAATCTCTAGATCACTTAGCTGTTTTTCTGTTTTTTTTTTTTCTTGCTCCCTTATCTGAGTCATAATTATCTGCCTTTTCATTTTGTATAGATTTTTGGTGTGGTCTCCTTTTTGCAAACAGTAGAGTTGTAGCCTCTCTTGCTTCTGATGTCTGCCCCCCTTGTGGCTGAAGTTGGTACTGGGGCTTGCTGTAAGCTTCCTGATGAGAGGGACTGGTGCCTGTCCACTGGTAGGTGGAGCTGATTCTTATCCCTCTGGTGGGTGGGGCTTTGTCTCTGGGTGAGACTCCAGGTGGCTGTGTGCCTGGGGGAGGGGGCGTCCTTAGGCAACCTGTTTGCTGGTGGGTGGGGTATGATTTTACTTAGATTATTGTTTGTCCTGGGGCTTCTCAGATTTTTCCAAAATTGCCACCTCTAGAGGAGCACATGCTGATGATTATTCCTGAGACCTTTTCCTCCAAAGTCCTTCCCGCACAATGAGCCAGAGTCACCCCCTCTTTTCCCAGGAGATCCTCTTAAGAACTGCAGCCAGGTCTGATCCAGATTGCTATGAAGTCTCTGTTTTGCCCTGGGACCCAGTGCTCATGAAAGCCTGTGTGTGCCTTTCAAGAATGGGGTCTCTGTTTCCCCCAGTCACGTGGAGCTCCTGAGCACCAAACCCACTGGCCTTAAGTGCAAATTCTCTGGGGGCTCCTTCTCACAGTGCCAGATCCCTAGGGGTGAGCATCTGACATGGGGCTCAGAACTCTCACTCCTGTAGGTGAGTCTCTGATACAGTTACTTTCCCGTTTGTAGGCTGCCCACCTGGAGGGTATGGGGTTGCTTATATAGGGTAATCGCCCCTCCTACCATCTTGATGTGGCCTCCTTTTTGTTTTCTGGAGTAGTTTATCTTTTTTGATAGTTGGAAGTCTATTTGGTCAAATAGCAGTTGGTTGCAATTTTGTTGCTTTTATGAGAGAAGGTGAGCTCCAGTCCTTCTACTCCACCATCTTAGTCTCATTTCCTTTAAATTAAAAAAATTTTTTTATGGCCACACCCACAGCATATGGAAGTTCCTGGGCTAAGGATGGAAGCTGAGCCTCAGCTGTGACCTGCGTTGCAGCTGTGGCAACACTGGATCCCTTAACCCACTGAGCTGGGCCAGGGATGGAACCCATGCCTTCACAGTGACCTGAGTTGCTGCAATTCTTAACCCACAGTGCCAAAAGTGTGAACTCCATAGAAGTTTTTTAATTTTTAAGTTGAGGTAATAGATACAGCACAGTGCACATATCTTTAGTTTAATAACTTTCTATACTTTTATACATTTACCTCTATAATTATCACCTAGATGAAGATACAGGATGTTTCCAGTCCCAGTTAATAGCCTTCCCTCCTTGGGTAGTTGTACTGCCCTAACTAGTATCATAGATTTGTTTTACCTGTTCTTGAATTCTATATAAAGAGAATCATATATTCTTCTGCATCTGGTAGAACATAATGTCTGTGACATGTATTCATGTTGTGCATAGCTGTAATTTATTTTTTTATTACTGTATAGTTTTTCATTGTATGAAAAGGTTTATCCATGTTCCTGTTGATGGACTTTGGATTGTTTTTAGTTTTTGACTAATAAGAACAAAGATAACTTAACATTTTATATGTATCTTTTGGTGGCAATAGACACTCATTTCTCTTGGTTAAGTATCTAGAAATGTAGTGTTGGACCTTGAGTAGGCAGGTGTCTAACTTTAGTAAATACTGGCAAAGTAGATGTATTCATTTACACTCCTGCCAGCAGTATACAAGAATTCTAGTCTCCTAGCAACACTTGGTTTTGTCAGTCCTTTAATTTTTTTTATTTATTTATTTACTTACTTATTTTCTTACTTACTTACTTTCTTACTTATATTTGGCAGTTCCTGGGCCAGGGATTGAATCTGAGGCACAACTGTGATCTATGCCACAGCTGAGGCAATGCTGGATCTTTTAACCCACTGCACTGGGTTGGGGATTGAACCTGCACCTCTGTAGCAACCCAGGCTTTTGCAGTCAGATTCTTAACCCACTGTGTCACAATAGGAACTCTGAGTCTTTTAAACTTTACCCTTTCTAAGGGCTGTGTAATGATATTCTATTGCCATTTTAGTTTGCATTTCCCTAATAATAATGAAATTGAACACATTTTCATGTTTATTGGCCATTTGGACAGTGTTTTTTATGAAGCGCCTATTTAAGACTTTTGCCCATTTTGAAGATTGGGTTGTCATTGCCTTTGCTTTATAGGAGCTCTTTTTATATGTTCTTGTTATGAGTCCTTTGACAGATATATCTATTATACAGTATTAGTAACTGTGCTCACCATCCTGTATGTAAATATATGCATTATTAATAATCTTCCTCCATCTGTGGTTTGCCTTCTCAGTGAAGAGGTTTGGTGAATAGAAGTTTTTAATTTTAATGAAGTTGAGTTTATTAATTTTTTCCTTTATGGTTAATACAACTTGAATCTTTTTTTTTTTTTTGTCTTTTTAGGGCCGCACTGGTGGCATATGAAGTCTCCCAGGCTAGGGGTCAAATCAGAGCTATAGCTGCCAGCCTACACCCCAGCCATAGCAATGCAGTATCAGAGCCAAGTCTGCAGTATACACCACAGCTCATGGGCAAAACCAGCTCCGTAACCCACTGAGCAAGACCAGGGATCAAACCAGAGTCCTCATGGATGCTAGTCAGATTCGTTTCTGCTGAGTCATAATGGGAACTCTATTACTACTTGAATCTTGTTTGAGATATCCTTGCCTATCCCAAGGTCATGAGGGTTTCTCCTTCATTTCTATTCTAGAAGCTTTATTTATCTTTAACATTTAAATCTGTGATCCATTTACAAGTAATTTTTATATATAGTGTGATGTTTATATTCATTTATCCCATTGGTTATCACATTGCTCCAGCACTACTTACAGAAGAGATCATCCCTTTCCCACTGAATTGAAGTGGTGGGTTTGTTCTAAATAGGTGACCGTCTGGTTCTCTACCATTCATTTTTTTTGCTTTTTAGGACCACACTTGTGGCATATGGAGGTTCCCAGGCTAGGGGTCTAATTGGAGCTACAGCTGTCAGCCTACACCATAGCCACAGCAATGCCAGATCCGAGTGGTGTCTGTGACCTACACCTCATGGCAATGCTGAATCCTTAACCCACTGAGCAAGGCCAGGGATCGAACCCACAACCTCTTGGTTCCTAGTTGGATTTGTTTCTGCTGCGCCACAATGGGAACTCCTCTACCATTCATTTTTATTATGAAGTTTTAATGTATTTCAGTGAATTGTAAGTTCCAGGAAGACTTAGACTATTTTAAATTTGCTCTCTATACTGTACTCACTGGCTAGTCCAGTGCCAGGCAAATGATGACATTCAGTAAATATTTGCTGACTGAATGAGAGAATCATAAAGGAAAATACCACAGGAAGTCTGAAAAGTGTTGGTGAGGAAAGACTTAAGCTGTTTTCATTGTGTAGATGCTTGAATATGTAGCCCTCACCTTTTGCTCAACTCCCTCTGCCCCAACCCATTATAGGAATTTATCTGGTCTTGTGGTTCAACCAACACATTATCAGATACCTATTGGATACTAGGACTTTTGCCAGGGAATTTCTTATTTAGTTCTTAGAACCAAGTTTCCCTTTTTTCACTTTGTCATCATTTATATTATTTAATTGAGACATTTGGTGAGAATCTGCTGTTCTTCGGATTACTTTTTGATCTTTATGTTAGTAAAGTGTATCAATGTAAATTGTAAATCTAACAAGTTAATTTAAAAGAAAAGATGGCTGTGGAAGGATTTATTTTTTTATACTGTTTATCTCATTTAATATTAAATGACAGTTTTTACCATGTCTTTGTAGAAATCATCACAGAAGGAAAAAGGAAAAAGTCTTCATCTTCGGAGTTACATAAGGTAGGTACTAGTTTTACTCTTAACCCTTTCCATTATCCTTAGAGTTACTAATGTTGAAAGTATTTTAGTATTTGTCTTTTTAATAAAATTTTAAAGAAAATATTGTAAATTCTTAACTAGTTAGTGTTTTTTGAGGGGAATGGTGTATTCTAATTAATGAATCTGTTTTTAGAAGGATCATCTTTTTAACCTGTAGAATTTTGTGATTTAAAGGCCATGGTACCTTGATCTGCATTATAATTATTAGAGTTTTCTTTGAAGTAATTTTTTTTTCTTCTAGTTTTTTTGCTTTTTAGGGCCACACCTGTGGCATATGGAGGTTTCCAGGCTAGGGGTCCAATGGGAGCTATGGCTGTTGGCCTATACCGCAGACACAGCAAGGCCAGATCCCAGCCATGTCTGCGACCTACACCACAGCTAATGGCAACGCTAGATCCTTAATCCACTGAGCGAGGCCAGGGATCGAACCTGCAACCTCATGGTTCCTAGTTGGATTCATTTCTGCTGCACCATGAAGGGAACTCCCTCTTTGAAGCATTCTAATTACACACAGAAGAGACTTTAATTTGGTACATTTTGTGGAACAAAGAAGGGGAAGAAGAGTTCCTGTTGTGGCTCAGCAGATTACAAATCTGACTAGTATCCATGAGGATGTGGGTTTGCTTCCTGGCCCTGCTCAGTGGGTTAAGGATCTGTTGTTGATGCAAGTCTCGGTGTGGGTCACAGATGTGGCTTGGATATGGTGTTGCCGTGGCTATGGTGTAGTCCTCAGCTGTGGCTCCAATTCAACCTCCAATCCGGGATCTTCCATATGCTTCAGGTGTGGCTATAAAAAGAAAAAGAAAACCCACAAAATGCTGTTTTGTAATATACTTTTTCTACTTAACTATATATTGTGAATATCATTTTCTGAAACCAAATAAAAGCATTGCTCAGTAGATATTTATTGGGTACTTAACATGTAGTAGACACTATGCTAGGTATAAGTACCAGAGAAGCAGCAGTAAATGTTTTTAATGGCTACATTATATTCCCCATAGGGATGTATCATAGTTAATTTTTTTTTTTTTTGTCTTTTTGCCTTTTCTGGGGCTGCTCCTATGGCATATGGAGGTTCCCAGGCTAGGGGTCTAATCGGAGCTGTAGCTGCCGGCCTATGCCAGAGCCACAGCAACTCAGGATCTGAGCCGTATCTGCGACCTACACCACAGCTCATGGCAACGCCGGATCCTTAACCCACTGAGCAAGGCCAGGGATAGAACCCACAACCTCATGGTTCCTAGTCGGATTCGTTAACCACTGAGTCATGACGGGAACTCCCTGTATCACAGTTAATTTAACCACTATCCCTTTATTTTATTTTTGAATTGTTCTCAGTTAATTTTTTTTTTTAACTTTTTAGGGCCACACACATGACATATGGAGGTTCCCAGGCTAGGGGTCAAATTGGAGCTACACCTGCTGGCCTATGCCACAGCCACAGCAATAAAGGACCCGAGATGTGTCTGAGACCTACACCACAGCTCATGGAAATGCTGGATTCTTAACCCACTGAGCGAGACCAGGGATTGAACCCACCACCTTGTGGTGACTAGTTGGGTTTGTTTCTGCTGGGCCACAGCAGGAACTCCCAGTTAAAAATTTTTAAACAGTACTGCAGTTATTATTCTTGTAGCTACATCATGGTGATTATTAACATCATTCTCTACTAAATTATTCCTGGCCTTTTGATAGGAGCTGGAAATAGATTAGTTCAAGGCTTATATCTATAGATAGATGTGGAATAAGAGTGTAAACACTTTGAATTCTCATAATGGGTAGATCCATAGTCTTTGATTATACATGGGGAGGTTGATACTGAAAACTGAAAAACAAAACTTTTATTCTTCCTTGGTAAGTCATAGCCATACCTATGAGTAGACTCCAAATTTTTTCCTTGAATAATAGTTTTATGTCTATGTAGAATCTTAACAAATAAAGTGAAGAGATTCTAAAGTTCTGTATTAATAATAGTTGAGCAGTTTATTGAGCATATGTTATGTAAAAGAATGAAAGAATTTCATTCAGGAATGAACCCGAGCCACAGCAGCTGAACTCTTAATCACTAGGTCACCAGGAGAATCCCAGCAATATCTTTTTTTTTTTTAATTTTTCTTTTATTGTCATTTTAGGGCTGTACCTGCAACATATGGAAGTTCCCAGGCTAGGGGTCAAATTGGAGCCTACGCTATAGCCACAGCAACACCAGATCCGAGCTGTGTCTGTGACCTACACCACAGCTCACAGCACTGCTGAGTCCTTAACCCATTGAGCAGGGCCAGGGATTGAACCCCTGTCCTCATGGATACTGGTTAGGTTCATTACCACTGAGGCACAATGGGAACTCCATAGCAATATCTTTTTTTTGGGCTTTTTAGGGCCATACCCCTGGCATGTGGAAGTTCTCAGGCTATGGGTTGAATCAGAGCTGCAGCCCTGGCCTACACCACAGCCACAGCAATGCCAAAGGTGAGCCACGTCTGCGACCTACACGGCAATGCGGGATCCTTAACCCACTGGTTGAGGCCAGAGATTAAACCTGCATCATGGTTACTAGTCAGATTCATTTCTGCTGTGCCACAATGGGAACTCCAGATATATCTTTTTTTTTTTTTTTGCTATTTCTTGGGCCGCTCCAGCGGCATATGGAGGTTCCCAGGCTAGGGGTCCAATCGGAGCTGTAGCCACCGGCCTATGCCAGAGCCACAGCAACGCAGGATCTGAGCCACGTCTGCAACCTACACCACAGCTCACGGCAACGCCGGATCGTTAACCCACTGAGCAAGGGCAGGGACCGAACCCGCAACCTCATGGTTCCTAGTCGAATTCGTTAACCACTGCGCCACGACGGGAACTCCCAGAAATATCTTTTTTTGATCCACCTCCTAGAGTAATGAAATAAAACGAAAAATAAAAACATTGACCTAATTAAATTGAAAAGCTTTAGCACAGTACAGAAACCATAAACAAAATGAAAAGACAATCCACAGAATGGGAAAAAATATTTTCATATGTAGTGGCTGACAAAGGATTAATCTCCAAATACATAAACAACTTCTGCTCTATACCAAGAAAACCCAAACAACCCAATCAAAAAATGGCCAGAAGATTGGAGTACACATTTCTCCAGTGAAGACAGACAGATGGCCAAAAGACATGAAAAGATGCTCAGCACCAGTAATTCTTAGAGAAATGCAAATCAAAACTGCAGTGAGGTGTCACCTCACACTGGTTAGAATGGTCATTATCAACAAGTCTACTAACAATAAATGCTGGAGAGTATGTGGAGAAAAAGAAATCCCTGTACGCTGTTGGTGGGAATGTAAATTGGTGCAGCCAATATGGAGAACAGTGTGGAAATTCCTTAAAAAGCTAAAAATAGAGCTACTGTATGATCCAGCGATCCCATTTCTGAGCATCCATCTGGAGAAATCCGTAACTCAAAAGGATACATGCATCTCAGTGTTCACTGCAGTGCTATTAACAATAGCCAAGACCTGGAAGCTCCCTAAATGTCCATCGACAGAGGAATGTTAAAGAAGATGTGGTACATGTATATAATGGAATATTATTCAGCCATAAAAAATAATGAAATAATACCATTTGTAGCATCATGGATGGACTTAGAGATTATCATACTAAGTGAAGTGTGTCAGAGAAAGACAAATACCATATGATGTCACTTATATGTGGAACCTAAAAAATGATACAAATAAACTTATAAAACATAAACAGATTCACAAATTTAGAGAACAAATTTATGGTTATGAAAGAGAAAATAGAAGGGCTTGGCTAAATTAAGAGTTTGGGGGGAGTTCCCATTGTGGCGCAGCGGAATCAAATCTTGAGCTTTGTTTTTGAGAAATTGTTAGAATTTTGTCAAGGTATTCAAGTGTAGTTTGAAGTAGAGGGGATTTAGAACTCATTTCTGCCTTAAAGATTAAAATCTTAAAAGTATTAGGAGACTGTTGAAAATACTTGGAAGTATTAGGAGTCCATTCTGATTCTTGTAATGGAATTATAGGCCTTGCAAAATCATTAGTGGCTTAGAATCTTGGTTGATAGTATACAGTTGAGACCATGTACTGGAAATAGACTTGTCACACATGTACAGTATTAGACTAAGAGGTTTAAGTCTATAATTTATTGACCAGTAAGCTGCAGCAGAAGTTTTTTTGATCTTCAAATGTTTATTTTTTTCTTGCCTTTAATTATTGCATGGTTTTCCTACTGAAAAATAAAAATCACCCCTTACATCAGCATTCATATAATCACTATTAAACATTTTTGTGCATATCCTTTCAAATTTGTTTTCTATACATGGATTTTTTTTCCTTATAAGTGAGAGATTATTCTATGTATATGAGTTTCTTTTCTACTTGTATTGGAAATAATTTCTTATATCATTAATTATTCTTCTGAATATATATATATATATGTATTTTTTTTTCATCTTTATAGGGCTGCACCCACAGCACATGGAGGTTCCCAGGCTAGGGGTTGAATCGGAGCTGTAGCCACCGGCCTACGCCAGAGCCACAGCAACACGAGATACGAGCTGCATTTGCAACCTACACCACAGCTCATGGCAATGCCAGATCCTTAACCCACTGAGCAAGGCCAGGGATTGAACCTGCAACCTCATGGTTCCTAGTCAGATTCATTAAACACTGAGCCACGACAGGAACTCCTACATGTGGAATTTTAAAATATAAATAGTGCTGTACAATCCATGGTTGGTTGGACCTGAGGGATGTGGAACTATGGATATGAAGGGCTGATTATAGAGTTATTCAAAATTTCAGATGTACCTGGATTAGTACCTCAAACTCCTGAGTTGTTCAAGGGTCAGTTGTACTTTGCTTTACAAACCTTTTTTTTTTTTTTTTTGGTCTTTTTGCCTTTTCTAGGGCTGCTCCCACAGCATATGGAGGTTCCCAGGCTAGGGGGTCTAATCAGAGCTACAGCTGCCAGCCTACACCACAGCCACAGCAGCGCCAGATCTGGGCCATGTCTGTGACCTGCACCACAGCTCATAGCAATGCTGGATCATTAACCGACTGAGCAAGGCCAGGGATCGAACTTGCAACCTCATAGTTCCTAGTCGGATTCGTTAACCACTGAGCCATGACGGGAACTCTGCTTTTCAAACCTACTAATGCTTGTTTAGATGGTTATTATTATTACTTTTTTTAGAGCTGCACCCATGGCATATGGAAGTTTCCAGGCTAGGGGTCGAATCGGAGCTATAGATGCTGGCCTATGCCACAGCCACAGCGAAACAGGATCTGAGCCGTGTCTGGGACCTACCCCACAGCTCAACAGCAACGCTGGATCCTTAACCCACTGAACAAGGCCAGGGATTGAAACTGCAACCTCATGATTATTATTTGGACTTGTTTCTGCTGTACCACAATGGGAACTCCTTGTTTAGAGTGTTAATAAATTTCCATATTTTGTATGTCTATACTTTTGGGGGGTATAGAGAGCTGCTCTTTTTGAAAATAGGGTAGATTATGGTTTTTTTTGTCCATTTTAATGGAATTATACATGAATACTTATTAGGGTAAATAATTCTTTTTGTGGCTGTATATGTGGCATATGTAAGTTCCCAGGCTAGGGGTCGAATTGGACTGAAACTGAGGCCTAGGCCACAGACACAGCCACACTGGATTCAAGCCACATTTGCAACCAATGCCATAGCTTGCAGCGATGCTGGATCCTTAACTCACTGAGTGAGTCCAGGGATGGAATCCGCGTCCTCATGGAGACTACATCAGATTACTCTTAACCTGCTGAGCTGCAATGGGAACTGCAGGGTAAATAATTTTTTAAGGTTGAGTCTAAGCTACTCATAGGTAAAATAATAAAAACTAATTACTGTAAAAAAATATAAAATCTCCCACAAAAGACATTAGCATCTTTTATAAGATATTCATTTTACAAAATACTCAACATCTCTGCCCACCTCTTTTTAAAATATTAGTTGCTGTCCTTCAAGTTTGAACTTCGTATCTTTTTAGTTTATTACTGGGGTGGTATAACAAGTTACTCCAGAACTTAGTAGTGTAAACTTATTTTTTGCTTGAAAGCTAGTGCCTTCAGTCATCTTAAAAGATCACTCACTCACTTACCTTTTTTTTTTTTTGTCTGTTTAGGGCCACAACCATGACATATGGAAGATTCCAGGCCAGGGATCACACCAGAGCCAGCCTAATCCACAGCCACAGCAATGCCAGATCTGAGTCATGTCTGCGATCTACACCTCAGCTCATGGCAATATGGGACCCTTTAACGCACTGAGGGAGGCGAGGGATTGAACTGCATCCTCATGGATACTAGTTGGATTCTTAACCCCCTGAGCTACAGCAGGAACTCCTCACTTATCTATCTTGATACCTGTGTTGGGAAGACTCATTATCTTGGTGTATATCTATACTTTTTGGCCTTCCCATGTGATCTCTGTAGCACCTCGGCCTCTGGGTATCCAAGATTTTTTCACCTAGGGCCCCCAAGGCATGTTTACTGGGAGACTGAGGGAGAGGAAAAAAAGGGAGGAAGAAGGGGAGAACCGACAGGTTGGTGAGAGCTAGACTGAAGCAGTTTACCTATATTTGTTGCCTTTCTGTGATCTAGCTATGGAAGTCACAGGCCTGCCCAGATTCAAGAGGAAGGAATATAGATTGTACCTGATGTTAGAGAGCTCGTCAGTGTCACCTTGTGAGAAGAGCATGTAGGTTGTGGAATATTGATATGGCCATCTTTGGAAAATACAGTATGTCACAGTACCTAAGTAGGCTAAATAGCCTACTCCCAAAGGATCCATAGGCGTTGAGCAGCCTGAAGCCCTTGTATGACTTACTGAGAAAACTATTGTTTCCTAGTTAAGAATATGAAGGAAATGATTGGCTTAGAGATAATATTGTTTTTGGAGATGAAGAATTATAAAGAGACCTTTTTATATAGATCAGATATAAATAATTGACATTACTAGTGCCTGAGATTAACTGAGGTGTTAATGAAATAAAATAGGTGAGATACCCTTCCTTGAAATTAATTTTATCCTCCTAATTTAAGCTTTACTTTCGTTGAAATCATTTTATGGTTGTTATTGGTTGTAGTTGATATAGTGCTCATTATATATTGTATAATGTTACATAATATATAAAAGCTAAGCTTGATTCTTAACCATCATTTATAATGTGAGTTAAATTATTTTAGTTCTAAGCGAATGATTTCTAACTTGTGGCTATAGTCCATCCATTCATTCATTTATTTATTAGAATATATCTTGAGTCATACACTTTGGTGATATAAAGGTGACTAAGTTAGAACACTCTCTTTTTTTTTTTTTGTCTTTTTGCCATTTCTTGGGCCACTCTGGCGGCATATGGAGTTTCCCAGGCTAGGGGTCGAATCGGAGCTGTAGCCACCGGCCTATGCCAGAGCCACAGCAACGCCGGATCCGAGCCGCGTCTGCGACCTACACCACAGCTAACGGCAACGCTGGAACCTTCACCCACTGAGCAAGGGCAGGGATCGAACCCGCAACCTCATGGTTCCTAGTTGGATTCGTTAACCACTGCGCCACGACGAGAACTCCTAGAACACTCTCTTTAAGACCTCCACAGTGGAGTTCCCATTGTGGCTCAGCAGTAACATGCCTGACTAGTATCCATGAGGATTCAGGTTCAATCCCTGGCCTTTTTCAGCGGGTTAAGGGATCCAGCATTGCTGTGAGCTATGGTGTAGGTTGCAGACACAGCTCGGATCCAACATTACTGTGGCTGTGGTGTAGGCTCGCAGCTGCAGCTCTGATTTAACCCCTAGGGATTTCCATATGCCACAGGTGTGGCCCTATAAAGCGAAAAAAAAAAAAAAAAAAAACCCTCCAGTTTGGAGAACAAGATAAACATGTAGAAAAATAATTATAATATAGTACGATATGTGTAATATAAATTACCAAAGACTAATATAAAACACAGAGAAAGTAATGCTTGGTGTGGAAATGATAGTTGTGTGAAGAGATTAATTTTGTGCAGAATTTGAAGTATTAAACAAGGAAGAAGTAGAAAAAAGAGTATTCTGGGTTGAAGGCACAGTACATACAAAGGTCTAGAGGTATAATATGTGTTTGAAGAAGTTGAATACTGAGTTTTCAGTATCGTTGGGGTTTAGAATTTGTAATGTGTGGGTGATGTCAGAGAGCCCAGATTAAAAGTTTTATTTGTAAGTAATGGGCACCATTGTTGTATTTTAAGATTGTAGCCATAATTAGATTTGTGTCATAGAGAACTCTGGAGATAGCATTTGGAAGATTGGAAGGGGAAGAAAACTGCCAGTAAGAATAATTAGGAAAGCGTTCCTGTCTTGGCTCAGCGGAAGCAAATCTGACTAGCATCCATGAGGATGCAGGTTTGATCTCTGGCCTTGCTCTGTGGGTTGCAGATCCAGCACTGCCGTGAGCTGTGGTGTAGGTCGCAGATGTGGCTTGGATCTAGTGTTGCTGTGTCTGTGGTGTAGGCCTGGCGGCTGTAGCTCCGATTCGACCCCTAGCCTGGGAACCTCCATATGTCAAGTGGGTGCAGCCCTAAAAGAAAAAAAAAAAGAATAATTAGGAATTTATTGGAATATTTCATTTAATACCTTTAAACTAAATGAGGTGGGTTTTTAAAAATTTTTATTTTGTTTTATTTTATTTTATTTTATTTTAAGGGCCAAACCCACAGCATATGGAAGTTCCCAGGCTAGAGGTCAAACTGGAGCTGCACGTGTTGGCCGCAGCCATAGCCACAGCAATGCCAGATCTGAGCTGCAGTCTACGACCTACACCACAGCTCACGGTAGCGCCGGACCTTTAACCCACTGATCAAGGCCAGAGATGGAACCTACATCCTCAAGGATCCTAGTTAGTTTCTTAAATGCTGAGCCACAAAGAAAACTCCTAAATGGCATATTTTTTAATAAAATTATATTTAACTGCTTATAGATTAAGCACTGAATTTGAAACTATAAACTAATAGCAAAATAGTAATACTAGTAATATAATAGTTCTGTCAGCTCATTTACCTCTTATTTATATTTCAATTAAATTGGGTATTTTTTCATTCTCATTTCAGATAACAAAGATGTTAAATGCAAAACCAGAGGATGTTTGTGTTCAGTCACCACTCTCTAGACTCAGAAGCTCAGAACGCTGGGATCTCCCTTTACAGAGGGTAAATTAAAAACTATTTTCTTTTAAGTATGTGGTGTTCTTTGGAATGGTTAAAATATTTTAATTAAACTGAATTTTTATTTTCCTAAATGCCCTTATATTGGTTTTCTTGCAGTATATAATTGCAGGTTTTAAATTAATTCATTTCTGGTATATATTGAAGTGATGCTTTGAGGTTAGGGTCTTCAGTTTAAATGTAAGAATACCTTATTCTGCATGGTTGTTGCATATGAAATTTAAATCTTATTGTAGAATATATTTTATTTATTTATTTGATTTTTTTAGGGCCGCATCCACATATGGAGGTTCCCAGGCTAGGGGTCGAATTGGAGCAACAGCTGCTTGCCGCCTATACCGAAGCCACAGCAAAGCAGGATCTGAACCGCGTCTGTGACCTACACCATAGCTTACAGCAATGCTGGATCCTTAACCCACTGAGCAAGGCCAGGGATCGAACCTGCAATCTCATGGTTCCTAGTCAGATTCACTTCTGCTGTGCCGTGACAGGAACTCATTATTTATTTATTTTTTGGTTCTGCCCATGGCATGTGCATGTTCTGTGTCAGGAATTGAATTGTGCCACAACAGTGACCTGAACTGCTGCAGTGACAATACCAGATCCTTAGTCTGTTGTGCCAAAAGAGAACTACAAATATATTTTCTTTTCTTTTCTTAATAAGATTCTCTTATGATTTTTTAAAATTTTATTTTATTTTATTTTATTTTTGGCCATGCCTGTGACGTGTGGAAGTTCTTGGGCCAGAGATCAAACTCATACCACAGCAGTGACTCAGGCCACAGAGTGACCTGAGCCATAGCAGTGTCAATGCCAGATCTTTAACCTGCTGAGCCACCAGAAAAGTCTTATTGTATTTCACTTTATTTCTTTTCTTTTTTTTTCCTCAAGTAATTCTTTATTAAAAGAATGAGTGAAAGAGCGAATGACTGAGTTATGAAGAATTTATTTATTTTTTATATTACTCAATGAATTTATTACATTTATAGTTGTACAATGATCATCATAACCCAAATTTATAGCATTTCCATCCCACATCCCTAGAGCATTCCCCCCACCCCCACAACCTGTCTCCTTTGGAAACCAGAAGTTTTTCTAAGTCTGTGAGTCAGTATTTGTTCTGCAAAGAAGTTCACTGTGTCCTTTTTTTCAGACCCCACATGTAAGTGATAGCATTTGATGCTGGTGTCTCATTGTCTGACTGACTTCACTTAGCATGGTAATTTCTAGGTCCATCCATGTTGCTAAAAATGCTGGTATTTCATTTTAATGGCTTTTAATTAAAAGGCATTCCTTTTAATGGCTGAGTAATATTCCATTGTGTATATGTACCACATCTTATTGATCCACTCCTCTGTTGACGGGCATTTAGGTTGTTTCCAAGTCTTGGCTATTGCAAATAGTGCTGCAATGAACATTGGAGTAGATGTGTCTTTTCGAGTCATGGTTTTCTCTGGATAGAGGCCCAGGAGTGGGATTGCTGGATCAAATGGTAATCCTATTTTCAGTTTTCTGAGGACTCTCCATGCTGTTTTCCACAGTGGTTGCACCAATTTACAATCCCACCAACAGTGTACTAGGGTTCCCTTTTCTCCACACCATCTCCAGAACTTACTGTTTGTAGACTTTTGGATGCTGGCCATTCTGGCTGGTGTAAGGTGGTACCTCATAGTGGTTTTGATTTGGATTTCTCTAATAATGAGTGATGTTGAACATCTTTTCATGTGTTTTTTGACCATCTGTATGTCTTCTTTGGAGAATTGTCTGTTGAGATCTTCTGCTCATTTTTTAATGAGGTTGTTTGTTTTTTTGGTATTGAGCTGTAGGAGGTGTTTATAAATTTTGGAGATGAATCCCTTGTGAGTTGATTCATTTGCAAAGATTTTCTCGCATTCTGTGGGTTGTCTTTTTGTTTTGTTTAGGGTTTCCTTTGCTGTGCAGAAACTTTTAAGTCCCATTTGTTTATTTTTGTTTTTATTGTCATGACTCTAAGAGGTGGATCTGAGAAGATGTTGCTGTGGTTTATGTCAGAGAGTGTTTGGCCTGTTTTCCCCTAAGAGCTTTATAGTGTCTGGTCTTCTATCTAGGTCTTTAATCCATTTGGAGTTTATTTTTGTGTCTGGTGTTAGGGAGTGTTCTAATTTCATTCTTTTCCATGTGGCTGTCCAGTTTTCCCAGCACCACTTATTGAACAATCTGTCCTTTCTCCCTTGTATATTCTTGCCTATCATAGATTAGCTCACTGTACGTGTGTGGGTTTATTTCTGGGCTTTCTATCCTGTTTCACTGATCTATATTTCTGTCTTTGTGCCAGTACCATATGGTTTTGATGACTGTTGCTTTTGTAGTATAGTCTGAAGTCAGGGTACCTGATTCCTCCATCTCTATTTTTCTTTGTCAGGGTGTGTTTGGCTATTCTGGGTCTTTTGTGCTTCCAAACAAATTTTAAAATATTTTGTTCGAGTTCTGTGAAAAATGTCCTTGGTAATCACAGATTCAATGCGATCTCTATCAAATTACCAAGGATGTTTTGCATTTCATCTGTGGGTTGCTTTGGGTAGTATAGTAATTTTGATAATGTTGACTCTTCCAATCCAAGAGTATGGTATGTCTTTCCATCTATTTGTGTCATCTTTGATTTCTTTCATTAGCGTCTTATGGTTTTCAGAGTACAGGTCTTTTGTCTCTTTAGGTAGGTTTACTCCTAGGTATTTTATTCTTTGGGAAGTGATGGTAGATGGGATTGTTTCCCTAATTTCTCTTTCTGATCTTTCATTGTTAGTATATATATATAAATGCATTGATTTCTGTGTATTAATTTTGTATCCTGTGACTTCGAAAATTCATGGATGAGATCTTAACAGTTTTCTGATAGTATCTTTAGGATTTTCTAGGTATAATAGGTATAGTCTTGTCCTCTCTCGAGCTGTTTTAGATATAAAGTTAGCATGTTTATTTGAGCTTTTTCTTGTTTCCTGAGGTGAGCTTGTATTGTTAGAAACTTTCCTCTTAGAACGGCTTTTGCTGCATCCCATAGGTTTTGGAGTGTCTTATCTTTGTTGTCATTTGCTTCTAGGTATTTTTTAATTTCCTCTTTGATTTCTTCAGTGATCCATTGGTTGTTTAGTAGCATGTTGTTTAGTCTCCACGTGTTTGTGTTTTTTGCAGTTTTTTTTTTTCTTGTTGATTTCCAGTTGTATGGCATTGTGATCACAAAAGATGTTTGATATGATGTCAGTTTTCCTAACGTTACTGAGGCTTGATTTGTGGCCCAGAATGTGATCAGTCCCACAGAATGCTCCATGTGCACTTGAGATGAATGTGTATTCTGCTGCTTTTGGATGGAATGTCCTATAAATATCTATTAAGTCTATCTGTTCTAATGCTTCATTCAGGGCCTCTGTTTCCTTATTGATTTTCTGTCTGGATGATCTGTCCACTGCTGTAAGTGGGGTGTTAAAGTCCTCACTTTATTATTGTGTTATTGTCAATTTGTCCTTTTAAGGTTGTTAGCAGTTGCCTTGTATATTGTGGTGAACCTATGTTGGGTTGATCCTTTGATCATTATGTAGTGACCTTCCTTGTCCCTTAAAGTATTTTTCATTTTAAAGTCTATTTTGTCTGATATGAGTATTGTTACTCCAGCTTTCTTTTGATCCCTGTTTGCATGAAATATTTTCTTCCATCCACTCACTTTCAATTTGTATGTGTCCCTAGAAGTGAACTGGGCCTCTTGAAGACAGCATATATATGGGTCTTGTTTTTGTATCCATTCAGGCAGTCTATGTCTTTTGGTTGGGATGTTTAGTTCATTAACATTTAAGGTCATTATTGATATGTATTTTTGTATTGCCATTTTATTAATTGCTTTGGATTTTGTTTTTGTTTCTTTTTTTTCTTCCTTTTTTCTCTTGTTCTCTCCTCTTCTGGTTTGATGACTATGTTTAGTGTTGTATGTGAGTTGATTTTTCTTATTTGTTTGTGTATCAATTAGATTTTTGGTTTGCAGTTATTCTGAAGTTTTGTTATAACAGTCTATATATATAATACGAGATTGTTTTAAGTTGTTGGTCTCTTAATTGCAAGTGTGTCTCCACTGTCCTGCACTTGTACCCTCCTCTTTTCATGATTTCTGATTTTGGTGGCATAATTGTGTGTGGATGATTTCATATCTTTACTGTAAATATACCTTTGCTCTGAGCTGTGTCACTTGTGGTATTTTTGTTTCTGGTTGCGGCCTTTTCTGCCTAGAGAAGTTCCTTTAGTATTTGTTGTAAAGCTAGTTTAGTATTGCTGAATTCTCTTAGCTTTTGCTTATCTGTAAATCTTTTGATTTCTCCTTCAAATCTGAATGAGAGCCTTGCTGGGTAAAGTAATCTTGGTTGGAGGTTTTTTTTCCTTTCATTGTGTTAAGTATATCATGCCACTCCCTTCTGGCCTACAGAGTTTCTGCTGAAAAATCTCCTGATAACCCTATCGGGGTTCCCTTGTATGTTATTTGTTTCCCTAGCTGCTTTCACTGTTTTCTCTTTGTCTTTAATTTTGGTCAGTTTGATTAATATGTGTGTCAGGGTATTCCTCCTTTATATGGTACTTGTTGCACTTCCTGGATTTGAGTGAGTGGTTCCTTTCCCATGTTAGGGAAGTTTTCGGCTATTACTTCTTGGAATATTTTTTCTGTCCCTTTCTCTCTCTCTTCTTCTGGCACCCCTGTAATACAGATGGTGGTGCATTTAACATTGTCCCAGAGTTCTCTGAGACTCTCTTCATTCGTTTTGTCTTTTTTCTCTTTTCTGCTCTGTATCCGTGATTTCCACTAATCTGTCCTCCATATTGCTTATTCCTTCTTCTGCCTCCTGTGTTCTGCTGTTGGCTGCTTCTAATGAATTTTTTATTTCAGTTATTGTATTTTGCATCTCTTCCTGCTTAAGTGTTATATCTTGTATCTCTTTTCTCTGTGTTTCCTGAAAGTTACCCATCTTTGCCTCCAGTTTATTTCCAATGTCTCGCATCATCTTCAGCATCAACAGTCTAAAGTCTTTTTCCTGGAGGCTGAGAATCTCCTCATCACTTAGCTGTTTTTCTGGAGTTTTTTCTTTCTCCTTACCTGAGTTATAGTTCCCTGTCTTTTCATTTGTATAGGTTTTTGGTGTGGTGACTTTTTTACAGACAATAGAGTTGTAGCCTCTCTTACTTCTGGCGTCTGCCCTCCTTGTGGCTGAAGTTGGTACAGGGGCTTGCTGTAGGCTTCCTGATGGGGGAGGGACTAATGCCTGCCCACTGGTATGTGGAGCTGATGCTTATCCCTCTGGTGGGTGGGGTTTGTCTCTGGGTGAGATTAGAGGTGGCTGTGTGCTTGGAGGGAATTTGGGCAGCCTGTTTACTGATGAGTGGGGCTTTGATCCCACCTCGATTGTTGTTTGTCCTGGGGCTTCTCAGCATTGTTAAGTGTGGCCAGATTTTCCCAAAATGGCCACCTCCAAGAATGGCATGCTGATGAATATTCCCAATAGCTTTGCTTCCAGTGTCCTTCCCCAACAACAAGCCACATTCACCCCTGTTTTCCCAGGAGGTCCTCCAAGAACTGCAGTCAGGTCTGACCCAAGATTCCTGTGGAGACTTTGCCCTGGGACTCAGTGTATGTGAAAGTCTGTGTGTGCCTTTTAAGAATGGCGTCTCTGTTTCCCCTAGTCCTGTGGGGCTCTTGCGCACAAGCCCCACTGGCCTTCAATGCCAGATGCTCTGGGGGCTCTTTCTCCCAGTGCCAGATCCCCATGCATGGGAATTTGGTGTGGGGCTCAGAACTCTTAACTCCTGTAGGTGAGTCTCTGTGATACAATTACTTTCCAGTCTGTGGGGCTTCCCACCCAGGAAGTATGGGGTTGCTTATATCTCATAATCATCCCTCCTACCTCTTGATGTAGCCTCCTTTTTGTCTTCTGGAGTAAGATATCTTTTTGAAAGTTTCTGGTCCATTTCTTTGAAGATTGCTCAACATTTGTTTTGGTATTTGATCTTTTGGGGTCCATTTTTAAAAGGTATTATATTTTGGTATTCCTTTTCTAATATTTCATTTTTAGTATACAGAAATGCAACTGATTTCTGAATGTGAATCTTATATACTGCTACATTGTTGAATTTGTTGATCAGTTCGAGTAGATTTTGGGTTGAGTCATTAGAGTTTTCTATATATAGTATCATTTCATCTGCATAAAGTGACAATTTTACCTCTTCTCTTTCAATGTGGATCCCTCTTATTTCTTTTGTTTGTCTGGTTGCTGTGGCTAGGACTTCCAATACTATGTTGAATAACAGTGGTGAGAGTGGGCATCCTTTTCTTGTTCCAGATTTTATTGGAAAGACTTTCAGCGTTTCTCCATTGTGTGTTATATTTGCTGTGGGTTTATCATAAATGGCTTTTATTATGTTATGTTCCCTCTGTCCCCACATTGGTAAGAGTTTTGATCATGAATGGATGTTGGACTTTGTCAAATGCTTTTTCTGCCTCTATTGAGATGATCATGTGGTTTTTGACTTCTCTTTTGTTCATATGTATGAGTTTGATTTGCATATGTTGAGCCATTATTGTGAACCTGGGATGAATCCCACTTGGTCATGGTGTATGATCTTTTTTTTTTTTTTTTTGTCTTTTTGCCATTTCTTGGGCCACTCCCGAGGCATATGGAGGTTCCCAGGCTAGGAGTCTAATCGGAGCTGTAGCTGCCAGCCTATGCCAGAGCCACAGCAGTGTGGGATATGAGCTGCATCTGCGGCCTACTCCACAGCTCACGGCAATGCCGGATCATTAACCCACTGAGCAAGGGCAGGGATTGAACCTGCAACCTCATGGTTCCTAGTCGGATTCGTTAACCACTGCGCCATGACGGGAACTCCTGGTGTATGATCTTTTTATATGTTGTTGGATTCAGTAGGCTAAAATTTTGTTGAGAATTTTTGCATCTATATTCATCAGAGATATTGGTCTATAGTTTTCTTTGTTAGTGGTATCTTTGTCTGGTTTTGCTATTAGGGGGATGGTGGCCTCATAGCATGTCTTTGTGAGTGTTCCTTCTTCTTCAACCTTTTGAAAAAGTTTAAGGAGGATGGATATAATTTCCTCTTTGTATGTTTGGTAGAATTAGCTTGTGAAGCCATCTGGTCCTGAACTTTTACTTGTAGGGAGTGTTTTTTATGACATATTCAATTTCATTTCTCGTTATTGGTCTGTTCAGTTGATCTATTTCTTCTTGATTCTGTTTTGGCAGGCTGTAACTTTCTAGGAAATTGTCCATTTCTTCTAGGTTGTCAGATTTGTTCGCATACAGTTGTTCATAGTATTCTCTTACGGTTTTTTGTATTTCCGTAGTTTACATTGTGCTTTCTCCTTTTTCATTTCTTATTTTTTTTATTTTGGCTTTTTCTCTCTTCTTCTTAGTGAGTCTGGCCAGAGGTTTGTCAATTTTGTTTACCTTTTCAAAGAATCAGCTCTTGGTTTTATTGATTTTTTTTCTATTGTTTTTTGAATGTTTACTTATTGATTTCCTCTCTGATCTTTATGATTTCTTTTCTTCTCTTGACTTTAGGTTTCATTTGTTCTTTTTTTTCTGATTCATTTAGGTGGTGGGTTAAGTTGTTGATTTGAGATTTTTGTTCTTTTTTGAGGAAGGCCTGTATTGCTATGATATTTCCTCTGAGCACAGCTTTTGAGGCATCCCATAGATTTCTGAGAGGTTGTGCCTTCATTATAATTTGTCTCGAGGTATTTTTTAATTTCTTTCTTGATTTCCACATTGACCCATTGGTTTTTTAGTAGCATGTTGTTTAGTCTCCATGTAATAGGTTTTTTCTCATTTCTCTTACTGTGGTTGATTTTCTAGTTTCATGTCATTGTGGTCAGAGGAAGATAACTTGAAATAATTTCTATACTCTTAAATTTGTTGAGGTTAGCTTTGTGCCCCAACAAGTGGTCAATGCTTGAGAATGTTCCATGCGCACTTGAGAAGAATATGTATTCTGATTTTTTTGGATGTAATGTCCTGAAAATTTCGACTAAGTCTAATTTTTCTATTGTGTCATTTAGGGTCTCTGTTGCCTTGTCGATTTTCTGTCTAGAGGATCTGTCCATTGATGTGAGTGTGGTGTTAAAGTCTCCTGCTCTGATTGTATTCCCATGAATTTCTCCTTTTATGTCTGTTAGTATTTGTTGTAGGTATCTGGATGCTCCTATATTAGGGGCATATATATTGATGTTTGTAATATCCTCTTCTTTTTTTTTTTGTCTTTTTGCCATTTCTAGGGCTGCTCCCGCAGCATATGGAGGTTCCCAGGCTAGGGGTTGAATCGGAGCTGTAGCCACCGGCCTACACCAGAGCCACAGCAGCACAGCATCCCAGCTGGGTCTGCAACCTACACCACAGCTCATGGCAACGCCGGATCGTTAACCCACTTAGCAAGGGCAGGGATCGAACCTGCAACCTCATGGTTCCTAATCGGATTCGTTAACCACTGCGCCACGACGGGAACTCCCCTTTAATAACGTTAAATACATCTTGCCACTCCCTTCTGGCCTGTAGTCTTTCTGTAGAGAAATCAGCTGATATCCTTATGGGGGTTCCCTTATAATTAACGCTTAGTTTTTCTCTTCCTGCCTTTAGAATCCTCTCTTTGTCTTTACTTTTGCCATTTTTATTATAATATGTCTTGGTGTGGGCCTATTTGGGTTCAACTTGTTTGGGGCCCTCTGTGCTTCCTGTATCTTGATATCCATTTCCTTTAGATTTGGAAAGTTTTCAGCCATAATTTCTTCAAATATATTTTCAATCCCCTTTTCTTTTTCTTCTCCTTCTGGAATTCCTATATGCATAGATTGGCCAACTTTATACTATCCCAAAGATCTCTTATATCGCTTTCATGTTTTGTCATTTGGTTTTTTGTCTGCTGTTCTGATTTGGTGATTTGCATGATTCTATCTTCCACATCACTAATTCGTTTCTCTGCATATTCATTCTGCTCTTTAGTGCCTTTAGCTCAGTTTGTGTTGCTGCAAATGAATTTTCTAATTCTTCTATGTTCCTTCTTATATTTTCTAGTTCCTTTCTAAAGGAGTCTGCCTTAATTTTTATCTCCGCTCTTGGTTCATTGATATTCAGCTCACACAATTCCAGACCCTTGACTCACTGAGTGAGGCCAGGGCTCGAACATACTCATGGATACTCATTGAGTTTGTTACTGCTGAGCCACAGTGGGAACTCCCAACAGTGTATTTAGATTGATGTCTTGATAGGAGGGATTTCTGAGAATTTATATAATTCAGAATCACAGCATTGGAAGGACAGACACACTTGGGCTTGGTCAAGTTTATTCTCTGAGTTTCACTTCACTTTATAAAGTGATGAGTTTTATACTATGCAGGGCTGTGGTGATAGTGAGATAACAATGCCTAGAGAATAAAAATAATAATGTTTATTGAGGGCTATCATGTTTGACAGTGCTTTATTTTGTTTTTTATTTTTTTAATCTTTTAAAGACATTTTATAAGTTGTGGTAAAATACACATAGCATAAAATTTATCATCATAACTGTTTTAAGGGTACATTTCACGGGCATTTAGTCAATTCACTTTTGCTGTGCAACCATCAAACTACTATCCATCTCCAGAACTCTTTACATCTTGCAAATCTAAAACATGTACCATTAAACAGTAACTCTCCATTTCCCCTTCTCCCATTCACCAGCCACCACCATTTTACTACTTTCTGTCTCTCTATGTCTGACTACTGTAGATTCTTCTTCTAACTTGAATTATATAGTATTTTTTTTTGTTATTGGCTTATTCACTTACCATAATGTCACTGTGTTGGTAAAAATCCATCTTCCTCCTGTATTTCTCCTTTACTCTCACACTGCTGTCATACTCATAACACTTCTCATACCAGATGTATGTGGATTTTCCCCTATGAAGTGATTCTCTGGGATGTGAGCTGGGTGGCCTGTAATTTATCTCAATTCTGACACTATCTATCTGGAGAGAGTTTCATATCCTATAGGTTATAGGCTCAGACCCAAGACTGCCCCCACTTCACTTCAGATACTAATCACAAGTCCAAATTGTCACCTGTGCTTCTGACAGGCTGGCTATAAATCTGAGGTTCCCATGACTCCTCTTCAGGTTTAATTTATATTAAAGCAGTTCACACAACTCAGGGAAATGCCTATTTACATTACCAGTTTATTTATCCTGTATGATAAACACAAATGAAGAGGTAACATAGGATGAGGTCTGGGAGGTTTCTCAGTGCAGGAACTTCTGTCCCTGTGGAGTTGGGTTTTGTTACCTTCCTGCTGTGTACATGTGTTCATCAGCCTGAAAGCTCTTTGAACCTCGTGCTTTTGGGATTTAATGGAAGCTTCCTCACATAGGCATGATCAATAATTAGCTGTTTACAGCCTCTCTCCCCTCTCTAGGGAATGGGGCAGGGCTGAGAATTCTAAGCTTGGTCTTTCTAGTGACTAGCCCCTATCCAGGAGCCATCCAGTAGAGCAGTCAGAGTCACCTCATTCATACAAAAGACACTTGTAGGAGCTTCCCTTTTTGTGTAGCGGAAACAAATGTGACAGTATCCATGAGGGTGCGGGTTTGATTCCTGGCCTTGCTCAGTGGGTTAAAGTATCTGGTGTTGCTGTGAGCTGTGGTTTAGATTGCAGACACAGCTTGGGTCTTGAATTGTTGTGGCTGTATGTGTATGCCAGCAGCTGTAGCTCTGATTCGACCCTTAGCCTGGGAACTTCCATATGCCAGGGTGTAGCCCTAAAAAGCAAAAAAAAAAAAAAAAAGAAATGACGCTTCAATCATCCAGGAAATTATAAGGATTTTGGGAGCTCTATGTCAGAGGTTGGGGTTAAAAACCAAATATTACAGCAAAAGATGCTCCTATCACCAAGGAAATTGTAAGGATTTAAGGAGCTCTGTGCCAGGAACTAGGTCAGAGACCAATATAAATATTTTTTATTATCACAGTAGTCATGGTTCATCCATGTTGGAGCATGTTTTAGAATTTCCTCCCTTCTTAAGGCTGAGAAACATTTCATTATATACATATGCCACATTTTGTTATTATTGATGTGACACTTGAGTAGCTTCTACCTTTTAGCCATTTGAACACTGCTGCTATGAACATGAGTGTAAAATATCTGTTTGAGGAGGATAGTATTTTAAACTTGTTACATATATAAGCATATATCCTTGTGAGATGGCTATTATTACATCCACTTTCAGATTAGGAAATTAATGCATAGAGAAGATAATTTATTTCTATAGATTTATACTATATATTAAGTCTGTTTTTTAAAAGTTTTATTGAAGTATAGTTGATTTGCAATGCTGTGATAATTTCTGCTGTATAACAAAGTGATTCGCTTATACTCACATCCATTCTCTTTCAGATTCTTTTCCCACATAGATTATCACAGAAAATTGGGTAGAGTTCTCTCTGTTATATAGCAGGTCTCTGTTGGCCAGTCATTCCATATACCTCAACTAAATCATTTTTAACTTTTGTTTCTAGCTGGATTGAATATAAATGCTGCTAAAAAGATATCTTATACTTTTTAAAAGTTTTTCCATGTAGCAGTTCACAGGGAAACAGTTATAATCTCTTCCATTTGTTTATAAATACAGTTATTTCAGAATTACAGACTCTTTAATTTGGCATGTAATGATGCTTATTTTTTCCTTTAAACACGTTCAACATTTTTTATAGTTATGTAAGCTTTTGAATCTCAAAATGTTGATTTCCTAACAAAAGTTACCTGAACATTTTAATTTATTTTTTGTTTTATTTTTTATTT
This sequence comes from Phacochoerus africanus, assembly GCF_016906955.1. Classification (NCBI taxonomy): domain Eukaryota; kingdom Metazoa; phylum Chordata; class Mammalia; order Artiodactyla; family Suidae; genus Phacochoerus; species Phacochoerus africanus. The sequence goes on from NC_062544.1 coordinate 238,147,970, forward strand.
TATTTTTGCTTTTGAGGACCATACCCATGGCATATGGAAGTTCCCAGGCTAAGGGCTGAATCAGAGCTACAGCTGCCAGCCTATGCCACAGCCACAGCAATGCAGGATCTGAGCTGTGTCTGCAACCTATATCAAAGCTCACCACAATTCAGATCCTTAACCCACAATGAGTGAGGCCAGGGATCAAGCCCACATCCTCATAGATGCTAGTCAGATTGATTACCACTGAGCCACAATGGGAACTCCTACCTTAACATTTTTCAGTGTCTTTTTTTCTGTTAGTTGGTAGACTTTTATTTATCCACTACCTAAGAGCCAGGTGTTTTGTAGATTGCACTCTTCCCTGACCCCCAAACCATCATGAATTCGGCTGTTATCGTGAATTTCTAAATAAAAAGAAAATTTAAGTGCTTCTTAATTGTCATATTGTTTTATTTATTATTGTAATCCCATTTTGTTTTTTCTAGTGGAAAAGAAGCCTAAGAAATAAGGTCCTCTCTCTAGACCATAAAAGTAAAAAAGGTGTACGTGGGCGTCCTGTTACTTCGAAGACATCACCAGAAAGGTAAAAAATGTGTTTGAGCTTGTACTATGTAGAGTGTGACCATGGGTGATTCATTTAACCTCTTTGGGTCTCATTTACCACAACTTTTAATATACAGGGATTGAATTCAGTGGCTTCTGTGGTTCCTTCTGAGTTTTGACTTTGTTATTCTAAATCATCTTAACTCCTTGTTTTTGTGCATTTGGAATATCTTGATAAGCTTTAGCTAATAAAGCAAGCGTTTTATATATATATATATATAGACTCGTTAAAATGCTTGATTCATCATTTGTAGTCTGCAGTAGAAAAGATACTACATTTAGCATCTGTGGTTTTATAGACATAGTATTAATGAATTATGGATATGCTGAAATTAAATATCTGGCTGGGGGATTCAAATTACAATTATTACCAAGAGGAATTCAAAGATAAGTTTTTAGTGTTGGACATCAGTAAATGCTTAAAAAAGTTGTTTTTACAGAAGAGGATATGAATATTGAATTAATAAAAAATGACCAATAAAGTAAAAATTACAATTATTGGGAGTTTGCACAAATTAGAAGACTAATTGGAGTTTTTGAATTTATGTCAGAGCACTCGATAAGCTACTTACTCTGAATTCTTATCTTTCAAGTAAATTGTCTGTAGGAAATAAACTTATTATGATTTCATATCCTTACCAATACTTATTTTCCCTCTCTCCTTCGTTTTATTCCTTCTTTCCATAGTTTTCCTAGTGGGTGTGAAATTGTATCTCATTGTAGTTTTGATGTGCATTTCCTAATGACACTGAGTGTCTTTTCATGTATTTGTTGGGCATTTATGTATCTTCTTTGGAGAAATGTCTGTTTAGATCCTTAGCCCACTCAAAAATTGTGTTGTTTATCTTTTTTTTTTGTCTTTTTGCTATTTCTTTGAGCCACTCCCGAGGCATATGGAGGTTCCCAGGCTAGGGGTCCAATCGGAGCTGTAGCCACCGGCCCACACCAGAGCCACAGCAACTCAGGATCCGAGCCGCATCTGCAACCTACACCACAGCTCACGGCAACGCCGGATCGTTAACCCACTGAGCAAGGGCAGGGACCGAACCCGCAACCTCATGGTTTCCAGTCGGATTCGTTAACCACTGCGCCATGATGGGAACTCCTGTTTATCTTTTTATTGTTGAGTTGTAAGGATTCTTTATATATTCTGGATACAAGTCCTTATCAAATATGTGATTCGCAAATATCTTCTCACAAGCACTTTTTCATTTCATTTTATTTTTTTTGGCTGAGCCTGCAGCATGTGAAAATTCTCAGGTCAGGGATTGAACCTGAGCCACAGAAGTGACAGTGCTGGATCCTTAACTATTAAGCCACTGGGGAACTCCAGTTTTTCACTTTCTTGAAGGTGTCCTTTGAAACATGAAAGTTTTTTCAATTTGATGAAGTCCTATTTATCTATTTTGTTGGTTGCTTTTGTTGTCATATCTACGAAACTATTGCTTAATCTGAGGTCATGATTTGCTCGTGTTGCCTTCTTAGAGTTTTATAGTTCTAGCTCTTATTTTTAAGTCTTTATTCATTTTGAGTTAATTTTTGGGTATGGCATGATATAGACATCCAAATTTATATTTTTTATTTGTGAATCTGTGATTATCCCAGCAACATTTATTAAAAAGGTACCCATTTTTCTTGGTACCATTGTTGAAAATCAACTGACAATAAGTATAGTTTATTTCTGAATTTGGTGTTCTAGTTCATTAATCTGCATTCTTGTTTTTATGTCAATAACACTTTGTACTGTACATACTGTATTACTGCAGCTTTGTGGGAAGTTTTGAAATTGGGAAGTGTGAGTCTTCCAACTTCATATTTGTCAAGATTGTTTTGGTTGTTCAGGTTCCTTGCATTTTCAGCTGAGTTTTTGAATCAGGTTGTCATTTTTAACCAAAAAAAGCCAACAAGGACTTTGATAGAGGATGTATTCAATCTGTAGACCAATTTGAGGAGTATTGTTATCTTGACAAATTATGTTTTCTGATTCATGAATATGAGATACCTTTCCATTTATTTAGGCCTTCAATTTCTTTCAACAGTGTTTTTGTAGCTTTCAGCATGTCTTGGACTTGAATTGTTAAATTTATGCCCAGGTATTTTCTTCTTTTCAATGCTATTGTGAATGGAGGTATTTAATTTGACTACACCCATGGCATACAGAAGTTCCTGTGCCACAGCAGTAACCAGAGCCACAGCAGTGACAGGTTAATCCTTAACCTGCTGTGTCTCCAAGGATCTCCTTGATTTTATTTTTAGATCATTTGTTACTGATCTGTAGGAATCCCATTGATTTATGTATGTTGAACTTACATACTGCAATCCTGTTTGTCTTACTAGTTCTAGAAGTTTTTAGTAGACTCTTTGGAATTTTGTGTATGTAAAACCATGTCACCTGCAAATCCTGGCTAGAATGTACAATGTATAAATGGAAGCGGTGAGAGTAGAAATCTTTGTTTTGTCCCACTTTTAGAGGGAAAGTGTTTAGTGTTTCACCATTAAGTATGATGTTAGCTAGTGGTTTTTCTTTTGATTTGAATGTTTGTATCTTTCCAAAATTTGTATTTTGAAATCCTAATGCCCAGTGTTATGGTATTTGGAGGTCAGGCCCTTGAGGAGGTACTTAAGTCATGAGGTGTAGCCCTCATGAATAGGGTTAGTGCTGTTTTATGAAAGAGACCACAGAGCTTCCTGGTTCTTGCCACCATGTGAGGACACTGTGAGAAGTCCTCAGTCTGCAGCCCAGAAGAGCACCTTCACCAGAACCCAACCATGCTGGCTGGCACCCTGATCCTATACTTCCCAGCCTCCAGAACTGTGAGAAATAAGTGTTTGTTATTTATAAGCTGATGAGTTTATGGTATTGTGTTATAACCCAAACAAACCCTTTTTCATGTTGAGAAACTTCCCTTCTATTCTTAATTGTTGGAGCCTTTTTATGATGAATGTGTGTTGGATTTTGTCAAATGCCTTTTCTGTAGTTATGTCATGTAATTTGTTTCCTTTATTAATACAATGTATTATATAAATTGATTTTAATTTTTAAATTTTTTAATTTTTTTTGCTTTTTAGGGCCACGTGTGTGGTACATGGAAGTTCCCAGGCTAGGGGTTTGATCGGAGCTGCAGCTGCTGGCTTACACCACAGCCACAGAAATGCAGGATCCAGGCTGTGTCTGTGACCTACACCACTGCTCATGGCACTGCTGGATCCTTTAACCCACTGAACGAGGCCAGAGATCGAACCTGCATTCTCATGGTCCCTAGTCAGGTTCGTTACCACTGAGCCATGACAGGAACTCCCATACACTGATTTTTAGATCATAAACCAACTTTGCATTTCTGGGTTATATCTCATCTGATCATGATTTATGATCTCATTTATGTGTTATTGGTTTCAGTTTGCTAGGATTGTATTGAGGATTTCTGTATTTGTATTCAGAAGGGAATTCACTTTCTATTTCCTTATGTTTTCTTTGGCTTTGGACTCAGGCTAATTAATATTGGCCAAGTCTTGTAGAATGAGTTGAAACTGTTCCTGCTTCATTTGTTTTCTGGAAGGGTTTTTTGAAGGATTGGCATTATTTCTTATTTAAATGTTTGATAAAATTCTCTAGTGAAGCCATCAGGTCATAGGAGTTTTGCGTGTGTGTGTCAGCAAAAATTCAAATTTTTGCTTGTTGTAAATCTATTGAGATTTTCTCTTTATTATTTATTTATTTATTTGTTTATTTTTGCTTTTTTAGGGCCACACTTATGACATACGGAGGTTCTTAGGCTAGGGGTCGAATCAGAACTACAGCTGCCAGCCACAGCCACAGCCACAGCAACATGGGATTCCAGCCGCGTCTGCAACCTACACCATAGCTCATGGCAATGCCAGATCCTTAACCTACTGAGGAAGGCTAGGGATTGAACCTGCATCCTCATGGACACTAGTGAGATTCATTTCCTCTGTGCCACAATGGGAAGTCCGATTTTCTCTTTTTTTAAATGAGTCAATTTTGGTAGTTGTTTCCTTCTAGGAATTTGTGTATTTTATATAAATTATTTAATTTGTTAGCATGCATTTGTTCATAGTATTCTATTATACTGTTTAAAATTTCTTTAATATTGTTAGTGATGACCCTTCTTTCATTCCTGATTTTACTAATTTGAGTGTTTTCTCTTTTTTTGTTCAGTATTGCTAGATATTTGTGGAGTTTATCTTTTTGAAGAACTAACTTTTGGTTTCATCAGTTTTCTCTATGGGTTTTCTGTATTTGGTTTCATTTATTTCTGCTATAATTATATGTTCTTTTTCTTTTTTTGTCTTTTTAGGGCTGCACCCCCTGCATATGGAGATTCCCAGGCTAGGGGTCTAATTGGAGTTGTAGCTGCAGGCCTACACCAGAGCCACAGCAATGCCAGATTGGAGCCACTTCTGCAACCTACACCACAGCTCAGGGCAATACTGGATCCTTAGCCCACTGAGTGAAGCCAGGGCTTGAACCTGCAGCCTCATGGTTCCTAGTCAGATTCGTTTCCGCAGCGCCTCAACAGGAATTCCAGTATAATCACATGTTCTTTGTTCTCCTTGTTTTGGACACAGTTTGCACGTCTTTTTCTACATTCTTAAGATGTATGGTTAGCTTACTGATTTGAAATCTGTCTTCATTTCTAATACAGGTATTTAATTTAAAATTTTCTTCTAAGAGGTGTGTTAGTTGCACCTCATAACTTTTGGAATGTTCTGATTTTCTTTTCATTAATCTCAACAGTATTTTCTAATTTCTGGTATGATTGATTCATTTGTTATGAAATTGTATATTTAATTTCTATGTATTTTTAAATTTCGAAGATACTCTTTATTGAGATATAATTTATATATACATATACCTTATACTAGTTTCAGGTATACTATATATTGTGAAGTGACCTCCACAATAAGTATAGTTAACATCCATTACCAAACATAATTACAGTTTTTCTGTGTGATGAAAACTTTTAAGATCTCTTTTCTTGACAACTTTCAAATATACAATACAGTGTTATTAACTACCTCACCATGCTGTACATTATATCCCTATGACTTATTTGTCTGTTAATTTTTAATCAAATTGCATTGTAATCTGAGAACATTTTGTGTGATTTCACTTCTTGTAAATTTATAGAGGGTTTATTTGTGGCTGACACACAGTCTTTCTTGGAAAATGTTCTGTGTGTTTGAGAAGCATTCTGTACCCATTAGGGTGTTCTATAGATGTCTTTTAGATTGGGTTAGTTAATAGTGTTATTCAAGCCTTTTGTATCCTTGGTGATTTTCTGTCTAGTTGTTTTATCCATTATTAAGACTGTTTTTTTTGTTTTGTTTTGTTTGTTTTTTATTTTTGGCCACACCTGCAGTATGCTGAGGTTCCTGGGCCAGCTGGGACAGGTATCAAACCCAAGTCGTGGCAGCAGCTAGAGCCATAGAAGTGACAGTGCCAGATCCTTAACCCACTGTGCCAAAAGGGAACTCCAAGACTAGGATTTTTATGAGTTAAACTCTTTGGTTGTATTGTTAATTTCTCCTTTCTGTTAGTTTTTGTTTAATGTATTTTATAGTCATATTATTAGGCATATATGTATTCATAATTAGTATATCTGCCTGATGAATTAATGCTTTTGTCAGTGAATTGTCCCTCTTTCTCTTTTTTTTAATTTAAAATCTATTTTGTCTAATATTGGTATAGCCATTCCACCTTTCTTACTTATTTTATTTTATTTTTTGCTTTTTAGGACCGCACGTGTGGCATATGGAAGTTCCCAGGCTAGGGGTTGAATTGGAGCTGCAGCTGCTGGCCTACACCACAGCCACAGCAACACCGGATCCAAGCCGCATCTGCAACCCACACCATAGCTCATGGCAATGCCAGATCCTTAACCCACCGAGCTAGGTCAGGGATCAAACCCTCATCCTCATGGATCCTAGCTGGGTTCGTTACTGCTGAGCCATGATGAGAACTCCCACTCCACCTTTCTTAGGGCTGCTGTTTGCATGGTAAACCTTTTTTTTTCCTTTTTCTTTGAACCTATTCTTTGAATCCAAAGTGTGTCTCTTAATGAGAGTATATAGTTGGGTCTTGTCTTAGTCAACTTGGACTGCTGTAACAAAATACCGTAGATTAGGTGGCTTGTCAATTACAAACATTTATTTTACATAATTTTGTAGCCTAGAAGTTCCCGTCATGGCTTAGTGGTTAACGAACCCAACTAGCATCCATGAGGACGAGGGTTCGATCCCTGGGCATGAACTGTGGTGTAGGTCGCAGACACAGCTCAGATCCCGAGTTGCTGTGGCTCTGGCGTAGGCTGGCGACTACAGCTCCAATTCAGCCCCTAGCCCAGGAACCTCCATATGCATATGCCGCCGGTGTGGCCCTAAAAGACAAAAAAAAAAAAAACCAAAACCCAAAAACCCCAAAACCCCCCAAAAGACATAATTCTTCAGTCTGGAAAGCCCAGGGTCATAGCATTCCCAGATTCAGTATCTGGTGAGAGCATCTTGGTTGATAAATGGCCATCTTTTTGCTCTGTCCTTTTGCTCTTTCTCTTGAGCCTCTTTAATTTTATCATTTTTTTTTTTTTTGCTTTTTAGGGCCACACCCACGGCATATGGAGGTTCCCCCTCTATGGGTTGAATTGGAGCTGCAGCTTCTGGCTTATACCACAGCCATAGCAATGCAGGATCCAAGCCATGACTGCAACCTACACCACAACTCATGGCAATACTAGATCCTTAACCCACTGAGCAAGGCTGGGGATCAGACCTGCATCCTCATGGGTACAAATTAGATTTGTTTCTGCTGCTCCACAATGGGAACTCTGAGCCTTTTTTATAAGACAATACTCCTATTCATGAGGGCTCTACTCTTATGACCCAATCACCCCCAAAGGCCCAACCTTTTAGTGCCATCACTTTGGGGTTAGGATTTCAAAATAAGAATTTTGGAGGGACACAAACATTCAGAACATAGACGATCTTGTTTTTTAGTCTACTCTGTCTACCTTTGATTACATTGTTTAATCCATTTGTATTTCATATGAATCAGGATGTCAGCAAGGCCATGTCTCTCTCCACTCTTCATGCGTTCATTCCTCCATATTTACATGTTCTCCCTCCTATGTGTAATCATGTTGCCTTCTTTCTGTGTGTGTCTTTTTGTGCTATTTTTGTAAGGACAGCAGACATAAAGTACAGGCATACTTGGTTTTATTTATTTATTTATTTATTATTTTTATGTATTTTTTGTCTGTCTTTTTAGGGCCACACCTGCAGAATATGGAGATTCCCAGGCTAGAGGTCAAATCGGAGCTACAGCTGCTGGCCTACGCCATAGCCACAGCAATGCCAGATCCGAGCTGCAACCTATGCCACAGCACATGGCAATGATGGATCCTTAACCCACTGAGTGAGGCCAGGGATTGAACCTACAACCTCATGGTTTCTAGTCGGGTTCATCAACCACAGAGCCACGATGGAACTCCGATATACTTGGTTTTATTGTGCTTCACTTTACTGCACCTTATAGATACTATGTTTTTTACAAACTGAGTGCCATAAATGGCAACCCTGCATTGAGCAAATGTATAGGCACCATTTTTCCAAAAATATTTGCTCACCTTGTGTCTCTGTGTCACATTTTGGTAGTTCTTGCAGTATTCCAAACTTTTTCATTATTATTGTATTTATTATGGTGATTTGTGATCAGTAATTTTTTTAAGGAGTATAGTTGATTTACAATATTGTATTCATTTCAGGTGTATAGAAAAGCGATTCAGTAAATTTTTTTTCCGATTATGTTCCATTATAGATTATTACAAGATATTGAACATAATTCCTATACTATACAATAGGTCCTTCATGTTTATCTTTTTTATTTATAATGGTGTGTGTATATTAATCCCGTACTCCTAATTTATCCCTCCCCCCACCCTTTGGTAACCATAAATTTATTTTCAAAGTCTGTGAATCTGTTTCTGTTGTGTAAATAAGTTCATTTGTATCTCTTTTTTTTTTTTTTAGATTACACAGATAAGTGATATCATGTGATGTTTGTCTTTCTCGGTCTGTGTCTGACTTATGTAGTATGATAATCTCTCTCTCTCTTTTTTTTTTGTCTTTTTGCTATTTCTTTGGGCTGCTCCCCCGGCATATGGAGATTCCCAGGCTAGGGATCGAATCGGAGCTGTAGCCACCGGCCCACACCAGAGCCACAGCAACGCAGGATCCGAGCTGCATCTGCAACCTACACCACAGCTCACGGCAACGCCGGATCGTTAACCCACTGAGCAAGGGCAGGGACCGAACCCGCAACCTCATGGTTCCTAGTCGGATTTGTCAACCACTGCGCCACGACGGGAACTCCAATATGATAATCTCTAGGTCCAATCATGTTGCTGCAAATGGCATTATTTCATTCTTTTTTATGGCTGAGTAGTATGCCATTGTATATATGTACCACATCTTCTTTATCCATTCCTCTGTTGATGGACATTTAGATTGTTTCCATGTCTTGGCTATTGTAAACAGTGCTGCAATGAACATTGGGATGCATGTATCTTCTTGAATTAAGGTTTTCTCCAGGTTTATGCCTGAGAGTGGTGTTGCTGGGTAGCTCTATTTTTCGTTTTTTGAGGAATCTCCATACTGTTGTCCATGGTGATTGTACTAATTTACATTTTCACCAGCAGTGTAGGAAGGTTCCCTTTTCTCCACACTCTCTCCAGCATTTACTGTTCATAGACTTTTCTCCCATCTTTTTATGGCTGCACCTGCAGCATATGGTAGTTCCCAAGCTAGTGGTTGAATTGGAGCTGCAGCGGAGGCCTACACCACAGCCACAGCAACACCAGATCTGAGTTGCATTTGTGACTTACACCACAGCTTGTGGCAATGCTGAATCCTTAACCCACTGAATGAGGCCAGGGATTGAACCAGCATTTTCATGGAGATATCACTGTGTCTTTAACCCACTGAGCCAAAATGGAAACTTTTGTTTGTAGACTTTTTGGTGATGGCCATTTTGTCCACTAGTTATGATTTGCATTTCTCTAATAATTAACATTGTTGAATATCTTTTCATGTACTTTTTGGCCATCAGTTTGTATTCTTTGGAGAAATGCGTATTTAGATCTTCTGTCCCCTTTTTTTCCTCGTTGGGTTGTTTATTTTTATTTATTTTTTATTTTTTTTGTCTTTTTGTCTTTTTCTAGGGCCTCACTAGCAGCATGTGGAGGTTCCCAGGCTAGGGGTCTGATCAGAGCTGTAGCTGCTGGCCTATGCCAGAGCCATAGCAACGCCAGATCCGAGCCTCATCTGTGACCTACACCACAGCTCATGGCAACACTGGATCCTTAACCCACTGAGCAAGGCCAGGGATTGTACCTGCAACCTCATGGTTCCTAGTTGGATTTGTTAACCACTGAGCCACTACGGGAACTCTGGGTTGTTTGTTTTTATGGTAATGACCTGCATGAGCTGTTTGTTTTCAAGATTAATCTCTTGTCAGTTGCATTGTTTGCATATATTTCCTCCCATTCTAAGGGTTTTATTTTTGTTTTGTTTATGGTTTCCTTTGCTGTGCAAAAGCTTTTAAACTTAATTAGATCCCATTTGTTTAATTAATTTTTTTTTTTTTTGGTCTTTTTAGGGCTGCACCTGTGGCATATGGAGGTTCCTAGGCTAGGGGCTGAATCAGAGCTGTAGCCACTGGCCTATGCCACAGCTGCATCTGTGACCTACACCACAGCTCACAGCAATACCAGATCCTTAACCCACTGACCGGGGCCAGGGATCGAACCCACAACCTCATGGTTCCTACTTGGATTAGTTTCTGCTGCGCCATGATGGAAACTCCTCCTGTTTATTTAATTTAATTTTTTTTTGTCTTTTTTTTTTGCCTTTTCTAGGGCCGCTCCCGCGGCATATGGAGGTTCCCAAGCTAGGGGTCGAATCGGAGCTGTAGCCACTAGCCTACGCCAGAGCCACAGCAACGCGGGATCCGAGCCGCGTCTGCAACCTACACCACAGCTCACGGCAACGCCGGATCCTTAACCCACTGAGCAAGGGCAGGGATCGAACCCGCAACTTCATGGTTCCTAGTTGGATTCATTAACCACTGCGCCACAACGGGAACTCCTGTGTATAGTGTTATAATAGTCTAATTCCATTCTTTTATATGTAGCTGTCCATTTTTCCCCAAACCACTTATTGTAGAGGCTGTCTTTTCTTCATTGTATGTTTTCGCCTCTTTTGTTGAATATTACTTGACCAAGAGTCCATGGGTTTATCTCTGGGCTTTTTTCCTGTTCCACCGATCTCTGTTTTTATTTTTGTGCCAGTACCATACTCTTTTGATGACTGCAGCTTTGTGGTATTGTCTGAAGTCAGGGAGTCTGATTCCTGAGCTCCTTTATTCTTTTTCAGGATTGCTTTGGTTATTTGGGATCTTTTGTGTTTCCATGCAAATTAAAGAAAATGTTTGTTCTAGTTTTGCAAAAACTGCCATTGGTAGTTTGATAGGGATTGCGCTGAATCTGTAGATTCAATCTTGGGTCTTATATTCATTTTGACAAAATTGATTCCTCCAATTCAAGAACAAGATAGATCTGGAGTTCCCATCATGGCTCAGTGGTTAACAAACCCAAGTGGCATCTACGAGGATGCAGATCCAGTGTTGCTGTGGCTCTGGCGTAGGCTGGCAGCAATAGCTCTGATTCGACTTCTAGCCTGGGAACCTCCATATGTCATGGGTGCAGCCCTAAAAAAAAAAGGAAAGAATAAGATCTTTCCACTTACTTGTGTCATCTTTGATTTCTTTCTTCAGCATCTTAGAGTTTTCAGAGTACAGGTCTTTTGCCTCGTTAGGTTTATTCCTGGGTATTTTATTCTCTTTGATGCCATGGTAAATGGGATTTTTTCTTTAATTTCTCTTTCTGATCTTAAGAGGATATCCTCTTAAGAGGATAGACTTTTTCGTAGAAGATCAGGTAGTAAATAATGTAGGCTTTAGTGGTCATATAAAATTTCTGTCCCATATTCTTCTCCTCCTAAAGCTGATAGGCTACCTGATATTTCAGCTTTATTAAGAATTTTATATCTTTGTCTACAATTTCCAGTGGAACATAAGTGACATTACATGGAAAAGTAAATTCAATGTATAAAAATTAGGTAATTATTATTATTTTAAAATTAGATATTAACTCCTCAAAAGTCAAAACATTGTACAAGAAAGTAAATGTAACTCCAGTGGTTATGCTGTTCAGCTTTGAAGAATATTCATATAAGAATTAACACTGTGGACTTGAACATTATTTTAAAAAATTGAAGTATAGTTTATGTATAGTTTATATAAGTTACAAATGTACAGTGTAGCGATTCACAATTTTTAAAGATTGTATTCCAGCTATTATAAAATATTGGCTATATTAATTTTTGGTGTAAGGAGATTGGGAGGTTGTTGGATAGAAGGGGTGTGTTGGGAAGACACTGCTATTGGGAAGATCTTCAGTGTTCTTGCTTGCTGCTCTTAATAAATCCTTCTCTTGCATGTGTGAGCGCACGCACACACACATGAAAGAAAGTGTGTGTTGTAACAAAGAGTCAAAAATACTCATATTCATGGATGTAGTTTAAAAGAAAAAAATAGTGGTAGTAATTCCCAGGAAAAATAATAGAAAGTTTAAAGAAATGGTTTAGTTGGGGAGTAGGGAAGGGTGGGGAAGTGAATTGCTCAGACATGAATCTTACAAATAAAAATTGTTATTTATGAAAAGGAAATCATAGTCTTGTCTGTAAACTCCCCTGTTTAGGGGACTTAATGAAGGTGTTTAATGCTAATTGAAGTCTGAGAGTTATTTCCTCAGAAATAACTTACTACTTACTATTTCATTCTGTTTAGATTTTATAACATATAGATAGCACTTTTGGAGGAGAGGAATTAGAAAGTAGTAGTTATTGGTATAACCAAATAGCACCTGGATTGCAAGGGAGTAAAAGTCAAACTTGAATGATCTCCCCGCTGCCCCATAGTATTCAGAGCAGGCATGTAGTTTTTGCATTAAGGTGTATAAATACACTGTTTTCCTACATGGATGTTGCTGAGGTACCATGTGAAAGATGAGAGAAATTCCCCTCAAAAAGTAAAAGTGACCCACAATTGAAAAATAAAGTAACAATTGCAAGGAGGAACCTATCGTAATAGGGAGAACAGTTTGACCGTTAAGGTCTACAGGAGTCTCAAAAGCTAGCAAAAAAAAAAGCTTTTTGTGTGTGCATGTGTGTGTGTGTGTGTGTGTGTGTATACATATATATATATATGGAGGAATAAACAAGGCTAAAATAAGTGGATTTGAGGAAATAGGATGAGCAATTGATGAGGTTGCAGTTTGCAGTGTAAGTCAGAAAATGTTTTGGCCTAAGGTCAGCCTATTCTAGGGAGGGAGTGTATGCTGGTTTAGGTTGATAGCAGGTCAAAATTTGAAGGCCTGGGCAAAGTAGAGAAATTTAAAGTTTGGTTAACAAGCATTTTGTTCCTCAGATCAGTAGAGACTTTGTATGAAGTTTAGGGGAGGTAGAAATTTCTGTATCAACTTAGAGGTTCAGTGTCTGGGCCTGCAAATAAACTTAGAAAGACAGATTAACATGAGAAAAAGGGTACATTAACATGTGTTTCACTCATGCAGGTAGAAGAACTCAGTGATAAGTCAAAATGCTCTTCAGAATTTGAGGTTTATATTGCATCTTAACAATAAAACAGAATAAAAAGGGGTTAGGCTTTTAGGGGCAGCAAACTGGGAAGGTAAATACATGGGGAAAACTAATGGAAAATGAGTGAAATTTGTTATGTAGGTTTTCCTTGGTATCTTTCCTCAGGCTGATAAGAATCTAGAATTTTTTTTGGTGATTTTAAGTTCTGCCTTTCCTATTACAGGAAAGGGAGATGCCTTAATATATTAGTGTCCTGCTTTTAGGTGAGTGGGAGGATGGTAGAGAGCTTTTTTTGTATCTGCGTCTTTTCAGTTGCCTTCAGTGCAAAATTATCCTTAAATGGCCTGTTTTCGGGTAGCATATTTTAATACCTACAGAGGCAGTGAATGGGGATTTGGAGAGTGTGTGTTTGGATTAGTCATAGATAAACAAGGGGTCATCCTTGTGTCTTATATGGCTAAGGATGGTTTCTTATAGCTGTTTTCTAGCAACACAGGGTTTGGGTATAATTCAACAGTGTCATCATTGGGGATATGTTTATTAACAAAGAGAGAAAGCATTATATTTTTTTAAGAGATTAAAGCTATGATTTACACGTTTGTCTCTTCAGCTCAGTTGTAAGCATCTTGAGGGCATAGTGGGTTTTTTTTTTGCTATGAATTTTTTTTAATTAAAATATAGTAGATTTACAATGTATCAATTTCTGCTGCACGGCAAAGCCTTCCAGTCCTATATGTGTATACACACACACACACACACATTCTTTTTCTCATATTATCTTCCATCATGTTCTATTACAAGAGATTGGGTATATTTCCCTGTATTATACAGTAGGAACTCATTGCTTATCCATTCTAAATGTAACAGTTTTCACTACTAACCCCAAACTCCAAGTCCATCCCACTCTCTCTCCCCTCTCCCTTGGTAATCATAAGTCTGTTCTCTATGTCTGTCAGTCTGTTTCTGTTTTGCAGATAGGTTCATTTGTAGCATATTTTAGATTCCGCATATAAGTAATATCATATGGTATTTGTCTTTCTCTTTCTGACTCACTTCACTTAGTATGAGAATCTCTATTTGCATCCATGTTGTTGCAAATGGCATTATTTCATTCTTTTTAATGACTAAATAGTATTCCATTGTGTATATGTACCACATCTTTTTAATCCATTCCTCTGTCGATGGATATTTCAATTGCTTCCATGTCTTGGCTATTGTGAAGAGGGCTGCAGTGAATATAAGGGGGTGTGTGTCTTTTTGAATTATTGTTTTGTCTGAATATATGCCCAGGAGTGGGAATTGCTAGATTATGTATTAGTTCTTTATTTAGTTTTCTGAGGAACCCTCATAATCTTTTCTACAGTGGTCGTAGCAATTTACATTCCCACCAACAGTGTTGGAGTGTTCCCTTGTCTCCATACCCTCTCTAGCTTTTATTATTTGGAGATTTATTGATGATGGCCATTCTGACTGGTGTGAGGTGGTACTTCATTGTAGTTTTGATTTGCATTTCTCTAATAATTAGTGATGTTGAGCATTTTTTCATATGTCTGCTAGCTATCTATATGTCTTTTTTGGAGAAATGTCTATTAGGTCTTCTGCCCATTTTTTGATTGGGTTATTTGTTTTTTTGTTGTTGAGCTGTATGGGTTGTTTGTTTATTTCGGAGATTAAGCCCTTGTTGGTTGCATTGTTTGCAGCAGTTTTCTCCCTTTCTGTGGGCTGTGTTTTCTTTCTTCTTCTTTTTTTTTGATGGTTTCCTTTGTGGTGCAAAGACTTGTAAATTTGATTAGTTCCCATTTGCTTATTTTTCCTTTTATTTCTATTGCCTTGGGAGACTAGAGGGCATAGTGTCATTTTATTTTTTTGCTTTTAAGGGCCACACTTGCAGCATATGGAGGTTCCCAGGCTAGGGTCATATTGGAGCTGTAGCTGCCAGCCTACACCACAGCCACAGCAACACAGGATCTGAACCGCATCTGCGACCTACACCACAGTTCACAGCAACACCAGATCCTTAACCCATTGAGTGAGGCCAGGAATTGAACCCGCAACCTCATGGTTCCTAGTCATATTCATTTCTGCTGTGCTACAATGGGAACTCCCATAGTGCCTTTTTGATGCTTGATAATGGCTTGCTGAATTCAGGTAATAAGTGATACACAAAATGCCTTGCTAGAGGTACATGAGAGATCACAGCAATCTGTGAAAAATAATTATTTTTATGTCTAGAGACTCAGTCAAGATTTAAATATTCATGTTAAAATTATATTGTTCCTGGAATTGGTTTTGCTTAATCTATACCAGTGACTCTCAAAGCATGGTCCCTGAAATTGAACTGTCAATATCAGAATCACCTGGGAACTTGTAAGAAATGCACTGAGTTCTACCCTAGACCTACTGAATTTGAAACTCTGGGTGTCTTTTTTTTTTTTTTTAATGATTTTAATTTTTTCCATTATAGCTTGTTTACAAGTATTGTGTTAATTTTCTACTGTACAGCAAAGTGACCCAGTCATATGTACATATATACATTCTTTTTCTCAAATTATCCTCCATCATGCTCCATCATACATGACTAGATATAGTTCCCAGTGCTATGCAGCAGGATCTCATTGCTTATCCATTCCAAAGGCAATAGTTTGCATCTGTTAACCCCAGATTCCCAGTCCACCCCACTTCCTCCCCCTCCCCCTTGGCAACCACAAACCTATTCTCTAAGTCCATGATTTTCTTTTCTGTGGAAAGTTTCATTTGTGCTGTATATTAGATTCCAGATATAAGCAATATCATATGGTATTTGTCTTTCTCTTTCTGACTTATTTCACTTAGTATGAGAGTCTCTAGTTCTATGCATGTTGCTGTAAATGGCATTATTTTGTTCTTTTTTATGGCTGAGTAGTATTCCATTGTGTATATCTCCCACATCTTCTTAGTCCATTCATCTGTTGATGGACATTTAGGTTGTTTCCATGTCTTGGCTTTTGTGAATAGTGCTGCTGTGAACATATGGGTGCATGAGTCTTTTTAAAGGAAAGTTTTGTCTGGATATATGCCCAGAATTGGGAATTGCTGTGTGTTATGGTAGTTCTATATTTAGTTTTCTGAGGTACCTCCATACTGTTTTTCATAGTGGTTGTAGCAATTTACATTCCCACCAAAAGTGCAGGAGGGTTCCGTTTTCTCCATACCCTCTCCAGTATTTGTTATTTGTGGACTTCTTAATGATGGCCATTCTGACTGGTGTGAGATGGTACCTCATGGTAGTTTGGATTTGCATTTCTCTAATATAATCAGTGAGGTTGAGCATTTTTTTTCATGTGCTTCTTGGCTCTCTGTATATCTCTTTGGAGAAATGTCCATTCAGGTCTTTTGCCCATTTTTCCATTGGGTTGTTGGCTTTTTTGCTGTTGAGTTGTAGAAGTTGTTTGTATATTTTAGAGATTAATCCCCTTTTAGTTACATCATTTGAAACTATTTTCTCCCATTCTGTAAGTTGTCTTTTTGTTTTGTTTTTTTTCTGTAATGGTTTCTTTTGCTGTGCAAAAGCTTGTCATTTTGATTAGGTCCCATTGGTTTATTTTTGCTTTTATTTTTGTTGCTTGGGAGACCGACCTGAGAAAACATTTGTAAGGTTTATATCAGAATGTTTTGCCTATGTTCTCTTCTAGGAGTTTGATGGTGTCTTGTCTTATGTTTAAGTCTTTAAGGCATTTTGAGTTTGTTTTTGTGCATGGTGTGAGGGTGTGTTCCAGTTTCATTGATTTACATGTGGCTGTCCAGTTTTCCCAGCAGCTCTTATTGAAAACACTGTCTTTTTCCCATTTTATGTTCTTGCCCCCTTTGTTGAAGATTAATTGACCATAGGAGTTCCCGTCATGGCTCAGTGGTTAATGAATCCGCCTAGGAACCATGAGGTTGAGGGTTTGATCCCTGGCCTTGCTCAGTGGGTTAAGGATCCAGCATTGCCATGAGCTGTGGTGTAGGTTGTGGACGTGGCTCAGATCCCGCATTGCTGTGGCTCTGGCGTAGGCCAGCGGCTACAGCTCCGATTCAACCCCTAGTCTGGGAACCTCCATATGCTGCAGGAGCGGCCCTAGAAAAGGCAAAAAGACAAAAAAAAAAATTAATTGACCATAGGTGTCTGGGTTCATTTCTGGGTTCCCTGTTCTTTTCCATTGGTCTGTCTGTCTGTTTTGGTACTAGTACCACACTGTCTTGATGACTGTGGCTTTGTAATATTGCCTGAAGTCTGGGAGAGTTATGTCTCCTGCTTGGTTTTTGTTCCTCAGGATTGCTTTGGCAGTTCTTGGTAGTTTATGGTTCCATATAAATTTTTGGATTGTTTGTTCCAGTTCTGTGAAAAATGTCATGGGACATTTGATAGGGATTGCATTGAATCTGTAGATTGTTTTGGGTAGTATAGCCATTTTTACAACATTAATTTTTCCAGCCCAGGAGCATGGAATATCGTCACATTTTTTTGCATCCTCTTTAATTTCCTTGATTAATGTTTTATAGTTCTTAGCATATAAGTCTTTCACCTCCTTGGTCAGGATTATTCCCAGCTATTTAATTTTTTGGGGTGTTATTTTAAAAGGTATTATATTTTTCTATATATTTCACTGTTAGTATACAGAAATGTGACTGATTTTTTTGTTTGTTTGTTTTGTTTTTTTGCCATTTCTTGGGCTGCTTCCGTGGCATATGGAGGTTTGTTTGTTTTGTTTTTTTGCCATTTCTTGGGCTGCTTCCGTGGCATATGGAGGTTCCCAGGCTAGGGGTCTAATCAGAGCCGTAGCTGCCAGCCTACACCAGAGCCATAGCAACGCGGGATCCGAGCTTCGTCTGCGACCCACACCACAGCTCACGGCAACGCCGGATCCTTAACCCACTGAGCAAGGGCAGGGATTGAACCCGTAACCTCAAGGTTCCTAGTCGGGTTTGTTAACCACTGCGCCATGACGAGAACTCCGTGACTGATTTCTGAATGTTAAGCTTATATCCTGCTACTTTGCTGGAATCGTTGATCATTTGAGTGAAACACTGGGAGTCTTGAAGCGATCTGTGTTTTAACAAGCTTTCCAGGGGATTTTGATGCATGCCAAAGACTGAAAATCACTAACATTGTTGCTTAAGCAAATTGTTGCTTAAATATAAGTAAATTGTTTTCAGTTATATTATGTATCCTCTAAATAGAGTTTAATTTGGAGTTCCCGTTGTGGTGCAGCAGAAATCAATCTGACTAGGAAGCATGAGGTTGCGGGTTTGATCCCTGGCCTCACTCAGTGGGTTAAGGATCCGGTGTTGCCATGAGCTGTGGTATAGGTCGCAGACACGGCTCGGATCTGGCATTGCTGTGTGGCTTTGGCATAGGCTGGTGGCTACAGCTTCACTTGGACCCCTAGCCTGGGAACCTCCATATGCCACGGGTGCAGCCCTAAAAAGACACTAAATAAATAATAAATAAATAGAGTTTAATTCTTTTTGGCTTGTGTCCATAGTTTAACTTGGAATTCTGATTTCTTACCCGCTGTGTTCTCTAAACTTATGTGTTTTTTTATTCAGTATTATAGTAACAGTAAGTCTCTCAGCAATATAAATTAAATTAGATTTACTTAAATCTAATGTAAGTCAGGTCTCTAATACCTCCTAATCAAAAAGATAGTATTTACATTGGAAGTATTTGCTTATTATTTTAGAAATATCTTTAAGGGTACTTGATTTGGGGGTCATATTAAAAGGTGTGGGTGGTCCTAGTCTAGTTATCCTGTCTGGGTCATTTTCTTCTGTCAATATTGTTATGCATGCAGGGCTGGTTACAATTTGCAGTACTGAGAGCAAGATAAAAATGCAGGGTCCCTTGTTCAAAAAGCAGAGGAAAAAAGTGCTATCAAGTTGAGGTATTCAGAACTGTTTTTATTCCTAACACTTCTGACACCAAAATGCATGTGTCTTTTCCAACACCATTTTCCAACTGTCTGGATACCAACCGAGGGGCCTCTAGTTCAAGTCTGACACTATCCACTTAGAGTTAGATCTCATAAATTAAGGGCTCAGTTCTGCAGGACTACATGTACATCAGTACCCAGAGAAAAGTCCTAGATTGCCCCTGGTACTTCTCCCATCCAGGTACTAAGCAGACCCGACCCCGCCTAGCTTCCAAGATCAGACGAGATTGGGCGCGTTCAGGGTGTTATGGCTGTAGATTTTCACTGGTACTTCTGACTGGTCATGAATTGGGAGTTTCCATGACCCCTTCTTCAGGTTTTGATAATTTGTAAAAATGCCTCACAAAACTCAGGAAGACACTTCACTTACATTTACACGTTTTATAAAGGGTACAACTCAGGAACAGCCAGATGAAAGAGACCCACAGGGCAAGGTATGGGCTTAGGGCATGGAGCTTCCATTACCTCTTTTATTGGGTCATCCTCCCAGCACCTTGATGTGTTCACCAAAGGCGAAGAGCTAATATATGTTCCCATTATAATACAGTACTAAACTATAAAAAACATTTTCCTTTCTTCTGTTGTCTCTTTCTCAACTTGTCATGGTATGTTTTATTTACATCTGTATGATGTTCTAAGAAAAATAAGAGTTTTAAATTATTAGGATGAAGTTGACTGTTTTTAATCTTTCTGTTTTATTGAGATATAAGTGACATACAACACTGTATATGTTTAAGGTATCCAGCTAAATGATTTGACTTATATACACGATGAAAGGATTATCGCAGTAAGTTTAGTGGATATCTGTCATTTTATATAGGTACAAAATTAAAAGAAATAGAAAATTTTTTTCTTGTAATAAAACTATTATGTTTTACGACATGTCATATATGTTATCATATATCAGTTGTCATATATAACTGATAGCAGTGTTAGTTATATTTATCATGTTGTACATTACCTCCCTAGGACTTAATTATCTTATAACTGGAAATTTCTACCTTTTGACCACTTTAAGCCATTTCCTCTTATCCCCCTGGCCCTGATAACCACAAATCTGATCTCTTTTTCAGTGAGTTTGTTTATTTTGAAGTATAATTAACCTGTAACATTACATTACTGTTACATGACATAGTGATTCCATATTTCTATACATTTCAAAATGATCACCACGCTAACTAGTTATGATGTCACCATACAAAGATATTATATAGTTATTGACTATACTCATCTGTCTATCTATGATACACATCTGTCTATCTATGATTATGTTAAGTTGCTGATCTAAGTTTGAACAGATTTTGACAAGCCTACATATTCACTCCTCTTCCTATATTTACACTTTACCTCTTTTTTTTTGTTTTGTATATCCCTCAACTACTTATTGCCAATAAAAATGATTTTACTTTTAATCTTTCAATCTTCCTACCAGCTTTATACATGGCTGATTTTACTATTTTTACTGTATATTCACTTTTATCAATGAGTTTTTTCCTTTTGTAATTTTTATATTCTAGTTGTGACCTTTATTGCTTAGAGAAGTTCCTTTAACGTTTCTTGTAAAGATGGTTTCATGGTGGTGAACTCTTTTAGCTTTTGTTTGTAACTTTTGATCTCCATCAAATCTGAAAGCTTTTCTGAGTATTCTTGGTTTTAAGTTTCTCTTTTTCATCATTTTGGATACATGTGCCACTACTTTCTGGTCTGTGGCATTTCTGCTGAAAGTCAGCTGATAGCCTTATAGGAGTATCCTTATGCATAACTTGTTGCTTTTTCCCCTGCTACTTTTAGTATTATCTCTTTGTCATTAATTGTTGCCATTTGAATTTCCCATCCTGGCTCAGTGGTTAACGAACCTGACTAGCATCCATGAGGATGTGGGTTCGATCCCTGGCCTCACTCGGTGGGTTAAGGATCTCATGTTTCTGTGAGCTGTGTGGGTTACAGACGTGGCTCAGATTCTGCGTTGCTGTGGCTCTGGCATAGGATGGTGGCTGCAGTTCCAATTGGACTGTTGCTGGTTCGGCCTAAAAGACAACCAAAGACAAAAAAAAAGTTTTGGCCATTTTAATTATACTCTATCTTGATGTGGTCCTCTGTGGGTTGATCCTCTTTGGCACTCTCTGTGCTCCCTGGACCTGGGTGACTGCTTCCTTTCTCAGATTAGGGAGGTTTTCAGCTTTTATGTCCTAAGATATGTTATCTATTTCATCTATTTCTGGGACCTCTGTAGTGTCAGTGTTATTACTGCTTGATGTTATTCTGGAAGTCTTTGATTATGTCCTCATTTCCTGTTGTCCTTTTTCCTGTTCAGCTTGAGTGATTTCCAACACTCTATCTTCCAGTTCACTGATCCACTTCTCTGTATTATCTAATCTACTGCTGATTCTTTCTGGTGTACTTTTCATTTCACTTATTGTATTCTTTATCTCTATTTGGTTCTTCTTTATATTCGCCATTTATTCAGTCTTTTCCCAAGTTCTTTAAGCAACTTTAAAATCATTACCTTGAACTCTTAATAAGGTAGATCACTTATCTCCGCTTTAGTTAGCTTTCCTTCTGGGGGTTTGTTGTGTTCCTTTGTTTAGAAGATACTCTTTTGTTGTGCCATTTTGCCTAATTTGCTATTTTTATTTCTGTGTGTCTGGTGGGTTGGTTATATTTCCCGACCTTAGAGAAGTGGCCTTTTGCAGGAGATGTCCAGTGTGTCTTAGTAGTGCACTCTCTTCTGGTCACCAGAGCTATATGCTCTAGAGGTGCCCCTATTTAGGCAGCATGGGTCCTTCTGTTTTGGTGGACTGATTACTGTGGGTAGTCTGGTAGGTGTGGGTGGTGGTGGTGGGGTCCCAGGGCTAGTTTTGGCCCACTGGTGAGCAGAGCCATATTTTAGAGTGGGTGGTTGCAGGCCTGGGGGTCCAGGATCTGATGTTACTTGGGCTGGTGAGTGGGGCCGGTTTCTGACAGTTTCTGAGGGACCCAAGCTGTTTTGGAGCTGGTGTCCTTCTGCTGGTGGGCAGGGCTAGTGCTCAGGTGTCCTGAGGCTAGTGCTGGGTTACTGGTGGGTAGAGCCAGGTTTCTGGGTCTCTGGCTGCAGGGCCCTGAGGGTTTAAAGCTGGCATAGGCCACTGATGGACAGGACTGAAGCCCAGGATATCCCAGGGGGGTAGTGCCAGCATATCTGGGTCCTAGAGTCTCTGGCTGCAGGGCAATGGGAATCCTGGGGCTAATGCCAGTGTACTAGTGTGCAGGTTGAACAGAGCCAGGTCCTAGGATATCTGTAGGCTCAGGTGGTCCTAAAGTAATGTACCTGCTGGTAGACAGGGCTGTGTCTCTTCCTGGCTAGTTGCTTGGCCCAAGGTGTCCCAATACTGGTGCCAGTAGGCTATTGGGTGGAGCTGGGCCCCAGTCTTATAAACTAGAGGGAAGATTCCAGAATGTCACTTGCCAGTGTCACTGGTAGTATGAATTCCCCAAAATGGCTATTGCCAGTGCTGTGATTCTGGGGTGAAGTACAGTTACCTCCTGCTTCTCTAGGAGGCTCTCCAGGATCAGCAGTTAAGTCCGACCCAGGTTCCTTTTAAATTACTGCTTGTGCCCTGGGTCCTGGAAAGTGTGAGATTCTGTGTATGTGCCCTTTAAGAGTGGAGTCTCTTTCCCACAGCTCTCTGGTTCTCCCCAAAGTAAGCCCCACTAGCCAGATGTTCTGGGGGGATTGTCTTCCTGGTGCAGCACCCCGGGGCTAGGGAGCCCAATGTGGGGAGCCTGTCAACTGTAATTATCCTCTCGTTTGTGGCTCATCCATTCAGGGGTGTGGGTCTTGACTGTACCACATCTCTGCCTTCCTACCTGTCTCATTTATATGTTTAGTCATAGAAGATCTTTTCCACTAGTCTTTTTTTCCTCATCAGCAGTTGCTCTGTAAATAGTTTTTTTGTTTTTTGTTAAATAGCTATAGTTTTGATATGCCTGTAGGGGGATGTGAGGTCAGGATCTTCTTATTCTGCCATCTTCCTACTCTGCCATCTTGGCTCCTTCTCAGTTCACCTTTGTATTATGCAATTCTGCTTTTAAATGCAGATATAAGAGCATTGAGCTTGTATTGTATCTTACATAGTTTATACATGTATTTTGTTCTTATCAGAAGAGTGGAAGTACTGAACAAAACTAACTTGGCTGCTTTGATTTCACCTTTTTTAAATTAATTTTTAGATTTTTTTTATTAATGTATGGTTGATTTACAGTGTTTTTCTATTTTCTGCTGTATAGCAGAGTGACTCAATCACACACATATATACATTCTTTTTTGTATATTATTTTCTTTCTTTTTGCTTTTTATGGCTGCACTAGCAGCACGTGGAGGTTCCCAGGCTAGGGGTCAAATTGGAGGTACAGCTGCCGGCCTACACCACCACCACAGCAACGCAGGATCTGAGCCATGTCTGTGATCTCACAGCAATGCTGGATCCTTTACCCACTGAGCAAAGCCAGGCATTGAACCTACAACCTCATGGTTCCTAGATGGATTTGTTTCTGCTGCGCCACAATGGGAACTCCTCTTTTTTTTTTTTTTATGTTATTTCTGTCATGGTCTGTCCCAGGAGATTAGATATAGTTGCCTGTCCTGTACAGCAGGACTTATTTCACTTCTTGATACCTCCACATTCTACCAACACTTTCTACCTTTGGCTTATTGATGTGTAAGGAATGACTGAAAGAAAAAGGAACTCAGAGTTGCCCTATCATTCCCTTTGCTGTTGTGTTATCAATTTCTGGTTGGCTAATACAGTAAAGTAGTAAGTAAGGAATGATTTAAAAAATAGAGTATTTTGTTCATTCATGTTTCTTAGAAAGACATTACCTTTTTTTTTTCCTCTGTTGGAATCTTTTACTGGTTTGACTGAAAAATTTGACCTCTCAGGACTCTCAGTGCTTCTGCTTGCCTTGTTCATATTTTAAATCTTAATGGAACTCTTATACATGATGATTCCTCTGGAATTTTCTGCCCATGGATATCTCAGATATTATATGTGAATAGAGCAGCTGGGAATGGTGGACACATATTATGAATATCTTCTCTCCTCACATGCATGCCCCATTGTCTCATGAATTTCACATAGAAAACACGAGTTCAAAGATAAATTTTTCTTTTTATGGCTGAAACAGTGGCATATAGAAGTTCTCAGGCCAGGGACTGAATCACAGCTGCAGCTGCAGGCATACACCGCAGCCATAGCAATACTGGATCCAAGCCACATCTGTGACCTCTGCCGCAGCTGGCGGCAACATGGGATCCTTAATCCACTGAGTGAGGCCAGGGATTGAACATGCATCCTTGTGAACTATGTTGTATTCTTTTTTGTGTGTGTGCTTTTTGTCCTTTTTAGGGCCACACCCGTGGCACATGAAGGTTCCCAGGCTGGGGGTCTAATCGGAGCTGTAGCTGCTATTCTACGCCACAGCCACAGCAACATGGGATCTGAGCTGCACCTGCGACCTACACCACAGCTCGTGGCAATGTCAGATCCTTAACCAACTGAGCGAGGCCAGGAATCAAACCTGCAACTTCATGGTTCCTAGTCGGATTCGTTTCTGCTGCACCACGATGGGAACTCCAGACTATGTTGTATTCTTAACCTGCTGAGCCACAATGGAAACTCACAAAAGATAAAATTTTTTTAAACTAAAAATGTTTATTGTAGTAATAAAGAAGCTCCAAAGTCTATTGATTATAATTACAAGGTACATTGCATCATAATTTGACTGCTTCTCTGATAATTCACAATTTATTGTAACAATATTAATAACTAAGGACCACAATTTCAATGACTGGTCCATTATATTGTGGAAAAATACTGAATCTTCTACTTTGAAATTGGAAGATTTGCTCAAAGATAAAATTATTAAGAATTTCAGGATAGTAATAGAGCATTAAAACAGGTGTGTGAAATTGTTCAGGGTCCTATATGCTGTAAAGGTTGCATGTCCATGAATCTGCTGCTAGATGTAATTAAAATAAGATGGACATGGTTGCCAAGAGTAGCCTCAGAGAAAAAAGAAGATTTATCACCAATGGATGATAAAGAAACTCGAAGTATAGCTAAAATTAAGTATGCGTTATGGACTGAATATTTGTTTCTCCTCAGAATTTATGTGTTGAAATCCTCATCTCCAATGTGATGGTATTAGGAGATGGGGTCTTTGGGAGGTGATTATTTCATGAGGAGGGAGCCCTCGTGAATGGGATTAGTGCCCCTAAAAAAGAGGCCTTAGAGAGCTGTCTCATTCACCCCTTATGCCATGTGAAGACACAGTGAGAAGCAGGTTCTCACCACACACCAAATCTGCCAGTGCCTTGATCTCAGATTCCCCACCCTCCAGAGCTGTGAGACGTACATGTTTGTTCTTTAGCCATCCTGTCTGTGGTATTTTAGTTATAGCAGCCCAAATAGACTAAGACAGTATGAAAGGAGAATAGGGCAGAGGTTTGTAATTTATTGTTAACTATATGGGTTATAGATTAAAATTATTCAGTCAACTAGTTGTTTATATAGTACCTCAATGTCCAAAGCCAGTGTAGTCCTGTGTGATAAGTACCCAAGTTTTAATTTCAGAGAATCAGCTCAAGTACCTTTCTTGTTCAAAAGATGTTTGCTTTAAGGCATTTGGCCAGTGTATTAACCTAGAATAATAAATTTCTAGAGAAGCGGCAAGAAAAAAGGAAAAAGATTTGCCATTCCAAGGATGGCAAACTTGGAAAGGTATATATATGGGGGAAATTAATGAAATGTAAGGTCTGTTTAGTAAGGCTTCTTTTGTAGATTCTGTCTCTGGGCTGATACAAAGTCTCTGGTGATGTATAGTCTAAACCTGCTTTTAGGCAAGCAGCTGGTGGACAGTTTTTTGGCATCTGCTCTCAATTGTCTTTAGTTCAAAATAATCCTTGTGTTAAAATGACTTATTTTGGGGTAGCATATTCTGATTTCCTGTACCTATTTCTTTGAAGGATAAGAAATACTCTAAATTATGAAAAAAGAAAACACGGCTTTCATTCCAACTCTCAGTTTCCATAATCAAAAAACAGGATGCCAAGTTTTGAGGAATGGTTATTTTTTTTTTCTGATTTTTGACTTTATTTAGCCACAATAAATCATTGTCACATTTATGTATTTATTGAAAAGTAGCTTTTCTCAAAAAATTTAAACTTAACAAAATTCAAACCTTTTTAGAAAACCCAGCATATGTATTTTGTTCACAGGCAAAAAAAAATTGATTTTTTTTTTTTGGTCTGCTGTGGTTATGCTAGGTTTTTCTTATAGTTACATATTTTCAAATTTATAAATAGTACTACAGAAGAGAGCTGGTATATTTTTTTATTTTCTAGGAATGATAATTTTTAGACTGAACACATGGATCAGTGACTGTTTCCACTTATAAATGAAATTAAAGCATAATGGCTTATAGCTTAGAAGTGAATATTTCATAAATAGATAATTCAGTGCTTCTAAAGGGCCTAGGCAAATACTTTAGCAGAAATGGTGTACAAAATATTGGGTTAGTAGAGATCTCCATTTAGCTGTCTTTTATTTTTACTGTGAAATATAATGCATCTGCCAAAAAATAAATAAAAGGCAAACTATTTAATAAATTATTCATTATAATTTAACATACTTTTATAAGGCAAATATACTCATGTAACCACCATTCAGATACAAAATAGAAAACTAGCCCAGAAGTCCTTCTGTGCCTTTGCAGTTACAACTCCCTTTCCTCCCTTTTAAAACTAACTTATCTCCTAACATTCGTATTTTTGTGGGGTAGTATTGCCACCTAAGAGTGTCTTCCTAAATACTAAATTTAGATTTTATTTTGTTTGATTTGAATGTTGTTCTTTACTCTTTGTTTCTATTTGAGTATCCATAGAAATCCCAGGGCATTTAGATATAGAAATTAAAAAAAAATTTAACTTAATAATTTTGGAGAAAAAGATGGCTGACTTCTGCTTTAGGATATCATTAGTCAGTCACCTTACAATCAAGCAAATTTATAAACATGAAATAAGTATTTTTACAGAGAATTCAAATTGTCTTTTTTACTTCAAGCTACTCTGTTAGACTTATCAGTAAAATTGCCAGTGATGATTCTTACTTGGTTTGGGTGAATATAAAAATGACATTTTCCAACACTGGATATTTTCATATTTAAAATTATTAAAATTACCATTGAAATAACATTTTGCCAAATAATTTAACAAATTACTGATAGTCAATAGTTTTCCTATTAGGTGAAAATATACCTTGTATATTTTTAAGATTTTAGAAGTATTTTCATTTGATCATTTAGAATTTTAATTTGTATAGTTGTAAACCTTATAAAAAGTAGTCCTGAATGTAAAAAATAAGATCGTTTCACTAATTAATTGATAGTTTTTGCATAAGTAATCCTATTATGATTCTTTAAAAAATTAATTAGTTGAGGAGTTCCCGTTGTGGCACAGCAAAACGAATCCAACTAGGAACCATGAGGTTGTGGGTTCAATCCCTGGCCTCAATCAGTGGGTTAAGGATCTGGCATTGCCATGAGCTGTGGTGTAGGCCGCAGACGTGGCTTGGATCTGCTGTGGCTGTGACTGTGGCCACCATCTGTAGCTCTGATTTGACCTCTAGCCTGGGAACCTCCAGCCCTAAAAAGCAAAAAAGTTAACATTTCTCTATATAATTAGTGCTTGGTTCATACAGAAAACATAAATAAAGACAAGTAGAAAGCATAAAGAAAAAACAACAGATAGCCAGCCACCCTTAAAATTTGAAGTAGAAGATTTTGAGAGACTAATTAAATAACATTCTATTCAGTGGCTTTATCATGGTTTACTTAACCATTCTGTTATTGCTGTGAATTTAAAGTTACTTTTAGTTTGTTGCTTTTATAAATTATACTGCAGTGAATACCTTCATGCATAACTTTTTGCTCATGTGTTTCATACTTTTCATGATGTAGGATTCCAGGCATGGAATTATTTTTGTCAAATGTATAACAGACACTCATATATCCTTCATCTAGATTAACCAGTCATTAACGTTTTTCCACAATTGCCTTCTGTCAGTCTCTTTTTGTACATGTATATGAGTGCATATCACATATACACATTCATATACACATTTTTTTCAGAACCCTTTGAAAGTAAGTTCATGCCACTTCACCTCTAAATACTTGAGCCTGCACTTTTAAGAATGAGGAAATTCTTACATAATAACCACAATACATTGTGAAGAAAATTTATAACTTCATATTATCATCTAATATAAGGGGTTCCCCTCCTCTTATGAGCCAGCATAGTGGAGCAGTTAAGAGTGCTGGCAGTAGAGTTGAGAGTGTGTGATTCCTGTAGCCCACTTTCACTATTCATTCATTTTACTGTGGGCTTAGTTTTTGATCATTCTGTCTTGGTCTTTTCAATTGCAGAAGAAAAATAATTACCTTTGTATCTCATAAAGTAGTTGTGAGGATTAAATGAAGTAAATCATTGTAAAATCCTTAAGATAGTGCCTGGTATATGGTGCATGTTCAATAAGTATTAATGCTTTTTATGGCATTTCTTAGGAAACTTACAATGTTAATGATTCTGTTTCCTCTTATCTTCAGCCTCTCCTACTCCGTTGACCTTTTCTCATAAGCACTTAAATTTATACAAGTATTTTCCATCTTAAGCTAACTCACCAATAACTAAAAAAAACTTTCCTGCATCTCATATTTATCTTTGTACATCATTTGTACAGTATCCCCCTTCTATAGCTGTATGTCAACTATAGCTGTGTCCCTTTTCTTCTTTCCCATTTCTGCCCTCACCATTCCACTAAACTACCCCTAAATCACCATTACCTCTCTAAATTCATTATCTCTTTTCCTTAGTGCTTTCTTAATTCTTCATAAAACATCAAAGTGATCTTTTAAAAATGCAGCTCTGATCTCATCATTCTCTTGTTAAAACTAGGCAATTGCTATTGTTGACATAAAGTCTCAAATCTGTAATATAGTCCACAGGGTCCTGCCTAACTGCCCATCCTTAACTTAGACAAATTTCCTCCTCATTATAAGCACTTGAGCCAGGTAAGTCCTTCAATTTTCTTGAACAGGCTTTCCTCATAACTGAGCATTTGCATTTCGTCTCCCTTTTTGAATCATTTTCCATTTTGTCCTTTTTTCCTTGGGATATTGTCTATCCTTTGAGGTTTCAGCTTATAGGTCATATTCTCAGTAAAACCTTCCCTGTCCTGGTTCAGAAGAAATGCAGCACCTGTAATTTTCCTTCATATTGCTCATCACAGTTGTAATTAAATAACTAATTCGGTGATTCTTCTCTGGAATGTGGGCTCCCTGAAGGCAGGAACTGTAACTGTTTTGTTTGTTGCTGAATCTCCAGATTCTCCTAGTACAGTTGTTTTGCTAGAAGGTGTTTGGTAAGTATTTGTTGAATGAAGAATGAATTATTGTTATTCATTCATAGAAATGTTACTCACTTCTTTATTCTTTAGTGAAAAATTTAAAACCTGTAAACTTTTTTTTTTTCAAACTAAAAAATGTTTGGAGTTTTAGTGTATTCTGTAGAGGTTTCTTTGAAGACTTGTATCCCACTTCTTCCAGATGCTCTGAAGATATAGCCCCAGGTGGCAGCTGCAAACAGATAATTTCTTTGAGATCTGTTTTATCTTAAAAATACATGAACACTTTGCTTTCTGTTTCTTAATGTTCTTAAGAAACTTGGGAATACTTTAAACAAACAGTGCCTAAAACTCTACTAGGGAGTAGAGTAGACAGTCTTTTGATTAAACGTTTCCAATTCTTTCAGCCATTTCTCATCTGACATTATCTCACGTCCACCTGGTAGCCTGTTCAACGCACACTACTGCAAAAACTGTGTTTCGTGGTTCTAGAACTGAACACGGTTCTTCAAGTTTTATCAGTGCAAATGTGTTACTGAATGAGTAATTGGCAAAATGTAATGATATAAAAGCTGTAAGTGCTTCAATATATCAGTTTCACTTTTTTTTTCCTTTGTCTTTTGTCATTTTAGGGCCGTACCCAAGGCATATATGGAGGTTCCCAGGCTAGGGTTCTAATCGGAGCTATAGCTGCCAGCCTACGCCAGAGCCTCAGCAATGTGGATCTGAGCCACGTCTGCCACCTACACCAACAGCTCATAGCAGTGCTGGATCCTTAACTCACTGAGCGAGGCCAGGTATCAAACCCACAACCTCATGGTTCTTAGTCAGATTCGTTTCCGCTGCACCATGACAGGAACTCCCAGTTTTACTTTCAAAATTGGTGTAGGTACAGTAACTGTTTGAAATTGATGATTCTGAACTTCATTAAAGAGATTGACATAACATTATTATTATTATTATTTTGTTTTTTGTTTTTTTGTTTTTTTGTCTTTTTGCCTTTTCTAGGGCTGCTCCTGTGGCATATGGAGGTTCCCAGGCTAGGGATCCAATTGGAGCTGCAGCTGCCGGCCTACGCCAGAGCCACAGCAACGTGGGATCCGAGCCGCATCTGCAACCTACATCTCAGCTCACAGCAATGCCAGATCCCCAACCCACTGAGCAAAGCCAGGGATCGAACCTGCAACCTCATGGTTCCTAGTCAGATTCGTTAACCACTGTGCCACAACGGGAACTCTGACATAAAATTAATTTTAAAAACAAGTGTTTTGTTTTTTGTTTTTTTGGCCCAGCCTTCAACGTATGGCAGGTCTAGGTTTAAAATTGTAGATAATGTACTGTTGCACCCTTCATTTTAGTTGTTTTCTAAATCAGCAAATGCTAAAACAAAACCACATTTTTAGTGTGAAAAGTGATTGCCTCTGAGGGGCAGTGTGGAGGTGTGTATTGCTGTTCCACTAGTAGTGTGAATAGGAGTTCCTGTTGTGGCTCAGTGGTAACAAACCCAACTAGTATCCATGAGGATTCGGGTTTGATCCCTGACTCAATCAGTGGGTTAAAGGATCTGGCGTTGCCATGAGCTGTGGTGTAGGTTACAGATGTGTCTCGGATCCTGCGTTGGTGTGGCTATGATTTAGGCTGGTGGCTACAGCTCCAATTTGAACCCTAGCCTGGGAACTTCCATATGCTGCAGATGTGGCCCTAAAAAGATGAAAAAAAAAAAAAAAAGAGTAGGCACAGATGGGTTACCGGAAATCCAACAGCTATATGTGTGTGTGACCATGGTTGTGGTATACCAGACAGAATTTTTAAAGAAAAAAAAAATCTCAATTTAAGTGAAATAGGCCTTACTTTTTAATGTATATTTAAGAATGGTTAGGCAGAGGTTTTATTTATGATATTTACTATGCTGGTTAATTGCTTGAACAACTGAAATTCCGAATTCCTGGAGGTTTTTCATTTGTTAAATTTGTGATAAAATTTATGTATTATACAATGTTTAGTACTGTATGTATTATTTATGTGTGTAACAGGCAACTCAAAGTTATGTTGACGAATGTGCTATGGACGGATTTAGGACGAAAATTCAGAAAGACCCTACCTAGAAACGATGCTAATTTATGTGATGCCAACAAGGTGCAATCAGAATCATTGCCTTCGACATCTGTTGACAGCGTAGAGACATGTCAAAAATTAGAACCTCTTCACCAAAGCCTTAATTTATCTGAAAGGTATGTTGTTCAGTATTGATTTTGTTCAACTTACCACATTTGAAATAAGTCCAACAGTCTTAAAAATAAGATTGTTGGAAATGATCTTTAAGAAATCTGCATATTCAGATGTGACCCACTCAAAACTCAAATCTTAAAGCTGACAGTCTTTTTTTTTTTGGCCATGGCTTGCAGCGGCTTGATGTAGGATCTCAGTTCCCAGAGCAGGGATTGAATCCAGGCTGCAACGATGAAAGCACTATGTCCTAACCACTAGGTCACCAGGGAACTCAAAGCTGATAATCTTAATTTGCAAAACTAATGGTAATTCTGCACTTTATTAAAGAGATTGACATAAAATTATTTGTAAAAACAAGTGTTTTTTTTTTTTGTTTGTTTGTTTGTTTTGGCCCACCCTGCAACGTACCGCAGGTCTAGGGCCGGGAATTGAACCTGTGCCACAGCAGCAACCCAAGCTGTGTTGTACAAGTATTCTTAGTACATTTAACTTAACTTTATAATTTAGTTCACATATATGTATTTTTAAGATTCATTTATGATATCAAATGAAGAACTATATATAGATGGATAGGTAGGGACCTAGATTAATAGAGGTTTTTTTTTTTTTTTTTTTTGTCTTTTTGCCATTTCTTGGGCCGCTCCCACGGCATATGAAGGTTCCCAGGCTAGGGGTCGAATCGGAGCTGTAGCTGCCGGTCTATGCCAGAGACACAGCTACTCGGGATCTGAGCCGTGTCTGCAACCTATACCACAGCTCACGGCAACGCTGGATCCTTAACCCACTGAGCAAGGCCAAGGATTGAACCCGCAACCTTCTGGTTCCTAGTCGGATTCGTTAACCACTTAGCCATGACGGGAACTCCTTAATAAAGGTATGTTAAAGATGCAGAAAATAAAAAAGGTCTGTATATCTATCTATACATAGATCTTTTAAATTTTCTGCATCTTTTTATTTTTTCTTTTTAAGGCAGCACCTGCCACATATGGAAATTCCCAGGCTAGGGGTTGAATTGGAACTGCAGTTGCTGGTCTATGCTAAGCCACAGCAATGATGCAGCTTGGGGCAACATCACATCCTTAACCCACTGAGTAAAGCCAAGGATTGAATCACATACTCATAGATACTAGTCGGGTTCGTTTCTGCTGAGCCACAACGGGAACTCCTTTATTTTATTTTATTTATTTATTTTTTTTAATGGTCGCATGCTCAGCACATGGACATTCCTGGGCCATGAATTGAATCCAATATGTGGCTTAGGCAGTGCTGGATTCTTTAATTCACCATGCCAGGCTGGGTATCAAACCTGTGCCTCCATAACGACCTGAGCCACTGCAGTCAGATTCTTAACCCACTGTCCCACAGTGGGAACTCCAATTTTCTACATCTTTAACATACCTTTTAAATATTATTTAGTCCAGGTCCATAAGACTTTTGACTTTGTGAGCTTTCTTTTACATGCATTTTTTTTTTAAAAAAGGAGATATTAAAATATTACTCCCAGATACTGTTTTTTTCCTTTTTAGGGCTGCACCTGCAGCATATGGAAGTTCCCAGGTTAGGGATCCAAGTGGAACTGCAGCTGCTGGCCTACACCACAGACATGGTAATGCACCACGTACTCCACAGCTCACAGCAGTGGCAGATCCTTAACACACTGAGCGAGCCCAAGGATTGAACCCACATCCTCCTGGATGCTGGTCGTGTCCATAACCCATTGAGCCACAATGGGAACTCCACTCCCAGATTTTTAATAATACACATTTTGATTTTGAGAACTGACAAGAATAGTTTTGTATTATTTAAAAGGATCATGTATGAAATTTGGGGCTGAAAATTAGGAATTAGCTCTGGGAATTTATGATATGTAACATAATATTTTAAATGTATTTCCGTTTATAGTTTTAAAAAATGAGTATTTTTTTAGGGTAGGTTGTTTGCTTTCAATTAGAATAACCTGTCATTAGCTCGCTAGTACTTTGGTTATGTGGTTGGTAATCTGATGACAGTTTATGTGTTTTAAGGGGTTCCTGTTGTGGCACAGCAGAAACAAATCTGACTGGTGTCCATGAGAACCTGGGTTCCTTAGCTTTGCTCAGTGAGTTGGGGATCTGGCATTGCCACGAGCTGTGGTATAGGTCACAGATGTGGCTCGGATCTCGTGTTGCTGTGGCTCTGGCGTAGGCCAGTGGCTACAGCTCTGATTTGACCCTAGCCTGGGAACTTGCATATGCGATGGGTACAGCCCTGAAAAGGAAAAAAAGTTTTAAGTCAAGATCTAGATAAAAACTGCTAACTTTCAACAGATTTATTTATTTATTTATTTATTTATTTATTGTCTTTTTGCCTTTTCTAGTGCCACTCCTGTGCGGCATATGGAGGTTCCCAGGCTAGGGGTCTAATCGGAGCTGTAGCCACAGGCCTACGCCAGAGCCACAGCAATGCGGGATCCAAGCCGCATCTGCAACCTACACCACAGGTCATGGCAACACTGGATCCTTAACCCACTGAGCAAGGCCATGGATCGAACCCTCAACCTCATGGTTCCTAGGCGGATTCGTTAACCACTGAGCCACGACGGGAACTCCCAACACAGTTACTTAAAAAATAAAAGTAGAATTATGTCACAGCATCTGAGCAAAACAGTATGCATTAATCTTAAAAAGGACACTTATTTTTAAAAAGGCAGCAACAAGAAGCTATGTGACAACAATTTCTATACTAGATCATATCTGATGTAAATTTAACTTTCTTAGGGTCAGACAACTTAGCTTTAGTAATTTATAAAGCAGTTTACTCTCGTCTTGGATTCTAGTGTTTTTCTTAGTGCAAGTGAACTATTCTCTTACTGTGCTGATAGATCTAAATAAAGGGTGTACTTAAAGAAATGACTCTTCTAATCTCTTTCACTCTTTTGAAAAGAAGTTTCAGCTCTCTTCCAAGTGACATCAGTCCTCTCATCCCCCGTCTGTCCTTTTCCAGTTAGATGGGGATGATTAGAACAGTGTGATGTTTCATTCTTTGAGAACAGTTTTTCTCACCAGAAGTTGCTAGCAGCTAGATTGTGTTCATGAAATTTAAATATAGTGTGAGGTAAAGAGTCCCAGTAAGACTCCAATTTGGTCTTTACTGTGTGCGTGTTTGTGTTCACTTAGTGGGATGAACTACCAATTAGTCCAGACTTTTTTTCCATATCTCCAGGTGTCCTAAATTTAACTTATTCCCATGTGAATACATCACCTTTTTCTCAGTCTTATTCCTATTTCTATATTTCTTCTCTCTATCGTGTTGTATATGCCTCCTGTATACACTTAATTCTTCACATTAGATCTTGGGAATTGCCCAGGCTCCTCCGTTTCCTAACCCTTCATATCCAGTCATTTATCATGTCCAGTTATTTTTACCTCAAATCTATCTTGAAATAGTCTTCATCTTTATTGCCACTACTTCAGTTCAAGCCCTAATAACTTTGTGCCTTTATTTCTTGTCTTTTGTCTTTTTAGGGCTACACCCATGGCATATGGAGGTTTCTAGGCTAGGGGTCAAATCTGAGCTACAGCTGCCAGCCTATGACATAGCCACAGCAACCCAGGATCTGAGCCGTGTCTGCGACCTACACCACAGCTCAGGACAACGCCGGATCCTTAACCCACTGAGCGAGGCCAGAGGTCGAACCCGCAACATCATAGTTCCTAGTTGGATTTGTTTCCACTGCACCATGACTGGAACTCCCAAATCATTCATTTTGAAAAGCAGATGTTACTTGTCACTCTTTAGTTTGACATCTTTCTGTGGCTCCACCTGACCTTCAGCATAAAGTTCAAACTCCTTAGGTTGGCATTCAGGCTCCTTGGTGATCTCACCTTTGCCTATCTTTAGCCTTATGCCTGCCTGCTCTTCTACATTCATGCTGTGCTTAGGTAACTACTGGTAGTTCACTGAAGGTATAATTTTTTTTTTTTTTTTTTTTTAGGGCTGCACCCTAGGCCCAAAGAAGTTCCCAGACTAGGGGTCGAATTGTATCTGCAGCTGCCGGCCTGTGCCACAGCTACTGCAACAGCAACATGGGATCCAAGCTGCATCTGCGAACTACATCATAGCTCACAGCAATGCCAGATCCCTAACGCACTGAGTGAGGCCAGGGATCGAACCCAAATCCTCCTGGATACTAGTCAGATTCATTTCTGCTCTGCCGCAATGGAAACTGTGTATAATCCTGTTTTATACCTCTGAGCTCATGCTGTTTGTTCTCTTGAGAACAGTTCTCCTTTTCCCTTTTACTGATTTATATTGGTCTTTAACATTGAGCTCATTTGCCATCTTCTTGGGAAGCCTTCTTTGATTCTACCCCCACATCTCCATATCTGCATTTGATCCCTTTCTTTTTCTTTCCAAGCAGCCTGATCATGGTGTTCATCACACTATATTGTGATTTTTAGTTTCTCTACCTCCCTGACAATAAGCTTCATGAGGGTAGAGACTACATTTTACTATTTTCCCTCAATTATTAGTACCTAGCACAGCACTGGGTTCATACTAAATGCTCAATAAATGTTAAATACAAGAAAAAGATTGCTTCTCAGCAGAGTCTCTTTGGTTGAAATATTTTCCTCCCTCAGAATCAATTAACTGCTTTGTAATTTTGGTGACAACTAGGAAAAGAGGTATTACAAGCTTCAAATAAGAAAATTGAGGAGTTCCTGCTATGGTGCATTGGATTAAGAATCTGACTGCAGTGGCTTGAATAGCTGCGGAGGCACAGGTTCAATGCCTGTCCCAACACAGTGGGCTAAAGGATCCGTTGTTGCTGCACCTGTGGATCAGATCAATCCTTGGTCCCGTAACTTCTGTATGCCATGACTGTGACCATAAGAAAAAAAAAAAGGGAGTTTCCATTGTGGCTTAGCAGGTTAAGAACCTGATGTAGTATACATGGGGATACAGGTTTGATCCCTGGCCTTGCTTAGTGAGTTAAGGATCCAGCATTGCTGCATGCTGTGGTATAGGTTACAGATGTGGCTGGGATCCTGTGTTGCTGTGATGTAGACTTCAGCTACAGCTCCAATTCAACCCCTAGCCTGGAAACTCCCATATGCCGCAGATGCAGCCTTAAAAAAGAAAAAAAAGAGAGAGAGAGGGACTTGGAGAACTGTTTACGGTGTAGCTTTGGATAGATGTTTTCTGTGTGGGACTTGCTATCTGGAATAGGAGACGTAGGCTTTCTTCAGTCTGTGCTTAACTTTGACATGACACTATTTATCTTACTTTCATTTTTTACTTAGCTAGGACTTCATTATATCAGAAAGTTGAAGGGAGAGAAAAATTTATTTTTGATTTTTGTTTTGGCCATGCCTGTGGTATGTGGAAGTTCCCAGGCCAAGAATCAAGCTCAAGCCACAGCAGCCACCTGAGCCACTGCTGTGAAAATGTCAGGTCTTTAACCCACTGAGCCACATGGGAACTCGTATTTTTGGTTTTTAATTTTAACTTAAAGTTCAATTTTTGAGTAAACCAAAATTACTTATTCAATCCCAGAAATGGCAATTTCTTTTAGAAATTTTATTTGCATTCTAAGGTCTAAAGATAAAGATCTAAGTATGTTGGCTTTTATTTAAAGACAATTAAGCTTTTTAATTTCTGGATAACACTGAGAAGAAAAAGGGAAAACATGATCCAAGTCAATCTGGTTAAGTAATGAAAAGAGTCAAGAGTTTTAGAAATAATACACACTTTTTTTTTTGTCTTTTTGTCTTTTCTTGGGCTACTCCTGTGGCATATGGAGGTTCCCAGGCTAGAGGTCTAATGGGAGCTGTAGTCACCGGCCTACACCAGAGCCACAGCAATGCCAGATCCTAGCTGCATCTGCAACCTACACCACAGCTCACGGCAACGCTGGATCCTTAACCCACTGAGCAAGGCCAGGGATCAAACCCACAACCTCATGGTTCCTAGTCGGATTCGTTAACCACTGAGCCGCAACGGGAACTCCACACATTTTTTTTTTAAACAAGTAAACCTAGTGTGAATTTGATCTCTGTGTGCGGTTCATATCTATTTTCCTGGGAGAAAATTTCCACGTATTTATAAACTTTGGCCACTAGGCAAGAAACAGCTTAGGTTGCAACTGTGGCTCAGATCTGATCCCTGGCCCAAGAACTATACATGCTGCAGGGTGACCAAAAAAGAAAAAAAATTTACATATCCCAGATATCATGATGGTAAGACCTTTGGACACCGCAATATTCCTACCTTCATTGATATTACCTTCAGTAATATTATAGTTGAGTGATAAGCAGAAGAAGAAAGTTTAGAAAATCTGTGAATTTCTTTAAGAAAGTTATTCCAGGGAGTCCCCTGGTAGGCCTAGCAGTCAAGGACCAGCATTGTCACTGCTGTGGCTTGGGTTACTGTTGTGGCTTAGGTTTGTTCCCTGACCTGGAAATTTCTGTATGCTGAGGGCACAGCCAAAAAAAAAAAGAACATTATTCAGAAATTAAAAAAATTTTTCTGCATAGCTTAAGAAACTGATTTAAAAAGTGATATTTTGAATTATATCATCTGGATAAGAATGAATTTATGGGAAACCTATTAAAATGTCACATAGCCCAGTTTTAGAAAAGTGTTCATCTAAATTACAGCAAAATAAAAATAATTTGTATTGTAATTTTTTGCTTGCTGTATTATAGCTGTATCACCACATGTAATTATCTTTCAATGAAGATTCCATTTTAAAAATTTGCTATTAATACCAAGTTTATCTTAATACCTCATCAATTTTTCAAAGTTTCCCCCCATCCATTAAATTGTTTGAATCTTATTTACCTTGATACTTATGTAGGGAAGGAACTCACAATTTATAATTGAGAAAATTAAGAATCAGAGAAAACAACTGTGCAGACACAGTCAATAAATGGCATTACTTCTCAGGCCAGTATACTTTCACCTTCATCTCTCTGCATTACAAAGTTTGTTTCTCCTTTGGTTGAGCATGTTATATTTTGAAGTGTGATTTCATAATATCAGTAAAGTTAAACAAATTCCGTTTTATTACTGAGACTATTAACATACTTGTGAAAAAATCTGGGTGAACTGTGTGAAATGACAATTTTTATTCCTTCCTTCCATGTTGACACAGAATGAGAGGTGAAGTATCCACCTTTATGTATTTCTTATGAAAATTCAGACTCCTTGGAAATGCTGCCTAGAATTTCCATGGGAGCGCTAATTTGTAAGTTGTACACCAAAAGACAGTTTAGGTGTTATGAATTTAGTTATTACTTTATAGGTTTGTGTTCTGTAAGGCTGTCACACAAAGCTCTCTCTTTCTTTAAGGTACCCAAATTGCACATAAGTTGCAAACAGGCAATGAAAGATGTTTCGACTAGGTGTGTTGTTACGAAGATCTAGGAGTACTATAGGCATTGCTAACTATGTAATTCTCTAATAAGAAATTTTTGTTAAGATTTTTATTTTTATCAGAGCATGATAAATTATGACAAGCACTAAATGAAAGGATAATTTATAAGTTTGAGCAAGACTTCTTTAATAGGAAAATTAAAGTGCACTTTCATTTATTGTATGTTTACTATGTGCCAGGACTTGGGCTGTTTTACATCTGTTGTTAAATCTAATGTTAATAACTTTATAGGGTGCATATTATAATTCTCCCATCTTATAAATCATTGATAAGAGGTATAAATCATGGTATAAATCATGGTAATTTACCTAAGTTTATATGGTTATTAGGTGTTGAAATCAGAGCCCAACCCTATGTTTGTCTGATTCCAGGGCCCTTGCCCGTAACCCCTATGCCAATACTGCTTTTCATTCTTCTGACCTTTTTATTTTCATAAGTAGGAATTGGACTTTATTACATATTTTATGTGATACCTAATGTATTACCATTTAAATAGTCTACTTATTTTTAAATTTTTTCTCTGTGGCATTCGTTCACATGGTAACAGGGTCCTTTCTAATTGAAGGGCCTGTCACTGTAGACCTGCTGGGATAGTTCCTTGAACCTTCTGAAAGCTTCAGAAATCCTCTTAGGCTCTTGTGCTTTAGAGAGGCACATTCTACTGCAACCTGGTATATAATCTGTTCACATGGTTTTTGGGTGAATTTTGAAATTTTCCTCTTCTAGGTAAGACTTTTAGCTATATGCTTAGCTTAAAAGCATTTAGCATTTATCCTCCAGGTTTCTTTTTTCATAGCTCTCCTTTTTCTCTCTTCAAGATCGAGCAGTAAAACAAACCATAAAAGAATAGAACAATTATTTATTATTCAGAAGAGGATTTTAATCTTTATAATTTTTCCCTTTGTGGTTTTGTTTTTGTTGATTATTTTCTTCAGTACTTTGTACAGGACCAATCTTCTTTGGACTCTTTCTCTCCTATTTGGAGAGACAGGTTTTTTTTTAGGGACTCAACATTTTATACCATTTTAAAACAGAGATACTAAGTGATAGCTGATATTTCTTTGGTATTTCTTCTTCAATACCACAAATTTTCTCTTTATTTAAATAATACAATTCTTAAGTTATTTTTATCCTGAGCCACATTTTAGAATTAGGTAGTGATAGGGGACCATAAAGAGAGTATATCAACAATTTTTAAAATGAGCTATCAACTTAGTATACAAGATTCTCTCATCTCTTAAAAGTCAGTAAAATTTTAATTATGCTAAACTATTGTCTGGAAAAAAATACCTGAATAAAATTCTCTCTTCTAAGATTCCTGCATTTTCCCTAAAGCATTGAGAACTGCAGTTGAATTTTCTTCAGTGATTCATTTCATAGCAATACCTAGTGTGAGGTCAGATAAAAGAAATCTTGAGACTCCTTACTGGTTCTGTATCGTCTTCATTCATTCTTCAAATCCAGGATTTTAAGGAAGGTTTGGTCAGGCATCAGCTATTCAAAGCAGATAATAATAAATAGGCTCCTTAAAGATTTAAATCATGGAAGGAGATAGAAAAATAGTTCTATCTTCCTTTCCACAATAAGTGGTTTACTACATTGCAGACTTTCTATTCCTTCTTTATTCACTTAGACTGAGATCAGGGAGTTGTGTTTAACACCAGCCTTGTTTTTAGATCATATACTAACAACTTAATCCAGTAATTCTTTGTGGAGGTTGTGCTGGAAATGGATATTTTCAAGGGCTTCCTGAAGTATCTACAGAAAAGCTCAGTTATCTAGACTCTGGCAAATTAGTATTGAGTCTGCAGTGTAAAGAAATAAAGTTAAAAAAAAAAACCCCAAAAGATAATAGGCCCACATTCTTTTACTAGGATCAGTTACTTATACTTGGGCAACTATTTAACTTCTCTGAGCTTTGAGTTCTTCATGTTTAAAATAAAAAGAAGACTAAATTACTTGAAAGTTCTTCTGAGATCTGAAATTCTGTGCTGTCTGGAACATAGTGAAGAACATAGTGTAAAGAACTCTGTGTAGTGAAAATAGAAAGTACCTCTAGGTACTACTGCAAATGCAACAATGTACAGGGAAGCTCACATTTTTTACTTAAACACTTTCTAAGAGTTTTCTGTAGTAAAGTGCTGTGAGTGACATATTGATAATAGCCAAAGGGGACATCTGATAACAAAGAGATAGGGAAGAATACAGCAATAAGTACTAAAGAAAAATTCACAGTAATTTGGCTTGGGCCAGTCAATTGAGGTCCAGATAGTTGCCTTGAGGGCATCATTGTAGTGTACCAAAGTACATCAATTGTTCATAGTAACAACTGGCTAACCAGGAAAAGATTATACTATATTATTCTGTTTAAAAAGATACCAGGCTTATGTTATTACTACCTTTGATATGAACCCCACCAATTTTTAAAAGTTTGAAGCTTTAAAAATACATTTTACTTTTCTAAACATTTTAACCCATACCCTGATACTATTATATAAAGAGTATTTATTATCATCAGTATATATAAGCTGTTTCACTTAAAGCATCTGTCAATAGTGTAGATGCAGTCTGATGACATCCTTCTTGTTGGATTTAGCACTTATCATTTACCAATTACAAGTATGTTACTATTTACCAAAGACCTCTGTCGAATGTAGACAGTAAAGATTTTTTAAATTGGTTTGTACTATCTGTGTTTTTTAATAACTACCGGAAAAGAATAAGAAGGCATTTTTTGAGAAAAATTGGTTACATTTTAAGGACTCCAATAGCATCCACTAAGTATAGTTAAAGCCATTATAGTGGCATGCCAATCTACATAAGTTTATAAGATGCAGTCACTCACAGAAACAGAAAGAGCACTCATCCAAAATTTTTAGTATTTATGGGTTGATTTCCAGGGTGGTATAGTTATGATAGCTTATTTTTATTAAGATGAAAATGTTTGAAAATTCGCTTTTCCTAGAATACTTTTTTTTTACTTCAAATTTCAGTACGGTACAGTGTTTGTTATTCTGTGTGACAGGATACCCAGAATTATATTGACGAATGTCCTGGGAACGGAGTTAGGAAGAAAATACATAAAGACCTCATCTGTAACTGAGGCCAGTTTGGGTGATACAGACAACTTGCAATCAGAGCAGCTTTCTTCATCATCTGATGGCAGCATAGAATCTTGTCAAAATCTAAATCCTCACAAGAGCTCCTTTTTATCTGAAAGGTATGTTTAGTGATAACTTTACTCAACATAAATATTATACTTATTCTCATGAACCCTCCTCTATTCTTCCCCCACAGATATGTTATTGCTAAATGTGAGGCAAATATGCTCTGATGGCTAGTATATCTTTTCTCCTCTGGTGGCTGGAATGGCTATTGGAACCAACAGTCCATGGCTAATAATCAGTAAGAAAGTACCAGTCACTCTACTTTGTGTTTTGGGAAATGGATGCAGACTCTTAATTCGATTTTGTTACCTATTTCAGTTTATTTGTCTGTTATAATTGAAATTCATTCCCCTAACATCTTTCTGTTCCTTTTTCTTTGTCCTATCATCCATCTGGCTGTTTGTACATCCATCCATCCATCCATCCATCCATCCATCCATCCGTCCATCCATCCCTCCATCTTGTCTTATCCACTGTTGTTATACTCAGATTCTAGAACTGTATCTGGCATTTAGTGTCCAGTAATTAGTTGCTGAATGAATGAATGACTGGATGCATTCCTCACAAAAGTGGTTTGAGGTAGCTGAATTCCATTAACAAATATGGCTTACTGTGCCAATAAGAGAAATGGAAATCAGAAGTTGATTTTATTTTAAGCTCTAGGAGAGGCTCATATGGGGGCTGGTAAATAAGAAAAAAATTGTGGTCAAAAGCTAGGAGATATCAGTAAATAGTTCTAGATATTTTAAGTCTCATTTACTGTGAACTTACCTTTTTTCTTTCTGCTTTTAGTCAGTACAATAAATAGTTTTAATCTGAGTGAAAAATTATTAATCCAGTATTAATTTTTCTACTACCATCCCCGTCCCTCAACCATTCAAAGGCAACTTCTGGTTTGTATTTCTCTTGTAAGCCTAATTACATTTAAGAATGTTTATGCTGTATAGCACTGGGAACTATATATAGTCACTTGTGATGGAGCACAATAGAGGATAATGTGAGAAAAAGAATGTGTATATATATGCATGTGTGACTGGGTCACTTTGCTGTATAGTAG
Organism: Phacochoerus africanus; assembly: GCF_016906955.1. Taxonomy (NCBI): domain Eukaryota; kingdom Metazoa; phylum Chordata; class Mammalia; order Artiodactyla; family Suidae; genus Phacochoerus; species Phacochoerus africanus. Next base: position 238,191,541 of record NC_062544.1, read on the forward strand.
AAAATTGACAGAACACTGTAAACCAACTATAATAGAAAAAACAAAAATCATTTAAAAAGAGTATTTATGGTTGCTTTTTTAAAGGTCTCTAACAAATTTTTAAATTTCTAACATTTTCATAATCTGTTTCTTTTGAACCTAAAAATTTTATTGATTTTTCTCCTTTTCTAGAATATTTTAGGTTTTACCTAGGTTCTAAGTAAATTATCAATGACAATTTTAACTTTATACTTACTGGATCTCTTTCTGAATTTGCTAAAAAAAAATATGAGAGTTTCAGTGACATTATCCAGTTACTGATAAATTTAATATATTATCAAAGGTAGTAGAAATGCATTTTATCATTTTGTGCTATAGATGTTTATTTCTGCCTCTTGTATTAGACCATGAACTCCTTAAGGAAAGATAGTATATCTTATTTGAATTTATATCCAGTGCTTAGCTTGAATTTTGTGCACTTGGGTTAATGTTCATGACATTTAATCTAGAGCTTTGGTTCCCTGAGCTGTTAAAAGAGAAATAATTTCTAAAAAAAATTTTTGCTTTTTAGGGTCACACTTGCAGCATGTGGAAGTTCCCAGGCTAGTGGTCAAATTGGAGCTGCCTGCCTATTCCACAGCCACAGCAACATGGGATCTGAGTCTGCAATCTGCACTACAGCTCAGGGCAATGCCAGATCCTTAACCTACTGAGTGATGCTAGGGATTGAACCCACATCCTCATGGATACTAGGTCAGGTTTGTAACCTTCTGAGCCACGATGGGAACTCCCAAGAGAAATAATTTTGAATGATGTTTGTAACTCAAAAAGCTGTATATTATCTTTTTAAGATCTCACATATGAGAATTCTTTGTAAAGATAAAATAAAATACCATATAAAAATGTTATTAGTGAAGATACATCCTATAGAAAAAGTCACTTATTTACTATTACCATAGAATTCAGATAATGTCAACAAATTTGTGCTGCTGTGAAAAATAGCACTGTTGTGAGGATTCTATGAAATTATCAAATAGTAATCTGTACTTTTCAGGCTTTATACCAACCTGGGCTAAGGTTTAATAGTAAGAGCTCTAAAATCCCTGGCTCTTTCTAAAATCTGTTCAGTGAGAATTTAGCTCTCCTAAAGTCTTTTCCAAATGGTTAGGAAATTTCCGGGAGGTATTTGGTATGGACCCTGAAAATTCATTCTCTTGATGGTAATTTTCTTGGAGCCAGACTCCTGGATTCAAATTTTAGCATACTGTTAACATGCTGACCTACCTTGTGCAAATTACTTATTCTATCTTTAAAATAGGGAAGGGGGAGTTCCTGTCGTGGCGCAGTGGTTGACGAATCCGACTAGGAACCATGAGGTTGCGGGTTCGGTCCCTGCCCTTGCTCAGTGGGTTGACGATCCGGCGTTGCCGTGAGCTGTGGTGTAGGTTGCAGACGCTGCTCGGATCCCGCGTTGCTGTGGCTGTGGCGTAGGCCAGTGGCTACAGCTCCGATTCGACCCCTAGCCTGGGAACCTCCATATGCCAAGGGAGTGGCTCAAAGAAATAGCAAAAAGACAAAAAAAAAAAAAATAGGGAAGGGGAGTTCCCTTGTGGTGCAACAGGTTAAGGATCCAGTGTTGTCACTGCAGAAACTTAGGTTGCTACTGTGGCTCAGGCTTGATCCCTGGCCTGGGAATTTCCACATGCTGCAGATGTGGCCAAAATAAAAATAAAATAGGGATAATAATACACACATTTTAGGATTATTGTGCATATATAACGAGATAACCTATGTAAAATGCCTGTGACTACTAGATAATTAATAGATGGTGGTCATTATTTTTGTGTCCCTCTTATCACGGTGTATCAAAAGTGCCATTAATGGCTGCTTCTGTAGTTGATGCTGTTGAAGTCCTCTATGTCCCCTCCTGAGATTACTGCTACCCCATTATCAGGACTGCCAAGGCAATTGTCAGAGCCATACTAGTATACTGTGTGGTTTAAGGAGGAGTGCTATAGTCCTTAAACCACACTTTAGTTTCATTCTTCCCTTAATATGAGTTCATTTCGAGGAGAATCCAGAGTGCCACATTAATAAACTGTAAGTGTGACCATACCATCACTTCAGTAGATGTGCCTTACTAGAACTGAAATTCAGGATGAACTCAGGGTAGGCTTAAGGAAGGAACTTCCTCTCAGCCAGCCTGTCTTAAAATCAGGAAGAATAGATAGAAGTTATTTCGATCTCAGGAGAAGTATGTTCTGACATTATTGTTACTGTTTTGTTACCATAGAGAATGTGGCCAACTTTACTACAAGATAGAATGTGAGAGAATGCCAAGTAGCAGCTAAAAATTGGTGGGTTGAAGAATGGGAGCAAATGACTTTGAAAACTGAGGAAGTTTCCTCTGAAAACCCACAATGTGTGCTCTCAATACTTGTGGAAAAATGTTATATGAAGGCTAAAAGTCTTTAGTATTAGCTTGTCTTTAGTGTTCAGAACTACTATTACTGACAGTAATAACAACCCGACTGGAATGATGTAGCAAAAAGGAGTCTTGTGTATTATGCCAAAAATAAAGGAATAATAGAATAATAGAAAATACCAAGAGCGAATGGGAAATTTAAGTTAAAATGGTATCCTTGAAGTAGAGTTCCCGTTGTGGCTCAGCAGTAACAACCAGACTAGTATCCATGGAGACGTGGTTTGAAGGATCGAAGATGGATTTTGTATTTCTTACATGAGTTTTCTCTTTAGTCTTTGTATGTCTTGCACTGTTTAATTTGTTTCTTACTGATTTGTAAAGTCTCTTATGGAAGGTATTAACTCTTTGTTATATGTGCTGCAAAAACTTGTTCACGTTTCCTACTTGTAATTTTACTTTGTTTATAGTTAACTTTTTTTTTTTTTTCCCTGTCTTTTTAGGACCACACCTGTGGCACATGGAAGTTTGCAGGCTAGGGGTCAGATCAGAGCTGTAGTGCTGGCCTACACCACAGCCATAGCAATGCCAGATCTGAGCCATGTCTGCAACCCACACCACAGCTCACGGCAATGCCAGATCCTTAACCCACTGAGCAAGGCCAGGGAGCGAACCTGTATCCTCATGGATACTAGTCAGATTCATTACCCCTGAACCATGATGGGAACTCCAATATAGTAACTTCTATAGTGTAGAAATTTAAAATTTTATTTTTATAAAATCTGTGTTTGACCCTTGAGTTTGGTTTATCCTTGGAAAGTCCTCCTCAACTCCAGTTATAAAAATAGATCAGTCCATAAATTCTTAGGTCAGTCTCCCAAGGCAGTAGAAATAAAGCAAAAATAAACAAATGGGACTTAAACGTGCAAGCTTTTGCATTGCAGAGGAAACCATAAAAAAACTGGAAAGAGAACCTATGGAATGGGAAAAAATATTTGCAAATGATGAGAATGACAAGGGCTTAATTTCCAAAATATGCAAAGAGCTCATACAACTCAACAACAAAAAAACAGATAACCCAATCAAAAAATGGGCAGAAGACCCAAATAGGCATTTCTCCAAAGAAGACGTACAGACAACAGGCACATCAAAAACTGCTCAACATTGCTAATTACTAGGGAAATGCAAATCAAAACTATAATGAGGTACCACCTCAAACCAATCAGAATGTCCTCCATTAAAAAGTCTGCAAATAATAAATGCTTGAGAGGGTGTGGAGAAAAGGGAACCCTCCTTCACTGTTGGCAGGAATGTAAATTGGTACAGCCACTATGGAAAAAGTATGAAAATTCCTTAAAAATATAGTTGCCATATGATTTAGCAGTCCCACTCCTGGCCATATATGCAGACAAAATGATAATTCAAAAAGATACATACACCGCTGTGTTCACAGCAGCACTATTCACAATAGGTGAGACATAGAAACAACCTAAATATCCATTGACAGATGAATGGATAACGAAAATGTGGTAGTGTATATATATATATACACATATATGTATGTGTGTGTGTATATAATATTAAGTGAAGTAAGTCAGAGATATCATATGATATCACTTATATGTGAAATCTAAACTGTGACTCAAGTGAACTTATTACAAAACAGAAACAGACTCACAGACGTAGAGAATAGACTTGTGGTTGCCAAAGGGGAGGAGGGGAGGGAAAGGGATGGAGTAGGAGCTCGGGATTAGCAGATGCAAACTATTACATGTAGAACGGATAAACAATAAGGTCTTATTGTATAGTGCAGGGAATTATACTCAGTATCCTATGATAAACCATAATGGAAAAGAATATGGAAAAGAATGTAAGTATATGTATACCTGAATCACTTTGCTGTGTACCACAAACTAATACAACATTGTACATCAACAGTATTTCAATTAAGAAAATAGGTCAGTCAATTGCTGTTTTAATTTATTATTTTTTAAATGAGGTATCAGATCGAGATAATAGTCTGGGAAAAGCTTTTCCATTTGAAATTAGAGTAGTATAATTGTGGATACATGTGTTGCTTGTATTTTTTGGCTATTGTGAATAACAACAGTGTTATGAACATTAGTGTACTGGTATCTCTGTCTTTAGTTCTTTTGGGTGTATACTAAAAATGGACTTGCTAGATCATATGATAATTATTAATTTGTTGAGAAACCACCATACTGTTTTCTATAGCAGCTGCACCATTTTACATTGCTACCCGCAGTGCACAAGGGTCCTGGTTTTTCAACATCTTTGGCAACACTTATTTTTGTCTGTGTTTGCATGTAGCCGTCCTAATAATGTGTGACGTGATCATCTCATTGTGGTTTTGATATGAATTTCCCTAGTAATTAGTGATATTGAACATCTCTTCGTATGTTTTTTGGCCATTCATGTATCTTTTTTGGAGAAATGTCTGTTCAAGTCTTTTTCTCATTGATTAATCAGGTTGTATTTTATTTTTAGGAGTTCTCTCTATTATTAGAAATATTATTTGCAAATATTTTCTCCCATTCTATGGGAATGATACTGCCATTTGATGTACAGAAGTTTAATTTTGATAAAGTCCAATTTGTCTGTTTCTCCATTTGTTGCCTGTGCTTTTGGTGTCATATCCAAGATTTGGTGCCAAGTACAATATCACAAATATTTTCCCCTCTGCCAAGAGTTTTGTAATTTCAGCTTATGCATTTAGGCCTTTTATCCATTTTGAGTTAACTTTTGTGCATGATATTAGGTGAGGGTCCACCTTCATTCTTTTTGCCCGTGTGTATCCAGTTTTTCCAGCATTGTTTGTTGAAAACGCTGTCCTTTCCCCATTGAATGGTCTTGGCACCCCTGTGAAAATCATTTGACCATATATGTGAGGGTTTATTTCTGGGTTCTGTTTTATTCCATTGGTCTGTGTATTTTCTTTATGCCAATACCATGGTGTTTTGATTATTATAGTCTCGTACTAAGTTTTGAAGTCAGAGAATGTGAGACCTCCAGATTTGTTCATGATTGTTTTGGCTTCTGGGGGTCCCTTCAGGTTGTATATGCATTTTAGGTTATGTTTTTGTATTTCTTCAAGAAATGTTACTGCAATTTTGATAAGATTGCATTGAATCTGTAGATTGCTTTAGGTAGTATTGATATCTTAGCAATATTAAGTCTTCCAGCCTATGAACATGTGTTTCCATTCATTAATGTCGTCTTTAATTTTTTTCAGCCGTATTTAATAGTTTTCATTTTAAAGTCTTTTGTCTCCTTGAAGATACTGTAAATGGAATTGCTTTCTTAATTTCCTTTTTCTTTATTAAGTATAACAGTTTTGTGTGTATATGTGTATAATTTTTAGACTTTTCTATGTGTAAGATCATATCCTCTATAAATAGATTTCTTTTCAGTGCTTTTTTATTTATTTTTCTTGCATAATTTTTTTTGGCCAGAACTTCCACTACTTTGTTTGACTAGATGTGGTGAAAGTGGACATCCTTGTCTTATTCCTGATTTTAGAGGAAAAGCTTTCAGTATTTCATCACTGAGTTTGATGTTTGCTCTGGGTTTTTCATACATGTTTTTTTATTATGTTGAGATAGTTTCCTATTCCTAGATTGTTGAATTTTATTTTTTAATTATTAGGAAATGGTGCTGAATTTTGTGAAGTGCTTTTTTTTTAAATGGACATGACCATGTGGTTTTCCTCCTTCATTCTGTTAATGTGGTATATTATATTGATAGTTTCTTTTATGCTGTACTATCCTTGCATTCCAGGAATAAATCCATGTGGTTATGGTATATAACCATATCAGCCTTTGGGTATATCTTATTGAGGATCTTTGCATCAATGTTTCTGAAGAATATTGGTCTATAGTTTTCTTGTAGTGTCTTTGCCTTGCTTTGGTATCAGAGAAATGTCTCATCTCATAGAATGAGGTAGGAAGTGGTCCATCCTTTTCAATTTTGGGGGAAACATTATCTGTTAGTTGTTCTTGAAAAGTTTGGTAGAATTCACTGGTTGAGGCTCTCAGACCTAGGACTTTCCTTAGTTGGGACTTTTTGGTTCCTGACACACTGTCCTTACTAGTTACGGGATTATTCAAATTTTCTATTTCTTTGTGATTTAGTATTGGTAGGTTTTGTGTGAATGGGAATTTGTTACTGTATGATTCCACTTATATGAGGTAACTGACATTGTCTAATTCATAGAAGCAGAGAGGAGAGTGATGTTTCCCAGGGACTCTGGGGAGGGGAATTGGGGAGTTACTAATCAGAGGGCATGAAGTTTCAGTTATGCATGATGACTGCTAGAGATCTGATGTACAATGTTGTGCTTACAGTTAACAGTACTGTATTGTATACAGTACAACTTTTTTTTAAAAAAGGTTGACCTCAGGTTAAGTGTTCTTACTACAAAAAATAAAAAATTAATCTATAGATAGGAATTTGTTCATTTAATCTAATTATCCAATTCATATGATTTGTTCATTATACTCTCTTCTGATCCTTTTTATTTCTATAGGATTGGTGGTAATGTTCTCATTTTCATTTGTGATTTTATTAACTTGAATTTTCTTGCTTTTATTTTTAGTCCATTTAGCTAAAGGTATGTTAATTTTATTGATGTTTCTGAAGAATTATCTTTTGGTTTCATTGATTTTTCTCTTCTGTTTTTCTGTTCTCTTTTTATCTCTGTTCTGTTCTTTATTATTTTATTCCTTCCACTAAATTTGAATTTAGTTTTTTTTTCCTAGATCCTTAAGTTGTAAATTTAGGTTGTGGATATTTCATTTTTAGTGTAATCATCAATAGCAATAGATTTCTGTTTTAGCACTCCTTTTGCGGTATCTTGTGTTTCGATATGTTCTGATTTCATTTTCATTTATCCCTAAGCATGTTCTAATTTCCTTATGATTTCTTCTTACACCTATTGATTGTTTAAGAATGTTTTGAATAATATTTACAAATTTCAGTATTCCACTCTTCCTTCTCTTACTGATTTCTTCCTTTCTCTTACTTTGTCCTGTGTGGTCAGAGAAAATGCTTTGTGTTAGATTTATTTTTCTAATCTATTGACTAATTTGTTCTCTAAAATATAGTATATCTCAGAGAATATCCTTTGTGCACTTGAGAAGAATATGGATTCTGTTGTTGGGTAGAGAATTCTATATATGTTTGTTAGATCTAATAGGTTCATTGTGTTTGTTCAAGCGTTCTAATTCCTTACATATCTTCTGTTGTTCTCTCCATGTTGAGAGTGAGATACTGAAGTCTTCAACTGTTACTGTGAAACTGTCTGTTTCTCCCTTCTATTCTATAAACTCTTGCTTCATATATTTTGATAGTATTAGGTGAATCAATATTTATAATTGTTAAATCATTTTGTTGTATTTAACCTTGAACTAATATATAACGTCGTTCTTTGTCTCTTATAAACTTTTTTGATTTAAAGTCTGTTTTGTCTGATATTAGTATAGCCATTTTTGCTCTCTTTTGGCTACTATTTGCATTGAATATCTTTTTTTTTTTCATCTTGTTACTTTAAACCTATTCACATCTTTGTATGTAAAGTGAATCTCTTGCAGACAGCCTATGGTTGGATCACTTTTTAAAATCCATTTTACAAATATTTGTCTTTTGTTTGGAATTTAATTTATTATGATTAAAGCATTTATTGATAAGGGGGGACTTCCTGTAATTTTGATTCTTGTTTTCTATAGCTTTTTTTGCCTCTTATTTCCTGCATTACTGTCTTTCTCTGTGTTTACTTTTTTTTTTTTTTGAAGTGAAACTTTTTTTTTCTCTTTTTAGGGCTGCACCTGTGGCAGATGGACTTTCCCAGGCTAGGGGTTGAATTGGAGCTGCAGCTATAGGCCTATACTACAGCCATGGCAATGCCAGATCCAAGCCGTATCTGTGACCTACACCACAGGTTGCAGCAATGCCACATCCTTAAGCCAGACCAGGGATCAAACCCACAGCCTCATGGATACTGTCGGGTTCTTAACCTGCTGAGTCACAATGGGAATTCTTGCAGTGAAACTTTTTTGATTCCATTTTCATTTCCTTTTGTCTGTATTCTGTAGCTGATTTTTTTGTGGTTATCATGGAGATTACATTTAAGATTCTAAAGTTAAAATGATAATTTGAATTTATACCAGCTTAATTTTGATAACATTCAAAACTGTGCTCCTGTATAGCTCTATATTCACCTCCTTTCAGTTATTGATGTCATAAAATAATATCTTTATGCATTTGTATATTCAGAAATGTAGTCTAATAATTTTCAGAAATGCATTAGTCTTCTCTTAAATCATGTTTAAAACAAACAGGCAAGTTACAAACAAAGTTATAATAAAAGATTTTATAATTGTCCATGGAATTTACTTTTACTAATTATCTTTATTTCTTCATGTGGCTTTGAGTTACTTTTTCTTTTTGCATTTGTCTTTGCCTGCAACCTGTGGTAGTTCCCAGGCTAGGGACTGAACCTGCATCATAGCAACCACCTAGGCCGCTTCAGTGACAATGTCATATCCTTAACCCCCTAGGCCAAAAGGGAACTCCTGAGATCCCGTTTAATGTCTTATCATTTCAACATGAAGAACTCTTTCTACTATTTCTTTTTCTTTTCTTTTCTTTTTTTGCTTTTTAGGGCTGCACCCACAGTTATGGAAGTTTCCAGTCTAGGGGTTGAATTGGATCTACAGCTGCTGGCCTACTCCACAGGCACAGCAGTGAGGGATCCAAGCCATGTCTTCGACCTACACCACAGCTCACGGCAATGCCAGATCTCTGACCCACTGAGTGAGGCCAGGGATTGAACCCACATCCTCATGGATTCTAGTCAGATTTGTTTTTGCTGCACCACAACGGGAACTCCAATGTCTATTATTTCTTATTGGGTAGTCCAGTGGTAATGAACTCTCTCAGCCTTTTGTTTAGCTTAGAATGTCTTAAGTTTGTCCTCAATTTTTGAAGGACATTTTCACTAGATACAGTATTTCTGTTTAAAAGATTTTTCCTTCAGTACCTTGAATATACCAGCCCAGTTTCTTCTTGTTAGCATGGTTTTTTTATGAGAAATCTGCTGATAATCTTATTGAGAACCTTTTGTATGTGATGAGTAACTTCTTTCTTTGTGTTTTCAAGGTTCTCCATGTTCCTTTGCCCTTGGACAATATGATTATAACATTTCTTGGTGTAGGTCTCATTCATTCTATTCTATATGTAGTTTCTTGGGCTTCTTGGATGTTTATATTCATGTCTTCTATTTTTATTTTAATTTGGAATTCTTTTGATGGTTATTTATTCCAATAATATCTTTGTCCCCTTCTCTTTCTTCTCTGAGACTCCATCAATGAGCATATTAGTCCATTTCTTGGTGTCCCATAGGTTCCTTAGGCTCTGTTCAGTTTTCTTAAATTTTTTTTCTTTCTGTACTTCAGATTTGATAATTTCCATGATCATATCTTCATATTCACTGTTTCTTCTTCTCATGAAAATCTGATTTTGAATACCTCTAATAAAAATTTCATTTTAGTTATTGTACTTTTTTAAGCTCTAGAATTCCCTTTTGGTTCATTTTTGTATTTTGTCTTTTATTGATATTTTCTTTTTGTCACAAATAATTTTCTTGATTTTGTCCAAGATTTCTTTTAGCTCTTTGAAAGTCTTTAAGGCAGTCATTTTAAGTCTTTGTCTGTTGAGTCTTCCATTGGATTTTTTCAGGGATAGATTCTGTTGATGGATTTTTTTCAGGGACAGATTCTGTTGATTTGTTTTTTTATTTTTTCTTTTGAATTGGCCAAGACTTTCTTTATATGCCTTGTGGCTTTTTTTTTTTTTTCTCTGTCTTTTTGCCTTTTCTAGGGCTGCTCCTGTGGAATATGGAGGTTCCTAGGCTAGGGGTCTAATTGGAGCTGTAGCCGCAGGCCTACATCAGAGCCTCAGCAATGAGGGATCTGAGCCGCATTTGCAGCCTACACCACAGCTCACGGTAATGCTGGATCCTTAACCCATTGGGCAAGGCCAGGGATTGAACCTGCAACCTTGTGGTTCCTAGTCGGATTTGTTAACCACTTAGCCACGATGGGAACTTCTTCCTTGTGGTTTTTGTTTTTATTGCTGGAAACTTGATGTTTGGATCTTATAACATGGACAGTCTGGAAATCAGATTCTCTTTCTTCCCTGGCATTTGCTAGGTTTTCTCTTTTGTTTGTTTCTATTTTAAAATTTATTTTGTTTTATTTTTTTTCTGTCTTTTTGGGGCTGTTCCCATGGCAGATGTAAGTTCCCAGGCCAGGGGTGGAATTGGATCTATAGCTGCTGGTCTATGCCACAGCAACAGCAATGCGGGATCTGCATCTGCAACCTACACCACCTCTCACAGCAATGCTGGATCCTTAACCCACTGAGCGAGGCCAGGGATTGAACTTGCATCCTCATAGATCTTGGTCAAGTTTGTTACCACCGAGCCACAACAGAAACTTTTTTTTTTTTTTTCAATAAAAATGTTATAACATGTCCCTGTTCCAGTGATCAGCCTAATATATAAAAAATGCTTTTTTAGGAGTTCCTTTCGTGGCACAGTAGTTAACGAATCTGACTAGGAACCATGAAGTTGCAGGTTCAATCCCTGGCCTTGCTCAGTGGGTTAAGGATCCAGCATTGCCATGAGCTGTGGTGTAGGTTCCAGACGCGGCTCGGATCCGGCGTTGCTGTGGCTCTGGCGTAGGCCGGCGGCTACAGCTCCGATTGGACCCCTAGCCTGGGAAACTCCATATGCTTCGGGAGTGGTCCTAGAAAAGGCAAAAAGACAAAAAGAAAAAAGAAAAAAGGCCTTTTTAGGTCTTTTCTGAGCCTATGTCTCTCCTCAGGCATGGCTGTGACTTTTTTTTTTTTCTTCTTTCCTTTTTATAGCTGCACCTCTGGCACATGAAAGTTCCCAGACCAGGTGTTGAATCAGAGCTTCAGCTGCAGCCTGTGCCACAGCTATAGCAACACTGGATCTGAACCACATCTGTGACCTACAAAGCAGTTTGCAGCAATGCTGGATCCTTAACCCACTGAGCAAGGCCAGGAATTGAACCCTCATTTTCACAGAGACAGTGTTGTCTTAGGAACTCCCTGTCTATGACTTTCTAAATGTCCTTGTATATGTAATTGCTTTTAAATGTCCTAGTCCTTACATGTTTGGTTCCCATAAGGAGAAAATGGGAAAAATGAAGGGGAGAAATAAAACAAAAATAGATCCTAGCTCTTTAAATCTCATAGAAGTGTTTTAGCTGGATGGGGAGACTGTTGTAACCATGGTAATGGTTGTTACAGCAATGGCTGTCTGTCTGTGTCTGCTTATCCATGATCAGAAACAGCAATCAGTGATCAAAATACAAATTCCCTATATTTAGAGGACCTTATTGCTCCATATGATGTTAGCTGTGGGTTTTGTTGTATTGGTCTTTATTATGTACAAGTAATGTTCCTTCTGTACCCACTGAGCAAGGCCAGGGATCAAACCTGGGTCCTCATGGATGCTAGCTGTGGCAACACCAGATCCTTTAACCCACTGTTTTGAATCTGCATCCTGGTGCTACACGGACACAACAGATCCTATTGCACCACAACGGGTACTCATAGATGATTTTTTTTTTTCTTTTTAGGGCCTCACCTGCGGACATGGAAGTTCCCAGGCTAGGGGTGGAATCAGAGCTACAGCTCCCAGCCTATGCCACAGCCATAGCAATATGGAATCTGAGCTACCTCTGCACCCTACACCACAGCTCATGGCAATGCCAGATCCTTAACCCAATAAGCTAGGCCAGGGATTGAACATGCATCCTCATGGATCCTATTTGGGTTCATTAACCACTGAGCCCCAAAGGGAACCCCCTCCCGGATGATTTTTATCTTTTATTTTATTAATGTGGTTTATCACATTAATTTTTGGATATTCTTGCATCTCTGTAATAAATCCCACTTACTATGGTCCTTTAATGTATTTTGGAATTTGGTTTCCTAATACTTTGATTGGGATTTTTGTATCTATATGCATCAGGGATATTTGGTCTACAGTTTTCTTTTCCTGTAGTGTCCTTATCTGGCTTTGGTATTAGATTAATGATGGCATTCTAAAATGAGTTTAGAAGTTTCCCTACCTCTTGAATTTTTTGGAAGAGTTTTGAGAAGGATTGGCAATAATTCTTATTTAGTAGTTTGGTAGAATAACCAATGAAACCATTTGGTCCTAGGCTTTGGTGTGTTGGAGGGTTTTTGATAACTAATCTCCTTACTTGTTATTGACCAATTTAGATATATGTGTGTGTGTGTGTGTATATATATTCTTATTCATGTCCTTTTCCATTATGGTTTATCACAGGATATTGAATATAGTTCCCTGTTCAATACAGTAGGACTTGTTGTTTATCCATCCTATATATACCAGTTTGCATCTGTTTCAAGATATATCTTGGAGTTCCCTTTGTGGCTCAGTGGTTAATGAATCTGACTAGGAACCCCGAGGTTTGATCCCTGGCCTCACTCAGTGGGTTAAGGCTCTGGCGTTGCCGTGAACTGTGGTGTAGGTTGCAGACACAGCTTGGATCTGGCGTTGCTTGTGGCTCTGGTGTAGGCCAGTAGCAACAACTCCAATTAGACCCCTAACCTGGGAACCTCCATATGCCATGGATGCAGCCCTAAAAAGACAAAAGACAAAAAAAAAAGGTATTTCTTGATCTTCCTTTTGAGTTCTTCTTTGGCTAATTGGTTATTCAGGAGCATATTATTTAATCCCCACATATTTGTGAGTTTTCAAGCTTTCCTCCTATTACTGATTTCTAGTTTTGTATAGTTGTGGCTGGGAAAGATACTTCATAGGTTTCAGTGTTCTTAAATTAAAAAACAATTGTTATTATAGTTGATTTACAATGAGTGTTCTTAAATTTATTAAGACGTGCTTTGTGGCCTGTTGTATGACTTAACCTGGGGAATGTTCTGTGTACACTTAAGTTGAATTTATATTTTGGTGATACTGGATGCCATGTTTTATAAATACATGTTAGGTCTGTTTAGTCAAATTTATGGTTCTAATCCAATGTTTCTTCTTGATATTTTTGTCTGGACAGTCTAACAATTACTGAAAGTGGGGTGAAGTATTACAGTACCATACTATTATTGTATTACATTTTCATTATTAGTGATATTATGCTTATCATCCAAAACTTGTTTTTCATACACTGTTATATTTTTATACTTTTAAACCAGTAACTTGTATTTTAAATTATTTTCTCTATAGGTGAAATTTGTTACCACACTCAAAAATTTTTATTTTGTACATAACTTTTGCTATGTGAACCGTGTTTGAAATATATTAACAATTACATTTGACTTTTTTTGGGTTTTTTTTTGGCTGATTCCATGACATATGGAAGTTCCTGGGCCAAGGATAGCATCTGAGCTGCAGTTGCAACCTATGTCACAGCAGCAGCAATACCAGATACTTAACCCACTGTGCTGGGCTAGGGATCAAACCTGTGCTGCTGCAGAAACAATGCCAGATCCTTAAGCCACTGTGCCGTAGTGGGAACTCCACCTTTGACTTTTTTTTCGATTACACAGAAATGTAGTTATCATGTACTTGTGTTTATAGAGTTTTCACTTTTTCCACCACTTTGATGTATTTAATACTTGTAATATTCTTTGTTTAGTTTGCACGTGCACAATTCTGTGATGCATGTATCTTATTCTTTTCACCCAAAGAAACATGGAGGTAGAGTAGGGGTAAGAACTTATTTCTCAAATCATAGTTTAATATTCTTTCAACTATTCAGATCATATTCTCTGCTCTATGAGACTCAATTTGTTACCTGTTATTTTTAAATATAAAAATATGTGCCAACTGGCTTCTAAATTCATTTATGTTTAGAAGAATTGAATATGATATTCTTTTGTTTTGTAGGAGTTCACAACCAAGTAAAACAGTAGACAATAATTATGCAGAGCAGGCTGCACACACTAAAGGAAAGCGAGGAGTTGATGATGGCATTTTTCTTGTAATTTCTGATACTCAACCTACAGGTTTGTGAACCTTTGAATTTTTGTCTGTTACATTTTAAATGATTTTGTTATAAATAACTTTAATCTTTCATTTAAAAGATACATGAAAGTAAAGGGAGATTATTTAACAATGCAAAGAAGATTGCTAAATTTACTACTTGTATACTATCATACACATCTCTTGATTCATTTACTAAATCCAGAAGTTAAATTTGAATGGTATTTCTTTTCTTTTTTCTTTTTTTGGGGGAGGAGGGGTGCTGGGCATGTAGCTATAAAGTTATAATGTTGTTTTTGCTATTTCTAAGTGTTGTTTCTATGGATATGTCTAATAATTGACATTGCTGCTGACTCCATTATCATTATTAGCTTCCCACTGTCTGTCCTCCTGCTATGAAATACATTCTTTATTTATTAGAATTTCTCTCAACTCTAGAAGGATGCTAATATAAGCCACTATTAGGAAATTTAAAGGTAAATACATCCTGGACTTCTGAAAATTTATTTTAAGTCTCCTTGTCTATAGGGTTAATTAGCTGACTTCTTTCTTCCTTTCTGTCTCTTTTTAAAAAGATTTTAAAATAATTTATAAAAATTTGCACCAGAACAATTACTACATTAGTCACATGTGAAACTAACATATTCAGGGATCTCTTGGATTATTGAAAGCTTCAGACTAGTTCAAGTATTTTGTTTCCGGAATGATTTTATAATTTACTCATAAGAAAAGCTGGTCCTTTAAGGACACTGTGCAGAAATGCTTTGTACTTAATTTGAAACACATTTTTACACATTTTAAATAGCATTTTTCAGGAAAACTTAAAAGGAAACTAGACTAGTGTCTTTGATGTATACAAGAAACCAGCTGCAACTCTTTTGAGGGCAGTCTCTAGAGAAAGCATTGTGATTCTGTAGACAAAATCTTTCAATTAGTCACTAAGTGCTATCTGCATATAAGAAAGACATTTATTTTCTTAAAAATTGTCATTTTCCCAGAAATAATTATCTTTAATTACAATGTAAAGCATAAGTATTTGTACAAATGGGCTCAATTCAGACACTCTCAAGACACTATTAAACCTTTATTGCTTTCCTGGGTAGAGTAGGAATAGTTAAATAAGAAGCTTTCTAATATGTTCCCTTCAGTATTCTTTCAAAGTAACAGTGGAATTTTAGACTTACAGTAGGGAACACATGCTAAAAAATGCATGATAAAAGAAACATTTTATAGTTTCTTAGTAATCCTGAAGATTATCCTCTTATGTAGTGTTTTTAGGAAAATTAGCTGTTGAAACTTATTGAAAGTCACCATATTTTCATCCTATAGATGATTGTCTGATACCAGTGGTGTAACAAAAGCCCATGCACAAATTAATGGGAGTTCTGAATTAAACCCTAGATATACCATTAAAAATTTTTTTCTTCCATTTTTTTTGAGGTATAATTGACATGTATGTAGCACTATTTAAGTTTAAGGTGTATAGCATAATGTTTTGACTTACATACATCATGAAATGATCATCACAGTAGATTTAGTGAACATGCATCTCCAATAGATACAAAATTAAAGAAATAGAAAATTTTTTTTTCTGTGTGAGGGAAACTCGTAGTATTTACTCCCCCAACAACTTTCATGTTTAACATATAGCACTGTTAATTATATTTATCATGTTTTATAATATATCCCTAAAACTCATTTATCCTAGAACTAGAAGTTTGTACCTGTTGGCTACCTTCTTTAGTCCCCCCCAAATTCTAATAACCACAAATCTGATCTCTTTTTCTACAAGTTTGTTTGTTGTTGTAGGTTATAATTGACTTGCAACACTGTGTTAGTTCCTATTATACAACATAATGATTCAGTATTTCTGTACATTTCAAAATAATCACCATGATAAGTCTAGTTATGATCACCATGCAAAGATATTACATAGTTACTGACTGTATTCCCCACACTGGAGGTGTACCTTTCTTTTGCAGTATATTGTGGAATTTGCTTTTATGAATATGATAAATTGGAAATATTTAACAGTCTTTTGTCTACAGGAATTTGTCATCTCTTTACTTTTATATGCTTGTAGTATTTGCAAGTTAAATCGTATATATTTTCAGGTAGAGTCTTGTTTTTGTTTTTTTTTTTTGTCTTCTTGCCTTTTCTAGGGCCGCTTTCGCAGCATATGGAGATTCCCGGGCTAGGGGTCTAATCGGAGCCATAGCCACCAGCCTATGCCAGAGCCACAGCAACGTGGGATCCGAGCCACATCTGCAACCTACACCACAGCTCACGGCAATGCCGGATCCTTAACCCACTGAGCAAGGCCAGGGATTGAACCCGCAACCTCATGGTTCCTAGTTGGATTCGTTAACCACTGCACCACGACGGGAACTCTGGTAGAGTCTTGTTTTTGTAATGTCTAGCTCTATCTAATATATTTATTCCTGTTTCCATGAGATAGTCTATTTCTTCCTTTTTTTTTTTTTTTTTTTTTGTGTTTTTGCCATTTCCTGGGCTGCTCCTGAGGCATATGGAGTTTCCCAGGCTAGGGGTCTAATCGGAGCTGTAGCTGCCAGCCTACGCCAGAGCCACAGCAACGCGGGATCGGAGCCGCATCTGCGACCTACACCACAGCTCACGGCAACGCCAGATCCTTAACACACTGAGCAAGGCCAGAGATCGAACCGGCAACCTCATGGTTCCTAGTCGGATTCGTTAACCACTGCGCCATGACAGGAACTCTCATTTCTTTCACCAATCTGTTTGCCTTAGTATTTATGTTTAGAAATTGTAATTGATATAGTATTTATATGTAGAAATTGTGTTTGACTGTCTTTACAGTTTACAAAATTACAAGTAAAATTTATTGTGCTTTTCAAAATACTGCGTTGATAATTTGGGGGAAGTTTATTTTCCTGGGGGAGGGGGTAAAAAGTATTTTCTGTGGAAATTGGGAGACTATTGATGGTCTTATACTTTTGCCCACATTCCTGCCTTTTAAGGAATAACAGAGATATTATGAATGTTAGCCATTAGATGTTTATAAAGTTAGAGTAAGAGTAAGAATAGTTTGAAGAGAAGGTATGTAGTATTGAAGAACTGTGAGTGAATGGATAAGTTAGGCCAGTTAGTGTTCATGAATTTTAAGTTAAGAATTCAAGGAAGCTACTTTGGGACTTCCTTTGTATAAACTCTGAGTTGGTACCTGTATGATACAGATTCAGAAAGCAAAATAATTCAGGATAAGCTTCAGTTAGGTAGAACCTTTTGGAAGGTATTTTTCTGCAGTCCATATGTTTGATAACTGAAATACTAAGTATGTTTAGTAATAATTGAACACAGGTTTCAAAATTATGCTTTTTTGACTTACAGGGAACACTTACTTTTCTGTAGGGTAACAGATTTATTGGAGATTTAAAATTATAGGGTCTTTATTTTTAAAGTGAAAAAAAAAAACAAACAAACAAAAACCAAAACCTGAACCAGGAGTTCCCAGTACTGCAGCAGAAACAAATCCGACTAGTATCCATGGGGATGCAGGTTTGATCCCTGGCTTCACTCATTGGGTTAGGGATCTGGCATTGCCGTGAGCTGTGGTGTAGGTCTCAGACATGGCTAGGATCCTATGTTGCTGTGGCTGTGGTGTAGGCTGGAGGCTGCATCCAACTTGACCTCTAGCCTGGAAACTTCATATGCTTTGAGTGTGGCCCTAAAAAGCAAAAAAAAATAAAATAAAATAAAAATAAAAAAATAAATAAACTGAAGCAAATTGATAGCCTTGTGAATGATTAATATCACAGCTGCTGAGAAAAGGCATTTAACTCTTTTTTAAAAGAGTAGTGATCAGGAGAGGACAAGATGGCGGAGGAGTAGGGGGACACGCTCGCCCTCTCCCACAAACACAACAAAAAAAAGCACATCTACAGAATAAATGACTCGCACAGAACAGCAACCAATCGCTGGCAGAAGAACCTAAACTCCAATAACGGCAAGAAGTTCGTGACATTACGGGGCAGAACGGGAGAAAAGAGGAGAATGAGAGGTGAATCCGAGCGGGACGGGCGCTCCCGAAAGGGAACTGTGGAGGAGAAAGGGATCCCGCACCCTGGAAAGTCACCTACATGGGGGAAAGATCAAACGAACCGGAGGAATCTCCAGATGCAGAGAAGAGTGTAGCAGTAAGTTGGAGTACGGAAAAGCCAATCAAGAACTGAACGGACCATCTGAACTACGGGCACAGTCACCAAAAATTGAGACGCCTGGGTGGGGGCTGGGCACCGAGTCCTCAGCTCCAGAGGTTAGTCCCTGAGAAAGGGCCGGGGGACGCCTGGGTGGGGGTTGGGCACCGAGACCTAAGCTCCAGAGGTTAGTCCCCGGGCTGGGGGGGCAGGGCGGAGCAGAAACTGCTTGGGAGGTCTAGAAACCATTTGACGGGGCAGAGACTGCCTGGGAGACTAGAAAACAAAGCTGTGGCAGAGGAAGGGAGCAATACTCTAGGGGCAGGGAAGTGGAAAGCCGCATCAGAGGGAACCTGGGAAAAGAGCCTGGTCTGCGCCCATGCTGGGGAGGGGAGAGAAGAAGGGGTGGGTCCCCATAGAAGACCCCCCACGCCACAGCAAGCTTACAGGCCCGCTAGCTAGCTGAAAGCTGTGCTTCCCAGTGCATCCCCTCCCCCCACCCACGCCACCCCCTACGCTCTTGCTGAACCTGGGGCTGCCTGCCATCCAGGAGGGCTGGCCTCAACAATTGCCTGAAGCCTACCACCGCAGGGGCTGTCCCTGCACAGGCCTGCTTGCCCTTTGGAGGGGCTACACTTCCGCAGAGTAGCACCAAACACCACCAGCCCCCAAGAAAAGGCCTGCAGCCCAGAAAAGCTAGAACAAGCCTAGCCAGGCAGTGAATAGATCTGCCTAGTTCCCGGACGGTTATTCTGAGTCGGGCTGCCCCGGGGAGGAGCCTCTTCGGTTTCCAACGGCCCTGCTACCCGCCCTAGTCCCCAGGGGGTGCCCTAGTGGATCAGCTGCATAGGACTGCCAGCTCCAGGCAGGACCCCCTACAGCCCAGAAAAGCTGCAACAAGCCTGGCCGAGTCGGGAAAAGATCTCAGACAGTCTTTCTGAGTCGGGCTGCCCTGGGGAGGAGCCTCTTCGTTTTCCAGTGACCCTGCTACCCGCCCAAGCCCCTAGGGGGTGCCCCACTCCCACGGAATAGCTGCTCAGCACTACCAGCCCCCTAGAAGAGCCCCTGCAGCCCAGAAAAGCTGCAACAAGCTTGGCCAGACTGTGAAAAGATCTGCCTACATTCTCAGGCCATCCTTCTGAGTTGGGCTGCCCTAGGGAAGAGCTTCTTAGGTTCTCAGTGACCCAGATAGCTGCTCCAGCCCCCAGGGGGTGCTGCACTCCTGAGGAACAGCTGCCCAACACCGCCAATCCCCTGCAAGAACCCCACAGCCTAAAAACACCAGAGCAAGCTCTGCATGACCAAGTGAAATCTGCTACCATCGTGGTGTGGACCTCCCAGTCCTGTCTGCCCTCAGGAAGTCCTCCTTTGCTTCAAAAAAACTCTGTTAGCCCCATCAACACTCCAGAAAAGCCACACTGCCTCAAAAAAGATTGACCAACAACGCCAGCCCTCAGGAAATATTCCACGGCAGTGACAAGGCAAACACTGCCCGATAACGGAGAGTACAACTCCCTCAGGAGAAAGAAAACAACAAGCAAGATGAAGAAGCAGAGAAACCACCCCCAGTCAAACCAACAGGAGAACTCACCTAAAACAGTCAACAATGAAACAGATCTCTGCAGTCTGACAGACCTGGACTTCAAAAGAGAAATAGTGAAAATACTGAAGGAATTAAGAGAAGATATGAACAGTAATGCAGATACTCTCAGAAAGGAACTAGAACATATAAGGAGGAGCCAAGAAGAACTAGAACATTCATTTGCAGAGATGGAAACTGAACTAAGGGCAGTAAAAACCAGAATGAATAATGCAGAAGAACGAATCAGTGATAAGGAAGATAGAATAATGGAAATCACTCAATCCGGTCAACAGACAGAAAACCGAATCAAAAAACTGGAAAGCAATATAAGAGACCTATGGGATAATATAAAGCGGGCCAATCTACGCATAATAGGAATTCCAGAAGGAGTAGAAAAAGATAAGGGGATGGAAAATATATTTGAAGAAAAATTATCGCTGGAAACTTCCCAAATCTAAAGGATGCTGGGTTCAAGATACAAGAAGCACAGAGGGCCCCAAACAAACTGAACCCAAATAGACCCACAGCAAGACACATCATAATAAAAATGGCAAAAGTTAGTGATAAAGAGAGGATCCTAAAGGCAGCAAGAGAAAAACAGAAGGTTACCTACAAGGGAACCCCCATAAGAATATCAGCTGACTTCTCTACAGAAACACTACAGGCCAGGAGGGAATGGCAAGAGATATTTAAAGTGCTCAAAGGAAAAAATATGCAAGCTAGCATACTCTATCCAGCAAGAATATCATTTCAAATAGAAGGGGAAATAAAAATTGTTTCCAACAAACAAAAACTTAAAGAATACTGCAACACAAAACCCAGGTTAAAGGAAATATTGAAAGGGCTTCTCTGAACCAAAAAGAAAGGAAGGAAAGGGAAGAATAAAGAAAAGAAAAAAAAAAAAAGAAAAAGAGGAAGAACTAGGACTGAGGAAACCACAATCAGAGAGCAGTCACTCAAATAAGCCAGCATACAGATTTAATCATGAACATGCTTCAAACAAAATAAAATTAAAAAGAAAAAAATAAAAAAGAGTCATCAAAACCATAAAATGTAGGCAAGGGATGTTAGGAAGTAAATAACCCTTTTTGTTTGCTTGTATGTTTCTCTTCTTAATTTTAATATAGTAATGAAGTGTTTGAACATACAGGACCATCAGGCTAAAACACACAGTTATGGGAAGGGGTTAGCATACTTAAAAAACAGGGCAACCACAAGCCAAAACCAAAACCAAATATTGCATTTGCAAAAAATGAAAAAAAAAATACACTCAAGCAGATAATAACAGGAGACCATCCAACCAAAAAAAAAAAAAGAAGGAAGAATGGAGAACCATAGAATCAACTGGAACACGAGGTTCAAATGGCAATAAATAATCATCTATCAATTATCACCTTAAATGTCAATGGACTGAACGCCCCAATCAAAAGACACAGAGGGGCTGAGTGGATAAAAAGGCAAAACCTTCAATATGCTGCCTACAAGAAACTCACCTTAGGACAAAAGATACATATAGATTGAAAGTGAAAGGGTGGGGAAAAATATTTCACGCCAATAGACATGACAGAAAAGCAGGAGTCGCAACGCTCATATCAGACAAAATAGACTTTAAAACAAAAGACATAAAGAAATACAAAGAAGGACACTACTTAATGATTAAGGGATCCATCCAAGGAGAGGATGTTACTATCGTCAACATACATGCCCCAAATACAGGAGCACCCAGATACATACAACAAATATTAACAGACATAAAGGGAGATATTGATGAGAAGACAATCATAGTAGGAGACCTTAATACCCCCCTCACATCAATGGACAGATCCTCTAGACAGAAAACCAATAAAGCAACAGAGATCCTAAAGGAAACAATAGAAAAGTTAGACTTCATTGATATCTTCAGGACACTACATCCAAAAAAAGCAGAATACACATTCTTCTCAAATGCTCATGGAACAGTCTCAAGAATCGACCACATATTGGGACACAAAGCTCATCTCAATACATTTAGGAGCATAGAAATCATCTCAAGTATCTTCTCTGACCACAATGCCATGAAATTAGAAATCAACCATGGGAAAAGGAAAGAGAAAAAACCGACTGCATGGAGACTAAACAACATGCTACTAAAAAACCAACGGGTCAATGAGGAAATCAAGAAGGAAATTAAAAACTACCTTGAAACAAATGATAATGAAGACACAACTGCTCAAAATCTATGGGATGCTGCGAAAGCAGTGCTCAGAGGGAAATTTATAGCAATACAGGCCTTTCTCAAAAAAGAAGAAAGATCCCAAATGGACAACTTAACCCTCCACCTAAATGAATTAGAAAAAGAAGAACAAAAAAGGCCTAAAGTCAGCAGAAGGAAGGAAATTATAAAGATCAAAGAAGAAATCAATCAAATAGAGACTCAAAAAACAATAGAGAAAATTGAATAAACCAAGAGCTGGTTCTTTGAAAAGGTGAACAAAATTGACAAACCCCTGGCCAGACTCACTAAAAAGAGGAGAGAAAGAACCCAAATAACCAAAATTAGAAATGAAAAAGGAGAAATCACAACAGATACAGCAGAAATACAAAAAACCATAAGAGAATACTATGAACAACTATATGGCAACAAGTTTGACAATCTGGAAGAAATGGACAATTTTCTAGAATCTTACAGCCTGCCAAAACTGAATCAAGTAGAAACAGACCAACTGAACAGACCGATCACTAGAAATGAAATGGAAGAGGTCATAAAATCACTCCCTACAAATAAAAGTCCAGGACCAGATGGCTTCACAGGTGAATTCTATCAAACATATAAAGAGGAATTGGTGCCCACCCTCCTGAAACGCTTTCAAAAGGTTGAAGAAGAAGGACTACTCCCAAAGACATTCTATGATGCCACCATCACCCTCATTCCAAAACCAGACAGAGATACCACCAAAAAAGGAAACGATCGCCCAATATCATTGATGAATATAGATGCAAAAATTCTCAACAAAATCTTAGCCAACCGAATCCAACAACATACCAAAAAAATTATACACCATGACCAGGTGGGGTTCATCCCAGGTTCACAAGGATGGTTCAACATACACAAATCAATCAGCATCATACACCATATTAACAAAAAAAAGTCAAAAATCATATGATCATCTCAATAGACGCAGAAAAAGCATTTGACAAAGTCCAACATCCATTCATGATCAAGACCCTCGCCAAAGTGGGTATAGAGGGAACATTCCTGAATATAATCAAAGCCATTGATGAGAAACCCACAGCAAATATAATCCTCAATGGGGAAAAACTGAAAGCCTTCCCACTCCAATCTGGAACAAGACAGGGATGCCCACTCTCACCACTGCTCTTCAACATCGTTTTGGAAGTCCTAGCCACAGCAATTAGACAAACCAAAGAAATAAAAGGCATCCGTATAGGAAGAGAAGAGATCAAACTGTCACTGTATGCAGATGACATGATACTATACATAGAAAACCCTAAGGACTCAACCCCAAAACTCCTTGAACTGATTCATAAATTCAGCAAAGTAGCAGGATATAAGATTAACATTCAGAAGTCAGTTGCATTTCTGTATACCAGCAATGAAATATTAGAAAAGGAATACAAAAATACCATACCTTTTAAAATTGCACCTCACAAAATCAAATACCTTGGAATCCACCTGACCAAGGAGGTAAAGGACCTGTATGCCGAGAACTATAAAACTTTAATCAAAGAAATCAAAGAAGATGTAAAGACATGGAAAGATATTCCATGTTCCTGGATTGGGAAAAGCAATATTGTAAAAATGGCCATACTACCCAAAGCAATCTACAGATTCAGTGCAATCCCTATCAAATGACCCAGGACATTTTTCACAGAACTAGAACAAACAATCCAAACATTTATATGGAACCACAAAAGACCCAGAATCGCCAAAGCAATCCTGAGAAACAAAAACCAAGCAGGAGGCATCACTCTCCCAGACTTCAAGAAATACTACAAAGCCACAGTCATCAAAACAGTGTGGGACTGGTATCAAAACAGACAGACAGACCAATGGAACAGAATAGAGAATCCGGAAATCAACCCTGACACCTATGGCCAATTAATCTTTGACAAGGGAGGCAAGAACATCAAATGGGAAAAAGAAAGTCTATTCAGCAAGCATTGCTGGGAAACCTGGACAGCTGCATGCAAAGCAATGAAACTAGAACACACCCTCACACCATGCACAAAAATAAACTCCAAATGGCTGAAAGACTTAAATATACGACAGGACACCATCAAACTCCTAGAAGAAAACATGAGCAAAACACTCTCTGACATCAACATCATGAATATTTTCTCAGGTCAGTCTCCCAAAGCAATAGAAATTAGAGGAAACATAAACCCATGGGACCTCATCAAACTGAAAAGCTTTTGCACAGCAAAGGAAACCCAAAAGAAAACAAAAAGACAACTTACAGAATGGGAGAAAATAGTTTCAAATGATGCAGCCGACAAGGGCTTAATCTCTAGAATATATAAACAACTTATACAACCCAGCAGCAAAAAAGCCAATCAATCAATGGAAAAATTTGCAAAAGACCTGAATAGACATTTCTCCAAAGAAGATATACAGATGGCCAACAAACACATGAAAAAATGCTCAACATCGCTGGTTATAAGAGAAATGCAAATCAAAACTACCATGAGATACCACCTCACACCAGTCAGAATGGCCATCATTAATAAATCCACAAATAACAAGTGCTGGAGGGGCTGTGGAGAAAAGGGAACCCTCCTGCACTGGTGGTGGGAATGTAAACTGGTACAGCCACTATGGAGAACAGTTTGGAGATACCTCAGAAATCTATACATAGAACTTCCATATGACCCCGCAATCCCACTCTTGGGCATGTATCCGGACAAAACTCTCCTTAAAAGAGACACGTGCACCCGCATGTTCATTGCAGCACTATTCACAATAGCCAAGACATGGAAACAACCCAAATGTCCATCGACAGAGGATTGGATTCGGAAGATCTGGTATCTATACACAATGGAATACTACTCAGCCATAAAAAAGAATGACATAATGCCATTTGCAGCAACATGGGTGGAACTAGAGAATCTCATCCTGAGTGAAATGAGCCAGAAAGACAAAGACAAATGCCATATGATATCACTTATCGCTGGAATCTAATATGCAGCACAAACGAACATCTCCTTAGAAAAGAAAATCATGGACTTGGAGAAGAGACTTGTGGCTGCCTGATGGGAGGGGGAGGGAGTGGGAGGGATCGGGAGCTTGGGCTTATCAGACACAACTTAGAATAGATTTACAAGGAGATCCTGCTGAGTAGCATTGAGAACTTTGTCTAGATACTCATGTTGCAACAGAAGAAAGGGTGGGGGAAAAATGTAAGTGTAATGTATACATGTAAGAATAACCTGACCCCCTTGCTGTACAGTGGGAAAAAAAAAAAAAAAGAGTAGTGATCAGTACTCTTTCAAATTATGGTCACTTCATTTTAAAAAATATATATGTAAAACATATTTTAAGAAGACAACTAATTGCTACATTAGTTGTAATTTCTAAATTAGTGTAATTTCTAAAATCACAATGAATTTAAAAATCATCTTAAGATATTAGTTTTCAAAATTTTATTAAGACTTTTTTGTAACATTATCAAATGCAGTTATAGCAAAAAGAAAAACATAGTTTGGTTGCTTTGCTTTGGTTTCTAAAGCTTACCTTTTAATATATTTTCCTTATGTCATAATTTATTGTACAGTGAACATTTGCTTTCTGTATACAGTTTAAAATGATATATCTTTATATTTATCTGTGTCAGTATGAAAATTTAACAGTGAACCTTAAAAAAAAAGTTAGCTTTGAGAGTAGTATAGCAGTTTTGGTGATGTTTCTTTGAGCTCTTCTAAAAGGGATTTTTTTCTGTACTTTTTGACCATGTTGATGTCTCTTCTGTTTTTTAAGACCTCAGTGGTGGAAGTAGAGATTGTGATCATCTTGAAGAGGGAAGAAGAAACAAGGATGATGCATATTCTGATTCAAAAATGGAACCCACTTTGATTCCCAGAAGGAGAAAGAAAAGGCTTAGAAGTAATTTAACTGATTCTCATAATTCTACTTATTTGGATAAGTCAGCAGAACAGACAGTAAGTAGAGGTATTTTAGGTGTTGTATGAAATAACGTATGCTGTGATAAAAATGAATTGACTGTGCCGAATGATATTTTCCTAACTTCCTGCTTTTATCACCAGATTTCTTTCTTTTCTTTGCTTTTTTTTTATTCTCTTTAAAAAAATACTTTAATGCATTTTTTGGTGGCAATACTCTTATGGGAACAAATTTCAAGTACAGTGATCACTCAGTATCTGCAGAGTATTGGTTCCAGGACCCTCACATAATAAAATCTGTGGATGCTTAAATCCCTATGTGAAATGTTGTAGTATTTAAATGTAACCTGTGTTCTCCTATATATTTTAAATCATCTCTAGACTACTTATAATGCTTAATAGAATGTAATTGCTAAGTAAATGGCTGTAAATACAATGTAAATGCTATGTAAATAGTCTTTGCACAGCAAATTTAAATTTTGCCTTTTGGAACTTTCTAGAATTATTTTCCCAAATATTTTTCGTTTGCAGTTTCCATTTGCAGAATTCATGGTTGGTGGAAACTACACGTACATAGGGCTATTACGAACAAGTAAAAAAGTTAGAATTGCTTCTCCTTGATACCACTCCTGACTTAATAGTTTGGCATGTAACCTCTAGGACTGTTTTCTTTTTTTCCCAACTTGTTCTAACCAGATTCTGTTCATACTGTTCAGCCAATTGCTTTTGCACTTGCTCTGTGACATTATTATCAGATTTATTATATCAGTGTAGTTTACTTCCAATTTCTTTAAACTTCTCTTTAGAGTTTCAGAAGTTTTGTATTGTACATAGGGAATTGCCATACTTAATACATGCATTACTTATTTTCAGAGACTTAGTGTGCAGTTAACAACAAAGCCATAAGGAGACACTTTTTAAAATTTTATTTTATTGAAGTATAGTTGATTTACAGTGTTGTGTTAGTTTCTGGTATATAGCAAAGTGATTCAGTTATACATATATACAAATATTCTTTTTCATATTTTTTCCATTATGATTTATTGTAGAATATTGAATATAGTTCCCTGTGCTATACAGTAGGACCTTATTTATCTATTTTATATATAGAGTAGTTCGTATCTGCTAATCCCAAACTCCTAATTTATCCCCCACTCCCTTTCTCCTTTGGTAATGTAAGTTTGTATTTTAAGTCTGTGAGTTTCTTTCTGTTTCATAAATAAGCTCATTTGTGTTATATTTTAGATTCCATATATAAGTGACATCATATGATATTTGTCTTTGTCCAGCTTAACTTCACTTAGTATGATAATCTCTAGGTCCATCAGTGTTGCTGCAAATGTCATTGTTTCATTCTTTTTAATGGCTGAGTAATATTCCATTGTATGTTTGTACAATCTTTATCCACTCCTCTGTCAGTGGATGTTTAGGTTGCTCCCATGTCTTTGCTGTTGTAAATAGCACTGCAGTTAACATTGGGGTGCATGTATCTTTTCAAATTATAGGTTTCTGCAGATATTTGCCCAGGCAAAGGAATGCTGGATCAAATGGCAACTCTATTTTTAGGTTTTTAAGGAACCTCCATACTGCTTTTCCGTAGTGGCTACACCAGTTTATGTTTCCACCAGCTGTATAGGAAGATTCCCTTTTTTGTACACTCAGGAGACAGCTTTTGGATTCCCTTGACTTGTAAGGCATTTCAGGATTTTGCAGTGCATTTGGTTTGTAATTATAAACATGATTTAGATTTATATATTAATAAAGATATGAAGGCTGTGATTGATATTCCTAACTTTTCATGTTGTTATCTTAAATTTAAAATTTTTTTACTTTTGTTTCTAAAGTCACATGATGTCAAATGGCCTCTTAACTTTTGCAAAATAAAACTGTTAAAAAAAAGAATTTCTCTCATTTAAAGTTGACTTAGATTGTAGGAGACCATCTGAACCACTTGTAAATATAGGAGTTCATTCCCCTTCTCATTTTTTTTTTTTTTGCTATGCCCATGGCATATAAAAGTTCCTGGGCCAGGGATCGAACCCACACTACAGCAGTGGCCTGAGTCACTGCAGTGACAATGCTGGATCCTTAACCTGCTGTGCCACAAGGGAACTCCCCAGTCTCTGTATCTGTATACTTGGGAGACACTGGCAAAAGTAATGTAGTAAAATTTTGTAGTTTTCTATCCCTATGGTTATAGAAATGATATAATATTTTTACTTTTGTATTCTTTAGGAATTTAAATTAAAAAAAATTGTTTAGCCACATTCGAAAAATGCTAATTTTTGTATGCATTTATTTGTGTTCAGAAAGAACAAGAAAATGACCCAACAGTATGCACTGAGTTTGAAAAGTCAATTGAAAACTATCATGAAGACTCAAAAAAACTGCTTGAAGAAATTACACTTGAACCTACAGAAGGTGATTTTATTGAAGTATCCTCACTTCATAGTCAGGAGTTGGCTTTGAGTGC
The DNA here is from genome assembly GCF_016906955.1 of Phacochoerus africanus. NCBI lineage: Eukaryota > Metazoa > Chordata > Mammalia > Artiodactyla > Suidae > Phacochoerus > Phacochoerus africanus. The sequence goes on from NC_062544.1 coordinate 238,220,365, forward strand.
TGTTCCCCAAATCACCTCTGACTGTTCAACCACTGAAACTTTTGAGAGCTCTCTTTCTACTGATAGTGTGGGGAATTCTCCTCCGGTTGAGAAGGATGAGAATGAATTGAATACAATAGAACAGCCTGTTTTAAGTGAACACAATGAAGAGAACCAATCTTTTATCTCAGCTGAACCAAGTAAGTAGTATGAGGATAATAAAGGGTCTTAATTTTCTCAGCTCCGGAGTTCCTGTCATGGCGCAGTGGTTAACAAATCCGACTAGGAACTATGAGGTTGCGGTTTCGGTCCCTGCCCTTGCTCAGTGGGTTAGGGATCTGGCGTTGCTGTGAGCTGTGGTGTAGGTTGCAGACGCGGCTCGGATCCCACATTGCTGTGGCCCTGGCGTGCGTAGACTGGTGGCTACAGCTTCGGTTAGACCCCTAGCCTGGGAACCTCCATATGCCGCGGGAGCGGCCCAAGAAATGGCAGAAAGACCAAAAAAAAATTTTTCTCAGCTCTACTTAGTTGTCTTCTTTCTCCTCTCAAATTTTGCTAAGAGCAAAAAGTTATTTATGACATCCCTATGGAGTACATTAACTTTAGGAAAAAAAACACATTTGGAGTTTCGGGACTTCCTTGTGAATTTTGTAATATTGATTTAGGTAAACAATGGCATACTTGGAAGCAGAAGTAATTTTTTTTTAGATTAGTGTACTGTAATTATCTCCTCAGTAGTTTGTAATAAGATTCTGTAAGGACCATTATTATTGTTGTTTTGGTTGATGAAGGTGAAATATAGGGTTTGTGCTTTTTAATTATTGTCATTAATTTTGATTTAATTAATTTCAATTTTAATTTTCAAGTATTTGATGCAGTCACATGCTACAAAAAAGATCCTAAAGAATATCTAGTGAGTAGTTTCCCACACCTTTCCCTAGCTATCCATTTCCCCCTCCTAGAAGCAACTATTTTAACAGGGCTTAAAGTACAGTTTAGAGTGATGGCACAATATGTTATTAGGATTAGAACTTGTTCCTAAGTTCTCCTTCATGGCTTTATCCATTTTTAAATATCTTCATCCTCTAGAAGGTAAGGTTGGAGGTAACTGCTGAACGATAGCACTAATATGGAAATGTTGTTTGTAACTAGTATAAATCAGATAATGAATGATAGGCCAGCTTCTAAATTGAATAAAGTTAGATGATTAGATTTATTGGAATTGTGAAAGATATATTGCATGAATTAGAAGTTTCCCTTTTTGATATGTGATTAGTGTGACACTTTTAAAAAGTATATTTTTCCTTTTTAGTTGTCGTTTCCAGTGATGAAGAAGGACCCATTGAACATAAAAGCTCAGAAATTCTTAAGTTACAACCTAAGCAAGATCATGCCATTACTAATGAAAATGAGAGTACTTCTGAACCAGCAGTGTCGGAACTACCATTGATTACTTGTGAATCTGTACAGGTAATTTATTTTTGTCTTCTCACAGATTAATAATTAAATATACGCTAGTGGCTAGTGCCAGTTTTTTGTTTCATCAAGCAGAATATTATATAAAAATTACAAATTTTCTTAGTTTGAATTTTGAGGCAACATTTGTATTAGTTTGGGGGAAATATGTATTTATTTATTTATTTATTTATCTATGTTGCTTTTTAGGACTGCACCCATGGCATATGGAGGTTCCCAGGCTAGGGGTCAAATCTGAGCTACAGCTGCCAGCCTATGACACAGCCACAGCAACCCAGGATCTGAGCCACATCTGTGACCTACAGCACAGCTCATGGCAAGTCCGGATCCTTAACTAGCTAAGTGAGGCCAGGGATTGAATCCACAACCTCACAGTTTCTAGTCGGATTCATTTCTGCTGCACCACAATGGGAACCCCCCCCCCTTTTTTTTTGATGAAGTAGAAGGCTTACACAATTTTTTTCTAGTCATTCATATTTTTTCAGTTTAAATATTCTATGAGTTGAATTTTTTTTGTGGTTCTCATTGGACATTTAAGCACTTTATCAAAACATTTTCTTTCTTTCTTTCTTTTTTTTTTTTTTTGACTTTTTGCCTTTTCTAGGGCTGTTCCTGTGGCATATGGATATTCCCAGGCTAGGGGTCCAATCGGAGCTGTAGCCGCTGGCCTATGCCAGAGCCACAGCAACACACGGATCCGAGCTGCGTCTGTGACCTACAACCACAGGTCATGGCAACGCTGAATCCTTAACCCACTGAGCAAGGCTAGGGATCGAACCTGCAACCTCATGGTTCCTCGTTGGATTCGTTAACCACCGAGCCACGATGGGAACTCCTCAAAACGTTTTCCAGAATTAAACAGTTTCTAGTATTTGTCTGGTCTTACAGTACAATGGAATTATTCCTTTTCCTCACATGCTATTTAGGCCTGACTTCTTGAGATACGCAGACATATGTTCAAATCCTGGCTCTGCCATTTGGGCAAGTTCCTTAACTTTTTTAAGCCTGAGTTTCCTTATATACTGAATGAAGGTAATAACACCTACCTTACAAGATTATTTTGAGTATTAAGTGAAACATATGAAAATGTTTAGAACAATGTCACAAACCCATCAGTTTGGTAAGTCCTTTGTCTCTTCTTTCAGAAAATAGTAAGTGGAAGTGTCTGTTGGTTTAATGTCAGCCAGTTATGTTTTTGACATAGTACTTTGAAGAGTATAGTTCTAAAGTAAGGTTCAAGTTATTTATTGTCAGTATTTTTTCATATTATCAGCTTCTGATTATCCTTATATCATTGTAAAGAAATGATTACGAATCATCCCCAGTGCAGAGCTATGGTGAACTTCTATTGGTTGTTTTTGAATAATGCCAGAAGCTGTTACTCTATTCTTCTTCTTCTTTTTTTTTTTTTTAGGGCCACACCCATGGCGTATGGAGTTTCCCAGGCTAGGGGTTGAATCAGAGATACAGCTGCCAGCCTACACCAATGCCAGATAACAGCAATGCCAGATCCAAGCTGCATTTGTGACCTACACCATAATTCATGGCAACGCTAGATCCTTAACCCACTGGGCGAGGCCAGAGATCAAGCCTGCATCCTCACGGATACTAGTTGGATTTGTTTTTGCCTCAATGGGAACTCTGAGTTTTTGTTAAAATGTAATCATTATTGCCTGACTGGGTCAGTAGCCTGATGACATAGTTACATTTGTAATTAAAAGTGTCATTGTCAATAATAACAACTTGAAAATTCAAAATGAATTATAGTCCCTTGGCAGCATATAAATTGACACTACAGTAAGAAATGATCACATTAAAAGAAAACAGGAGTTCCCCTTGTGGCTCAGTGGTAACAAACCAAACTAGAATCCATGAAGATGCAGGTTCAGTCCCTGGCCTTACTCAGTGGGTTGGGGATCTGGTGTTGCTGTGAGCTGTGGTGTAGGTTGCAGTTTCGGCTTGAATCCCATGTTGAAGTGGCTGTGGTGTAGGGTGGCAGCTGTAGCTCTGATTCCACCCCTAGCCTTGGAACTTCCATATGCTGCACATTCAACCTTAAAAAACAAACAAACAAACAAAAATAAATAAATAATGTCTCTTATGGAACTGAGAGTTTATGTAATCACAACCAAGCAACAAATAATGTGGACACCTACCAAAACCTATAAGGGAGGATACACCTGCACACTCTGCCTTGTTTCCTGCTTTAAGTGAGGTTTGTGAGAAATATGGATTGGCCATTTTAAGAAGCAGTTAATCTTTTTTTGTTGTTGTTGTTGTTGTTATTGTTGTTGTTGTTGTTGTTGCTATTTCTTGGGCCGCTCCCGCGGCATATGGAGGTTCCCAGGCTAGGGGTTGAATCGGAGCTGTAGCCACCGGCCTACGCCAGAGCCACAGCAATGCGGGATCCGAGCCGCGTCTGCAACCTACACCACAGCTCACGGCAACGCTGGATCCTTAACCCACTGAGCAAGGGCAGGGACCGAACCCACAACCTCATGGTTCCTAGTCGGATTCGTTAACCACTGCGCCACGACGGGAACTCCAAGAAGCAGTTAATCTTTACAAAATGTGAGGCAAAGTAAGGAATTCTTTCTATCCCATCTTCTCATTTTATCCCTTAAAAACACACACAAGCTGCAGTTCCTGTTGTGGCTCAGTGGTAATGGACCTTACTAGTATCTATGAGGATGCTGGTTTGATCCCTGGCCTCGCTCAGTGGGTTAAGTATCTGGTGGTGCTGTGAGCTGTAGTGTAGGTCACAGACACAGCTTGGATCTGGCGTTGCTGTGGCTGTGGCATAGGCTGGCAGCTGCAACTCCTAATTTGACCCCTAGCCTGGGGACCTCCATATGTCATGGGTGTGGCCCTAAAAAAACCCCACACAAACACACACAAGCATAATTATTTGTCAGACTGATTAGAGCTACCTATAGTTGACTTGATTCCCCCTTTTTACTTAGGGCTTAAGAAGAAGAGTATAGTAGGCAATAAAAGATGAGAATGCTAAAGACTTTCTCTTAAGCAGGTAAATGGCATTGTGGGCTGAATTTCAAAATAATGAGTAATGTGTATGTTTCAGGTGAGGATTAATTACATTTTCTAGTGGTAGAAGAGTGAGTACATATGTTTAATTACTGTAGTCATAATTTATTTAGTCATTAGTGATGTTAAGGTTAAGGAGGGATCATGTGCAATGGCTAGGCAACGATAGAATTGAAAAAGTCATCAAAAGGCAGCTTAAAATTCAGACGAGATCACAGGAAGTAGCTGATGCTGATACTGCCTGTTAAAAGCAGAGTTGTTTGAGCGGAAGTGGTATGATTTTTGAGGTTTTAGACAGTTGGCTATTTTCAGGCATAGAGCATGTAGTAACATATATAGATGTGATGGAATAGATGGTTCTTAGGCCCTTTCTATTCCTCCATTGCTCACTAAAAGTGCAATAGCTAAGAACATCATGACGGTTTATGGAAGCAGTTTTATGTAGTCGAAATAACCCTTGACTTTGGGATAGAAACCTGGATTTGTCATAGTTTTGCCTCTATGCAAGTCACTTAACCAATTCAAAATGTCTATTAACTTATGAAACGGAAAAAAACAAAACAAAACAAAGCTACCCCATGGGGTGGTTGTGGTGATTGAAAGAAATAATATATTTGAAAATTCATTTTAAACTAAATGTTATATAAATCTTAAATTTATTTCTGTTGAGTTTAAAATGAATAAAGTCTACTAGGGAATCCTGAATTTGAAATCATGACTTTGATACAGAGGAGGATATATTTCTGGAACTTAGACCTATGAAGTTAATTTAGGGTTCAGCTGTTTATTTCCTCAGGGTAAATCATATATGTTTTAAGAAAAAAATCTAGATAACTATTTTTTCACAGTAAGAATAGTGGAAAATCCTTCACAAATTCATTAATAGTAATTTAAAGATGTATTTGACTTTGAAATTGTCAGTGTTTCTATAATATTTAAGGTTATTTTATCATTTATTCCTTGTTAGGCTTCACCTGAATTGTGTACATATAATCCTGTCATGGAAAACGTTTCCTCTATTATGCCTAGTAATGAGATGGATCTACAACTGGATTTTGTATTTACTTCTGTTTATATTGGTAAAATAAAAGGAGCTTCTAAAGGTTGTGTTACAGTAAGTATATTTAATTTTTTTTCTTTTTTAGTTTTTGTTCTGGACAAGGCATTTTCAGACTGTCTTCTCTTTTTTTTTAGTGCAGATGAAAATAGAATTGAAGTTAACTTTATATAGGACATTCTGAATATGTCATTATATCTATTTTGAAACATGTCTTTAATTGGAGGGAAATCTTGAAAACATAGAACTCTCTAAAATCATATCTCTGATCTGATTACTCTAATGAAAATTCTGTATGAAAAAGATTATGTGTAGCATTGATATCTTTGGGCTCTAAAACTTATTTGATAGTAAAGTAAATTTTTATTTAGTGTGTAGTTGATAGCAAAAAGAAGAAAACTTATTTTACTTGTCTATTAAATTGTTATAAACTGAGTTCTCCAATTTCTGAACTTGGCATTTAAGAATCTCCAGGAATAGTTCCTATTATATTTTTCTACTTTTTCTTTGATATTAAGTTCTCATGTTTTGCATATGAAAGTCATACTGGATTTTGCTCAGTTCTCTGTATTTTCTCACTATTTTTCTGTTTAAAATCCCATCTCTTAAGTCTTATCAGAAATACTTCCTCTTCCAGGAAACTTTTTGTTATTTCTCCTTCCTAGCCAGAATTGACTTCTCCTTTTACTGTGTACTTATAGCACTTTTTACATCTGCTGTAAGATTTGTTTAAGTGTTTACAATTGTATTATTGTCTAAACCTTTCCATTAGCCTTTAAGCATCTCGTGATAAAGAGCCATGCTTTTATTCCTTTGTATACCTTCCATAAATGGCTGAAACCTAAATAGGCACTTATAAACATTAGTTGAATTGAATTGACTATGTCAGATTATAACTCAGATACTTTCCTAGAAGTTTTATTAATATTTCACGGTTTTACAGATAGGATGTGGAATATAAAAATGGCAAGACATGACCTCTGCTTTCAAAGAACTTAGAGTCTAATAGAAGAGATAAGCATGTAAATAGATATTTTCATTATGGTATAATGTACACTGGAACATACAAGAAGGATGCTTATGGGAACGAGTATGGGAATATCTTATGGGAATATCTTTCTGAAGGGATCAGGGAAGACGTCATAGAGAGGACAGCATATGATCTAAGACACAAAGTAGATGTTTCCTTGGTGATCATGCAGGGGGAAGACCCAACCAATAGAGGACACATGTATAAGTTCTGGGAAGAACCAATAATGGTAGCTTGTGATAAAGTTAAAATTGCTTTGATTGACAGCACTACAGTGATTCTGTTTAAAATTAATATTCTCTGATTACTAGTTTTCAGATATTAATGATTTTGTTATGCCTGTAGTCATTTTAGTTTTTTTTTCTGTAAGGAATTTTGTTCACTTTTCACAATAACTCCCCACCCCATATTACAGCCTTTTCATTTTAAATTCAGACTTATCCAGTTTTTTTCCATTTTTTTTATTACTCAAATGAATTTATCACATCCGTAGTTATATAATGATCATAACAATCCAATTTTAGAGGATTTCCATCCCATCACCCAAGCACATCCTCCCCACCCCCCAAACTGTCTCCTCCGGAGACCATAAGTTTTTCAATGTCTGTGAGTCAGCATCTGTTCTGCAAAGAAGCTCAGTCTGTCCTTTTTTCAGATTCCACATGCCAGTGAAAGCATTTGATGTTGGTGTCTCATTGTATGGCTGACTTCACTTAGTATGATAATTTCTAGGTCCATCCATGTTGCTAAAAATGCTGGTATTTCATCCATTTTAATGGCTAATATTCCATTGTGTATGTGTACCACATCTTCTTGATCCACTCCTCTGTCGATGGGCATTTAAGTTGTTTCCATGTCTTGGCTATTGCAAACAGTGCTGCAGTGAACATTGGAGTACGTGTGTCTTTGCAAGTCATGGTTTTCTTTGGATAGTTGCCCAGGAGTGGGATTGCTAGGTCAAATGGTAGTTCTATGTTTAGTTTTCTGAGGAATCTCCATACTGCTTTCTACCAGCAGTTTATACCAGTTTACAATCCCACTAACAGTGTACTAGGGTTCCTTTTTCTCCACCCCATCTCCAGCACTTATTGTTTGCAGACTTTTGGATACTGGCCATTCTGGCTGTTGTAAGGTAGTACCTCATAATGGCTTTGAGTTACATTTCTCTGATAATGAGTGATGTTGAACATCTTTTCATGTGTTTTTTGGCCATCTGTATGTCTTCTTTGGAGAACTGTCTGTTTAGATCTTCTGCCCATGTTTTGATGGGGTTGTTTGTTTTTTTGGTATGGAGCTGCAGAAGGTGTTTATAAGTTTTGGAGATGAATCCCTTGTCAGCTGAATCATTTGCAAAGATTTTCTCCCACTCCGTGGGTTGTCTTTTTGTGTTGTTTAGGGTTTCCTTTGCTGTGTAGAAACTTTTAAGTTTGATTAGGTCCCATTTGTTTATTTTTGTTTTTATTGTCAATACTCCATGAGGTGGATATGAGAAGATGTTGCTGTGGTTTATGTCAGAGAGTGTTTAGCCTATATTTTCCTCTAAGAATTTTATAGTGTCTGGTCTTATATCTAGGTCTTTAATCCATTTGGAGTTTATTTTTGTGTCTGGTGTTAGGGAGTGTTCTGATTTCATTCTTTTTCATGTGGCTGTCCAGTTTTCCCAGCACCACTTATTGAAGGGGCTATCTTTTCTCCATTGTATATTATTGCCTCATTTGTCATAGATGAGTTGGCTGTAGGTGTGTGGTCTATCCTGTTTCACTGATCTATATTTCTGTCTTTGTGCCAGTACCATACAGTTTTGATGACTGTTGCTTTGTAGTATAGTCTGAAGTCCAGGAGCCTGATTACTCCAGCTCCATTTTTCTTTTTCAGGATGTCTTTGGTTTTTCTGGGTCTTTTGTGCTTCCCAACAAACTTTTAAGATATTTTGTTCTAGTTCTGTGAAAAATGTCCTTGGTAATTTGATAGGGATTGCATTGAATCTGTAGATTGCCTTAGGTAGTATAGTCATTTTGATAATATTGACTCTTCCAATGCAAGAGAATGGTATATTTTTCCATCTATTTGTGTCATCTTTGATTTCTTTCATCATTGTCTTACAGTCTTCCGAGTACAGGTCTTTTGTTTCTTTAGGTAGGTTTACTCCTAGGTGTTTTATTCTTTTGGATGCGATGGTAAACGGGATTGCTTCCCTAATTTCTCTTTTGCTTTTCCATTGTTGGTATATAGAAATGCTGTCGATTTCTGTGTATTAGTTTTGTATCCTGCGACTTTGCGAAATTCATGGATGAGCTCCAACAGTTTTATGGTAGAGTCTTTAGTGTTCTCTAGGTATAGTATCGTGTCATCTGCAAATAGTGATAGTTTTACTTCTTCCTTTCCATTTGGGATTCCTTTTATTTCTTTTACTTCTCTGATTGCTGTGGCTAGGACTTCCAAAACTATGTTGAAGAGTAGTGGTGAGAGCGGATATCCTTGTCTTATTCCTGATCTCAGTGGGAATTCTTTCAGCTTTTCACCATTGAGAATGATGGTAGCTGTGGGTTTGTCATAGTGGCCTTTATTATGTTGAGGTGGGTTCCCTCTATGGCCACTTTCTGAAGGGTTTTTATCAGAAATGGGTGTTGGATTTTGTCAAAGGCTTTTTCTGCATCTATTGAGAGGATCATATGGTTTTTATTCTTCAGTTTGTTAATGTGTATCACACTGATGGGTTTGCGTATAATGAAGAACCCTTGCATCCCTGGGATAAATCCCACTTGATCATGATGTACAATCCTTTTAATGTATTGTTGGATGCGGTTTGCTAGGATTTTGTTGAGGATATTTGCATCAATGTTCATCAGTGAAATTGGCCTGTAGTTTTCTTTTTTTGTGGAGTCTTTGTCTGGTTTTGGTACCAGGGTGATGGTGGCCTCATAGAATGAGTTTGGGAGTATCCCTTCCTCCGCAATTTTTTGAAACAGTTTCAGAAGACTAGGTGTTAGCTCTTCTCTAAATGTTTGATAGAATTCGCCCGTGAAGCCATCTGGTCCTGGACTTTTGTTTGTTGGAAATTTTTAAATCACAGTTTCAATTTCAGTTCTTGTGATTGGTCCATTCATCTTTTCTATTTCATCTTGGTTTAGTCTTAACCAGTTTTTTTCTGTTGAGTTATTTATAATTGCACAGTTGGATAACCTAAATATATGACAATAATCAATTAACCCGGAGAGGACAATTTAATGTAAGTATTTAAGAATAGATTTTCATTAACTCATGTGTTAGTTATGTTATTACACAGTTGGGTGGCCTTGTTATGGGCTATAAACAAAATCAAACAAAAACTGCAAATGAGTAAAGGAACAATTTAAAGAAAACCTTGTAATCTATCTATCCAGAGGTAATTGCCATTAATTCTTCAGTGTATATCATTTTATAGTTTTTATATTAGATACATATTTATTTAAAACAAAAGGATAGGACATTATACATAATGTTTTATAACTGACCATAATCATTAAATTAATTTAATTCAGGTACCTCTTTTGGGATATTTGGGTTGTCTTTAATTCCTATCTGTTGGACAGTTCGCTGTCCTATAAAGAACTGATAATATTCAAAAAATGTCATAAAGTAGGTTTTGAAAATTTTATCTCACATCTATTGGAACACTTAAACTATAAATAAAATAAAAAATTAAATTATAGGAGAAGTGACTTACTAAAAGTTAATATATTCAAGTAAATTACATGCATGTGAATAAAGGCTGAGAGGAATTCTGCAAAAATTAAAACAGTTATGTTACCATGAGGAAAAAATAAGCACTTTAAAAAAAATTATAGCCGATTTACAATGTTGTGCCAATTTCTGCTGTACAACAAAAGTGAGCCAGTCGTACATATATATATACATTTATTTTCTCATATTATCTTCCATCATGTTCTATCCCAAGAGATTGGGTATAGTTCTCTGTCTGTGCTTTACAGTAGGACCGTATTGCTTATCCATTCTACATTTAATAGTTTGCATCTACTAACCCCAAACTCCCAGTCCATCCCACCCCCTCTCCCCACCTTGGCGATCACAAGTCTGTTCTCGATGTCTATGAGTATGTTTCTGTTCTATAGATAGGTTCATCTGTGCCATTTTTAGGTACCACATATTAGTGATATCATGTGTTACTTGTCTTTCTCTTTCTGAATTACTTCACTTAGTATGAGAATCTCTAGTTACATCCATGTTGCTGTAAATGGGATTATTTCATTCTTTTTATGGATGAGTGATATTCCACTGTGTATATGTACCACATCTTCTTAATTCATTTCTCTGTCAGTGGACATGTTTCCATATCTTGGCTATTGTGAATAGTGCTGCAATGAACATAGGGGTGCATGTATCTTTTTGAATGCAAGTTTTCTCTGGATGTATGCCTGGAAGGGGGATTGCTGGATCATATGTTCTTTATTTAATTTTCTGAGGAACCTCCATACTGCTTTCCACAGTGGTTGTACCAATTTACATTCCCACCAACAGTGAAGGAAGGTTCCCTTTTTGCCACACCGTCTTCAGCATTTGTTATTTGTAGACTTATTAATGATAGTCGTTCAGACTGGTGTGAGGTGGTACCTCATTGTAGTTTCGATTTGCCTTTCTCTAAGTAATTAGTGATATTGAGCCTCTTTTAATGTGCCTGTTGGCCACCTGTCTGTCTTCTTTGGAGAAATGTCTATTTAGGTCTTCTGCCCATTTTTTGATTTTTTTTTTCTTGTTCAGTTCTATGTGTTGTTAGTATATTTTGGAGATTAAGCCCTTGTCAGTGGTATCATTTGCAAAGATTTTCTCCCATTCTGTGGGTTCTGTTTTTTTTTTTTTTTAAATTGTTTCCTTTGCTGTGCAAAATCTTTTGGTTTAATTAAAAATGTAATAACATAAAAAGGGGAAAAGGGGAAAAGTCATAAAGCTTTTAAGTTTTTATAAAGACTTTTTAATATACTTTTTCAGACAGTTCACGATGCTCTGCAACTTAGATATTAAAGAACTTTTTCTTTTGGGAGGATAAATATATTAGAGAATTAAACTTAGTCCTTTTTCAGATGTTTAAGGAGTGTTATGTATTGTTATGGACATTGGAGAAATTGTTCTCACTGTCATGACAGTTATAATATAGTTGAACTGGAGAAATACCTATAGTGGGACATTATTACATAAATTAGGGCCATTTTCTTTTCTTATACTTGGACATTTAAGTTATTACCTTTTTTGTTTAGCATAGAAAGTGCTGCAGTAGATGTGAACATTTTTTAGATCTTACTTTTGTTGCTAATAGGATAAATGTTTATTAAGTACATATTCTATGTTCAGAGGATTGTACTGGCTATTGTCAGAAGTTATAAAATAGCTATTATGTTCAGATTTATTCTTTTTTTTAATGAGGCAAATAAAGTGTTTATTAAGAGAAGAGGGAGGAGATAGGTGTGGAGGGAGAGGGAAACAGAGAGAGAGAGACAGAGAGCAAGAGAGGAAGAGCAGTTCAACTTTATTCTTAGGTTTAAATAGAAAGGGTATGATTTCAGAGAACTGAGTTTACCTGTTGCCTCAAAAGTGTCTTTCTAATTTTCTCAACTGAAGATTGAGTTTTTGCTACAAAGAGGGCTTTTCATTTGGAAGAAATTACATGTTGGCTTAGTCATCATAAAAAGGTATAAATTAGTATTCTGGTCCTTGCCAAGCTGAAAGTTTTGATAGGACAAGGATCCTTATGTGGGAGATTGAAACAATGATGTAGACAGTAGAGGCCAAGGATGTATAGGTGCATGACTTATAAATCATAATTTTGTAGTAATAACTGTAAAATCTCAAAAGCAAACACTCTTTATATTCATTTTCTGTAACTAATTATTTATAGTTGCTAAGATATATTTTATTAGATCAAAAACCCAGTGAAACATATCAGAAAGAATTTAGCAAGGGGAAGTATACACCAAGTATATATAGTAATTCTGTGCAATAATAAGGTGTATTTGTAAGTCAGACTATGATTAGTCATACTTAATCAGATGCTAGTGTCTAATGATAATAGCTCTCCTTGATTACGGATCTTATCTAAAACTGAGAGGTTCAGTAAGTTACCTAAGTTTACCTGCTTATTATTCGTATAAGTGATACAGATAAAAGAGGCAACATTTATTTTTTCATTTTTTTGTCTTTTTTTTTTTTTTTTTTAAAGGGCCGCACCTGCGGCAAATAGAGGTTCCCAGGCTAGAGGTCTAATCAGAGCTGTAGCTGCTGGCCTATGCCACAGCCACAGCAATGCTGGATCCTTAACTCACTGGGCAAGGCCAGGGATTGAACCCGCTACTTCATGGTTCCTAGTCGGATTTGTTTCCACTGCATCATGGCAGGAGCTCTGCAACATTTATTTTTAATTTTTTAATTTAAAAAAATTGTATTGGACTATTGTTATTTACAATGTTGTGTTGGTTTCAGGTGTATAGCAAAATGATCCAGTTATACAGATACATATATCCATTCTTTTTCAGATTATTTTCCCATGTAGGTTATTACAGAATATTGAGTAGAGTTCCCTATGCTATACAGTAGGTCCTTGTTGGTTATCTATTTTATATACAGTATTGTGTATATATTAATCCCAAACTTCTAATTTATCCCTCCCTCCCCCACCTTTCCCCTTCGGTAACTGTAAGTTTATTTTCAAAATCTGTTTCTGTTCTGTAAATAAGTTCATTTGTATCATTTTTAAATTTAGATTCCACATATAAGTGATATCATATGATATTTGTCATTGACTTATTTCACTTAGTGTAATAATCTCTTGGTTCATCAGTGTTGCTGCAAATGGCATTATTTCATTCTTTTTTTTTGCTCTTTCTGTCTTTTTTAGGGCCACACCCATGGCATGTGGAGATTCCCAGGCTAGGGGCCTAATTAGAGCTGTGTCTTGCGACCTACACCACAGTTCATGGCAACACCAGATCCTCAACCCACTGAGCAAGGCTAAGGATTGAACCCGAAACCTCATGGTTCCTAGTTGGATTCGTTAACCACTGAATGAACCATGATGGGAACTCCTGTTTCATTCTTTTTTATGGCTGAGTAATATTTCATTATATATGTACCACATCTTCTTTATGTATTCTTCTGTTGGTGCATGTTTAAGTTTCTTCCATGTCTTGCTATTGTAAATAGTGCTGCAGTAAACATCCGGGTGCCTGTATCTTTTTGAACTGTGGTTTTCTCCAGGTTAGCTATATGTGAAAGATACCCAGAGAAAACTTAGTATCCTGGCACAGAAGGAGCAGAAAGAGCAGAATCCTTAGACAGAAGGGAATTTATGATATGTAACAAAGAAAAATTACTGCCTAGAATAAAATCATATCCTGTTTTGTGATTTATTTACCAAAGTCAGTGACACCCTATGTGTCTCTTGGCAGCTTCTTCTGGACTTTGTCTTATTTCTTCTTTAAATATTCAGGAAACATTTTTGACAAATATATTGTTTTGCTGGTTTTTATAAATGAGCATATTGAAAATTATAAATTACTTGCAAAGGATTCTTAAACTTCCATAAAACTCAGTCTTTACAGTGAAACGTCTTTTTGGTTTATTGAGAAAAAGCCTTGAGCACTTTCAAGGTAGACTTTGATGATGTACTTGCGGTTTAAAAAGAAAAAATTTGAATAGTTACACATTTTGAATGATAACTCCTTTTTTGTTTTTTTATTTTTCCTTTAGTTCACAACAAAGTATATTAAGATCCCATTTCAAGGTAAGCTGTCATTGTTTTATGATCTCTTTTTACTGTAATTTTGAGTATAAAGTAGTTGGTTAGCAAAAATTCTGAAATCCATTCATCTGTTGATTGACACTTAGATTTTTTTCCATATCTTGGCTCTTGTGACTAATGTGGCTATGAACAAGGGAGTGCATTTTTTTTTAATTAATGTTTTCATTTTCTTTGTATAATACCCAGAAGTGTAATTGCTGGATTATTAAAAAAATTTTTTTTTGAAGAACTTCTGTACTGTTTTACACAATGGCTGCGCCAGTTTGCATTCTACCAAAATGCACATGAGATCCCTTTTGTCCACATCCTTGCCAAGACTCATTATTTCTTGTCTTTTTGATAATAGCCATTCTAATGGGTGTGAGGTTATATCTCATTGTGGTTTTGATATTCATCTCCATCATGAGTAGTGATGTTGAGCACCTTTGCATGTACCTTTTTACCATCTGTATATTTTCATTGGAAAAATATCTTTTCAGTGTTTCTACCTATTTTTCAATCAGATTGCTAGGGTTTCTTTTCTTTTTTCTTTTTTTCTATTTAGCCTGCACCTGCAGCACATGGAAGTTCCCAGGCTAGGGGTCAAATCGAAGCTTTAGCTGCCAGCCTACACTAGAGCCACAGCAATGCAGGATCCAAGCTGTATCTGCAACCTACACCTCAGCTTGCAGCTACTCTGGATCCTTAACTCACTGAGCAAGGCCAGGGATTGAACCCTCATCCTCATGGATACTAGTGGTATTGGGTTCTGCTGAGCCACAAAGGAATTCCTCTTAGGGTTCCTTTTTGCTATCGAGTTGTGTGAATTCTTTATATATTTTGGATTTTAACCTGTTATTACATATGTGATTTGCAGATGTTTTCTCTCATTCAGTACATTACCTTTTAATTTTGTGGATGATTTCCTTCGCTGTGTAGAAGCCCTAGAGTTTGATGTAGGCCTACTACATCTAACTAAAATCTGTATTTAAAGATCATTGTAACAGACCTACCTCTCAAATTCTTATGCTGCAGTCTTTAAAAATAATACTTTAGGTTTTCATAAGTAATATTGTGTATTTTGTTTCAAATATTGCTTTCTTTTATAGCTTTTCTATCCCAAATGATTTTTTTTGGCCCTGTCTGTGACATGTGGAAATTACTGAGCCATGGATCAGACTGGTACCACAGCAGTGGTAACACCAAATCCTTAACTGCTAGGCCACCAGGGACCTCCCCCAAATGATTTTTAAAAGATGATTCTTAATTAAAAATTTTGGAAAACAACTCTTGTCACTAGTAATGGGTTTATGACTTTATAATGAAAGAGGAAAATATTAGTCATCTTCTTCAAATCCTATCTATGCTAAGTTCCCATATACAAAAATGTTTTAAAAACAAGACATGCATGTAAAAGATTTTTGTAGATGGGGAATCTGTGGGTCTATGTGTTTATTCTTTTTCTGTAGCAGTGTGGGAAAAGTTTGATTTATTCATGTTTGTATTGGCTGTCAATTATATTTGGTTGTGACTTAAAGAAAATAGTTCATTTTTCCTTCACATTTAAGAAATCCAGCAGTAGGAGTTCCCGTCGTGGCTCAGTGGTTAACGAATCCAACTAGGAACCATGAGGTTGCAGGTTCGATCCCTGGCCTTGCTCAATGTGTTAAGGATCCAGCATTGCTGTGAGCTGTGGTGTAGGTTGCAGACGCGGCTTGGATCCTATGTTGCTGTGGCTCTGGTGTAGGCCAGTGGCTACAGCTCCAGTTCGACCCCTAGCCTGGGAACTTCCATATGTCGCAGGAGCAGCCCAAGAAATGGCAGAAAGACAAGAAAAAAAAAAGGCATAAATCCAGCAGTAGACTAATCAGGGCTAATACAGTGTTTATTTGGTCATCAAGGGCCCAGACTCTTTTATTTTCCTATTCTGTCATCCCTGACATGATTTTCATCCTCAGCTTTGTCTCATGGTGCATATAGCTGTTAGTATTCCATTCATCATTTTTTTTTTTAATTTTTAATTTTTATTTTTTGCTTTTTAGGGTCACACCCGTGACATATGGAAGTTTGCAGGCTAGGGGTCAAATCGGAGCTGCAGCTGCTAGCCTTTATAATAGCCACAGCAATGCAGGTTCTGAGCTGTGTCTGCGACCTGCACTACAGCCCATGGCAATGCCAGATCCTTAACCCACTGAGCGAGGTCAGGAATTGAACCTGTGTCCTCATGGATACTAGTTGGGTTTGTTACTGCTGAGCCATACCAGGAACTCCAATTCATCATGTTTTAATGTTCCAGGTTGAACATGGGAAGAAAGGAAAGATGGTAGAAAGGAGGTATACCACCTATCTCTTGCCCTTTTAAGAAGTCTTCTAGGATGTGCCACCTTACCTCTTCTGCTTATATTTTCTTAACTAGAATGTAGTCATATGATCACATGTCTGTTTGCAAAAGAAGCTAGGAATTAGAGTTTTTAAGAGGTATATCTTACTTCCCTACAAAATTAGGATCCTGTTACCAAAATCCCTAACAGTAGGTAAGAAAAATGATGGCAACTCCTACTTTCAGTGTCTGTCATAGCCCTATAACAGAGTAAACCGAATATTTTGTGAAAAATTGGTAATTAGGTACATTTTTCTTATAATGTTGTAAAAATCCTTTTTTTTTTAAGGGAAATTTTTAAAAGCATGCTTCCTAAAAAATATTTAGATTTCATACTAAGACCTTGGAACATTTGGATTAGTAATAATTATCTAGATTTCACAGAAATAGTATCAACTATTTGGGGCTGTGAGCTATGTGAAGAAGAAATGGCTGAGAAATTTTTCAGAAGGTTCTTACTCCTTGTTTTTAATGTAATTTGTTATCTTTGCCAATAATTTCACTGACAGTTTTCAGAAATGGAGGAGGGTGATCTACAGATTCAGTGTAATCCCTGTCAAAATTCTAATGGCATCTTTCATAGAAATAGAAAAAAAAGTCCTAAAATTTGTGTAGAACAACAAAAGACCCCAAATAGCCAAAGCAATCCTGAGAACACAGCTGGAGGCATCACACTTTCTGATTGCAAATTATATTACAAAGCTGTAGTAATCAAAAGTGTGATATTTGGCATAAAAACATATATACAGACCAATGGAACAGAATTGCGAGCTGAGAAATAAACCCACATATATACAGTAAATTAATTTTCTTTTTTGATTTTTAATTTTTTAATTTTTTTGTAATGACTTTTATTTTTTTATCATAGTTGGTTTAAAGTGAATTTTCTCTTTCTGTCTGTCTGTCTGTCTGTCTTTTTAGGGCCGTACCTGTAGCATAAGGAAGTCTTAGGCTAGGGGTCGAATCAGAGCTGTAGCTCCCAGCCTATGCCCCAGCCACAGCAATGTGGGATCTGAACTGCCTCTGCAACCTACATCACAACTTACTGCAATGTGGGATCCTTAACCCACTGAGCAAGGCCAGGGATCAAACCTGTGTCCTCATGGATCCTAGTCAGGTTTTTACCACTGCGCCACAATGGAAACTCCTATAAGTAAATTAATTTTCAACAAAGGAGCTAAGAATATACAATGGGGAAATTATAGTTTCTTCAATAAATAGTGTTGAGAATTTGGACAGCCATATGCAAAAGTATGAAACTGGACTCTTACCTCTTCTTTACACAAAAATCAACTCAAAATGGATTAAAGACTTAAAACATAAGACTTGAAACTGCAAAACTCCTAGAAGAAAACATAGCGTGTAAACTCCTTAGCATTGATTGGCCTTGGCAGATTTTTGTATTTGACAGCAAAGGCAACAAAAGCCAAAATAAATAAGTGGAACCACATAAAAGTAAAAAGCTTTTGCACAGCAAAGGAAATCTTCAACAAAATGAAAAGATGACTTACGACATGGGAGAGAATATTTGCAAGTCATATATCTGATAAGGGTTTAATGGCAAAAACATACAAAGGACTCACACTGTTCAACAGTAAAAAAAAAAATCTGGTTAAAAAATGGGCAGGGGGGAGTTCCTTTCATAGCTCAGTGGAAACAAATCTGACTAGTATCCATGAGGACGCAAGTTTGACCCTTGGCCTTACTCAGTGGGTTAAGGATCCAGCGTTGCTGTGAGCTGTGGTGTAGGTTGCAGATGCGGCTCAGATCTGGCGTTTCTCTGGCTTTGTGTAGGCCAGCAGCTACAGCTCCAATTCGATTCCTAGCCTGGGAACCTCCACATGCCATGAATGTGGCCCTAAAAAAAAAAAAAAGAAAGAAAAAGGGCAGAGGTCCTGAGCATTTTCCCAGAGCGGACATACAAATGACCAATAGACCCATGAAAAGATGCTCAACATCGCTGATCTTCAGTGAAATGCAAATCAAAACTGTGATGAGATACCACCTTATATCTCTCAAAATGGCTGTCATGAACAAGATAAATAACAAGCATTAGAAAGGATGTGGAGAAAAGGGTACCCTCTTGCACTGTTGGCACACATTGGCATTGTAAATTGGTGCAGGCTTTGTGGAAAATAATATGGAGGTTCCTCAAAAACTTAAAAAGTAGAACTGCCATATGGTCCAGCAGTTTCACTTCAGGATATTTACCCAAAGAAAACAAAAATACTTATTTGAAAAAAATATGTGCATCCCAGTGTTCATTGCAGCATTATTTATAATAGCCAAGATATGGAAGCAACAACATAACTGTGTATTGATAGGTGAAAGGATGAAGAAGATGTCATGTATATATACATATACACACATGATGGAATATTATGCAGCCAATATACAAATGACATCTTACCATTGGCAACAACATGGATGGATATAGAGGGTATTGTGCTAAATGAGATTAGTCAGATAAAGACAAATACCATGTGATTTCACTTATATGTGGAATCTAAAAACACAAAGAAAGTAAATAAAGAGAACAAATGGCTGGGTGCCAGAGGGGAGGGTGGTAGGGAATTGGGTGAAATAAGTGAAAGGGAGTAAAAGGTATAAACCTCCAATTGTAAAATAAATAAGCCATGGGATGTAATATACAACATAAGGAATATGGTCAGTAATAGTATTGTAACTTTGAATGGAGACAGGTGGTTACTAGACTTATGATGATCACTTCTTTTTTATTATGATGATCATTTCTTAGTATATGTAAATATCAAACCATTATGTAGTAACCTGAAACTAATATTATATTGTAGGTCAATTATATTCCATTTTTTAAAAAAAGACCTACAAAAAAAAAAAAACTAGTAAACAGAGAAAAAGAGGGAAGGTATACTAGGATAGGACATGATAGAATAGGAAGGTAGAAAGTCAGGCAAGCATGCAGGCATACGAACAGGCACAGAAGAGAAACAGAAATAAATACAGAAAAGGAACAAGAAAGAGACTTGGAGAAATGGAATAAGGGAAGGAAAGAATAGAGGAAGGAAGGAGGAAATAGGAAAGAAAGAAAAAGTGTTTAAAGTGGATTAATTTATGAGAAAAAGTAAAAAAAAAAAAAAGAATGGCTATCTTGGGAACATTAAGATAACTGGTTAATGAGTATTTGAATGCTTTTGGTAAAATGCTTTTCAAACTTTAATGTTCTTAATAATTACCTGAGCTTTTTGGTTAGGCTGAAGGTTCTAATTCAGTAGATCTAGTCTGGGGCCTGATTTCTGTGTTTCCAGTTGGCCCCCCTGTGTTACAGGCTGAGGTTTACATTTTGAGGAGCAAGGTACCAGGAGAAAATTGGGGGAGGAATAGTAAGAGATTTGTTTCAGATTGGTAACCATTTTGGTTTATCCTTAATCAACATGTATATTTCTAGTTCAGCTACTTGTTGTCTTAGAATGACCTCAGGACTTTCTATTTCTTTGAGTTAAAAAATAAGGTCCTCAGAGAAGATTGTTTTAGCTCACTGAGGGAGAAAGAGTGATAATTCAGAGCAATTACCTAAAAGTTTTGAGAAGTAAAACATGGAAGAATTTTAAAATAAATTTCAACTTAGACCATTGAGACGCTCCTATTTTTCTTGAGACTCTTTTGATGATGGCTGGTCTGTGTAGCGGAATGCACATACTTTAGGAGAAGAAAAATAGGCATTAAATGGCTTCTAACAGCATGACAGCATTTGGAGTCTTGGTAGATAGTATTAACCAAAATAGCACAGTATAACTGAGGAAATTATATAGTGCTTAGTTTTCCTCACCAATAAGAAAGTATGAGATCATATAGAATGAGAGACTAAATTTCTACATTTAATTATCATTTAATAGTTATTTGGCCCTTTCTCATTGTATGTGATTTTTTTTTTAAATTCAAATATCATTTAGGCATTTCAGCTAAGTTTAGTGACGCATACTGGAAATAATATTTTTGAAGAATTTTGCATATAATTCTTTTTTAAAAATAAAGAAGAGCCATACGGTGCATAAGTGTTATATTCCTAAATAGATTGATTTATTACCTTATCTTTTGTTTGTTTCAGTGTCCCTGCATGAGATTTCATTGCTAGTGGATACCACACATTTAAAGCGGTTTGGGTTATGGAAAAGTAAGGATGATGATCACAGTAAAAGAAGTCATGCTATCCTCTTTCTTTGGGTTGCCTCAAATTATCTTCAAGAGATTCAGACCCAATTAGAAAATACTCTATTAAGCCAACAACGTGAGTATAAAAAGATTTCTAAATTTCAGGATCATCTGAGAAGTCCTATAAATAAAGTAAATTTTCATCTGAAATAATATAGTAGGATGCAGTTATTTCATGGAATTGAGATTAAGTTCATTGAGTTAAAATGATTTACCCTTCATACTATATAAAATAAATTATTTTATTCATCTTATTTAACCTTATAATTTTACTCAACCAGGTGAAGTTATCTCCTAAAATAAAAGGACTATCTTATCTTTTAGTCAGTTAACATCTTTGGCTACCTGTCTTACAAGTTTCTTGGTTTTGTTTCATAAGGAACTATGACAGTTCATCAGTGACAAAGTTAAATAAAATGCAGAAATCTTTTATCTTCAACATTTTCTTTAGTTTCTAAAAAAGAAAACTCAGCTTACTCATATATTATTTCTTTAAGACTGGGTCAAATATTTTTGTGTATGTTACTTAAATGTAGATATATGTATCTTGAGATGTTTCCCAACTTTGTTTAGTTTCTAGCTCCTAAAGGAGCCTAGTTTAGAATTGGATAAATCAAATCAGTAAGATTCTACTATTCCCTCTCTTACTCCCTTGCACATTAAAGATGCTAAGTGGTGAACTAAGCTTTATACCTTTAATATTGCTTATTTTGCTGTCCAAATTGCTTCCAAATTAATTGGGAAAATCCGTGATTAAATAGGGGAGAAGTTGGGAAAATACACTGAGCCATTTATAATCATTATGGGGAGAGAGAATGTCGTTTGAAACTATTGTTGAAATGACTGATGAAAGAAAATGATTTTGAAGGAAGTCGTTTGATTAATTTTTTTTTTTTTTAAGGGATGTACCCACAGCGTGTGGAAGTTCCCAGGCTAGGGGTAGAATTGAACCCATGTCCTCATGGATATGAGTTGGGTTCTTTACCACTGAACCACATGGGAGCTCCCTAAATTTTTTTTTTTTTTTTTTTGCGCTTTTCAGGGCCGCACACGCAGCATACGGAGGTTCCCAGGCTAGGGGTCCAGTTGGAGCTACAGTTGCTGGCCTGTGCCACAACCATAGCAACATAGGATCCGAGCTGCCTCTGTGACCTACACCACAGCTCACAGCAACGCCAGATCCTTCACCCACTGAGTGAGGCCAGGGATTGAACCCTCATCTTCATGAGGTTCCTAGTCATATTTGTTTCTGCTGAGCCATGACGGGAACTCCAAAATTTTTTTTTTAAATTGGTAGATTTGACATGTGGAAAATGCTAGAGAAAAATAATTGTTTAGCCATCATTCATTTATTTATTCATATATTCATTAACAAATATTTACTAACACCTACTAAGTGCCAGGTACTGGAGATACAGCAGTCAGTACCATTGTGGAGTTTCCATTCTAATGCAGTAGGAGTCTAAAAATTGTGTTTTGGTTTCAGGTTACTCATGGCCTGTTTGGGGATTTAATTTGCCTGGGTTATTAACTAACATAAAAAATAGTTTGAGTATATACCAACCTGTTGTTAATAATTAAATTATTTTAATTATAATCCTCTTGAAAAATAATACTGATAAAAACTGGTCTCTTTTTTTCCTTCATAGCAAAATCCACTGAATTCATTTTCCTTGAGCTACACAGTTCTATTTCACAAAGAGAAGAATTGAAATTGAAAGATATTATGACAGAAATAAGTACAACCAATGGAGAATTAGAGCTTTCTTATCCCTTGTCTTGGGTTCAGGCACTTCCTTTATTTCAGAATCTCTCTTCAAAAGACAGTTCTTTTATTCACTATTACTGTGCTTCAACTTGTTCTTTCCCTGCTGCTTCTGCTGAAGAAATGAAGATGAAATCAATGTCTCAGGTTAGCGTATGATTAATATAATTAATGGGGGGGGGGAGGCAGTTCAGTAAAAATTCTTTCATTGAAACTAGAATGATTTCAGAATGCTGTGTCTTGTCAGAAGAGCCCAGGAACCAACCTACAAGAACTCCCAATGCCAAAGCTAGAACAGGTAGATCAACAGAATTGGTAGTGATGGCAGGTGATCATTAACAATAACATGCATGAGTCTATATTGATACAAATAAATAACTGACTGGTTAAATGAAAAAATAAATAATAAATGGTGGGTAAGGGACAGTTCTTTTTTAGAAAAGTCTTCCAGTTAATAAATGTAAGAGGAATAAGGGAAATATAAAACCACTGCTAGAAAAATCTTTTTCTAGTACTTTGCAGTGGAGAAACGTGGCAGACATCACCTTAACCCTGGTGATCAAAGTTACCATTAAAGTAATAAAACATGCCAGCAGAATGTACCTGTCACATCATGCACGGAGGAGGGTACATCACTTCAATACTGTATAACCTTAGTCTAATCATCAGAAAAATAAGACAAACCCAGTTACAGATTAACTGGCCTGTTGTCTTAAAAAATGACGAGGTCATGAAAAACAAGGAAAGACTGAGGAATTGTAGGATCCTGAAACACAAGAAATTTATTAGTGGAAAAACAAGTAAAATCAGTATAAAGTCTGTTGTTTATAATATCATACCAATATTAAGTTCTTAGTTTTAATAATTGGTTATATAAGATTACTATTATTGGAATCTGAGAGAGGTTTGTTCATTTTTTGCAATACCTTTGTAAGTCTAAAATTATCTTGAGGAGTTCCTGTCGTGGCTCAGTGGTTAACAAATCTGACTAGGAACCATGAGGTTGTGGGTTAGATCCCTGGCCTTGCTCAGTGGGTTAAAGATCTGGCGTTGCTGTGAGCTGTGGTATAGGTTGCAGATGCGGCACGGATCCCGAGTTGCTGTGGCTCTGGTGTAGGCCGGTGACTACAGGTCCGATTCAACCCCTAGCCTGGAGACCTCCATATGCCTTGGGAGCGGCCCAAGACATGGCAAAAAGGCAAAAATAAATAAATGAATAAATAAATAAATGAAAAAATTATCTTGAAACAATTAATAGTAAGTTTAAAAATGCTGTGTTTATATTCATAGGAGATTGGTGATATACATGTAGCTTGTATATCTATTCCAAGTTCCTCTAGAAAGAAAAGTGTTTATAAAGTTTCCTGTGACATGGGCGTTCATGCATGCACATGTGTGCACACTTGTGCGCACACACACACACACACACACACACTGTCTGAGGCTAATCCGTTATTTAAAAGATCTATAGAAAGCCACATTAGTGGAATACAAGGTGTAAGACTTCACCACTGTCTTTATGCATAATGTTGTAAAAATGGTAATTATATTGTAGATACAAATTTGTATCAAGTTTCTGTTTAATAATAAAATATTAATTTATATTATTATAAACTCTTTTCAGCCTCTTTAAAATTTTGTCCTACCGTTTATCACCTCTTGTTCATTTTGAACTGCAACATTTTCAGATTCTAATTTAATTGTAAAGCTCAGATCTGTGAGTAAAACACTTCAGGTTAAACTTTGATCATCATATATACAGTATCTTTTGATAAAAAATATTATTTTCATTTGTTATATGTGTTGAAATTCTAGAGTTTATACATATATAACTCATTGTTATGTGTTTCTTTTAGTTACATTCTCTCTTACAAGTCTAGGTTTTGACTTTATCCTTTTGAGAGAAAATTTGTATTTATTCATTTGTAAGGAGACTTTTTCTCTACCATTTTCTGTCAGCCCTCAAATACAGATACAGCCAAGCCTACTTACACCTTACTGCAAAAGCAAAGTAGTGGTTGCTATTCACTTTCTATTACATCTAATCCAGATGAAGAATGGCGAGAAGTCAGGCACACGGGACCTGTTCAGAAGTATGTACTGTGTCATATCCTGTTTGTAATAGGTGGGCACATTAGTAGTTTTCATTCCCATTGTTGATTTTAATATTTTAGCTTCCTAAGTGTTTTGAGTGTTTTGGTGAAGGTTAATAATAGAAATAATTATGAAAAATTTTTAAAAATTATTAAGAAAATGATCTGTCATTTTAGTTTTTTGTTAGTAAGACAGAAATGGTAGTTAAGATGTCAAATTTGTTAAGATTAAAGCATTTATCAAAATATTTGAATAGCAACATGTGATATATAATATATATTAAGATACTTGGAGTTTATCAGAACTTCTCTTTCAAAAGTTGATTCTTGGAGTTGCCATTGTGGCTCAGCAGTAACAAATCTGACTAGTATCCATGAGGCCCCTTTGATCCCTGGCCCTGCTCAATGGGTTAAGGATCTGGTGTTGCCATGAGCTGTAGTGCAGGTTGCCAACTCAGCTCAGATCTGGCATTGCTGTGGCTATATCACAGTCCTGTAGCTGCATCTCTGATTAGACCCCTAGCCTGGGAGCTTCCATCTGCTGCATGTGGCCCTAAAAAGGAAAAAAAAAAAATTGATTCTTTGTTCATATTTTGTCTTGTATATGTCTTATGGCAGTAAGGCAGAATAAGGTAGTCTGTGCATTTGAGGATGATTTGTTTCTCTCCATGTTTCCTTTCCTTTGTAAGAAAAAAGACCAAAAAAAAAAAAATTGAAATTACAGGATAGGAAAACAGCCAATAAAATATTAACTATCATATGAGCCCTTAAAATTTTCATGTATTATTTGATTTAGGTGCCAACCAAGATTGTATCAGTTGCAGATGAGTCTTATCTAACTGAATCTTTCTGGTTGAAGAAGTACATGTTACACCTTTATTGTTGACTATATTTGTACAATAAGTACCACCCTGCCTGTAAGAAGACTATAACCAGCATTCATAAATGCTCTTATTTCTGATCTTAAAGAGAGGGTACCCAAGGAAAAATGCCTAAATGTCATCTTGTTTTCCTCTTCTTTCTTGTTGTGTTCTATTTATGTTCTTTATGCTCTCTTTAGTTTTACATTGTAAATACCTTGTTAATGGGAAACTTGCTTTCTAAGCTTCCTTGTTAATTTCTTCATTGCCTAGCTGCTGATGAAGATTAGCCACCGGTAGGAGAGCACAGTTTTTGACTAGTCTTGGGGATTCTAACTTAGCTTTGGAAACTGGAGTGTGGGAAAATCTTCTATAGTTTGTTGCTTCATTTGTTGAAAGTTAAAAATTTTCCAGAAGAGAGACACCCTCAATGGTATTGTAACTGATTGTGAGATAAACTTATTCGTTAAATAGATATTGGGACTAGCCCACGTGGGAAGGATTAGAAATGAAAAGATACTTAGTGAGAGTACTGTTAGTAGCTTGTGAAAATAAAGTATAATTGCTTATATCCTGTCAAATATTTTTTACCCTATACATTTTAGTTGTTGAATACTATTGCCCTGTTATTATTCCATAATAAATCTCTTTGATCTAGAACTTTGAATATTAATATATTTTAACTTTATTTTTACATTTTAAGGTTGATTGTGTATCCCCCACCACCTACTAAAGGGGGTTTAGCAGTAACTAGTGAAGATCTGGAGTGCTTAGAAGAAGGAGAGTTTCTTAATGATGTAATCATTGATTTCTACCTTAAGTAAGTATAATGATAAATGATCTTGCCATTTGTTTTACAGGTTTTGATGTGAATCTTAAAGTAAATATCTCTGTCTTTGAAATAATTTAGCTTTAGCTAAATAATGTGCCACAATTTCAGATTTGAAAAATTGTTGCCTACCAAAATTTTCTGGAGTTGACAATTTTCAGTTTCATTTCTTTACATCCAGTAGATACTGTATACTTCAAAGAGTTACTGTTTTTTTGTTGTTGTTTTAGTTTTTGTTATTTGCTTGCTCTTGATTGATACTTCCTTGACTACTATGTTATTGTAGTGAAGGAAGTACTTCTGTAATTATAAATCAGTTTGGGAGCTGAAAAGAAGCACCTCTGTGTAGTTATCTATTGTGTCTTTAAGTACTGTGATAGTTAACTACCATTTAAAAAATTCCTTGTCACTATTCCATTAAAAATAATCTTCAACTTTTTTTTTTTTTTTTTTTGCTTTTTAGGGCTGCACCTGCGGCATATGGAGGTTCCCAGGCCAGGCTTCCAGTCAGGGCTACAGCTGCTGGCCTACACCACAGCCACAGCAATGCCAGATCTGAGCCGCATCTGCGACCTACACCACAGCTCACGGCAACTCCAGATCCGTAATGCACTGAGTGAGACCAGGGATTGAACCTGCATCCTCATGGCATGGTTCCTACTCAGATTTGTTTCTGCTGTACCACCATAGGAACTCCTCAGCTTTTTATATAGCCAAGATGAAGGAATATATAGGAAAGTTTTATAAACTTTCATACAGAGGTAATTTATCTCTAGCCCTCATTTCGTCCTGTACCCCTAGACCTACATTTCCAACACTTCTTCTTCATGTCTCCTAATTATTCACAGACCTTTCCCAAAACATTTTACTATCATCTTATTATGTAAACCCTATTATTTTCCTAGTAGTGCTATCCTTATTCTGGTTACTCAGGCTCAAAATCTCACATTATCATCTACTGTTCATCTCACACGTTGTAGATTTAATCTGTACAAATTTTCATTGGGTCTTTTTTATATCTTTCATGTCTCTAACTTTTTGGACATGTGGAATATAATTATTATATAATAACTGTTTTAATATCCTTTTCTATGTATTCTGGCATCTGTGTCAGTTCTGGTTGGTTTCCACTGACTGATTTTTCTCTTCATTATGAATCGTGTATATATATGTTTTTTTTTTTTTCTCTCCTTTGTATGTCTGGTGATTTTTGGGGGCGTGGAGTTGAATATTTTTGTATTTCTATAACTATTCCTGAATTTTCTTATTTGGAAGCAGTTTCATGCTTTTAATTTGCTTTTTAAGATTTTTTTTTTTAGGTGACACCAACAAATTAATCCCTGCTACTGAGAAAAGACCCTTCCGGGTACTCTGCTCAGTGCTTCATGAATTAAGAGATATTCTATCCTGGCTGATGTTTACAGGCACCATTCCCACAGCCTGCGTGAATGCTGGGTACTATTCCTTTTAATTGTTTCAGTTAGTTCTTACCTTTCCAATACTCTGTCAGCAAACTCTGGTGCCTTAATCAATCCTGACTCTCAGCATCTCCTCAATTCAGGGAGTCTTCCAGGCTCTGCCTGGTTTATTCCTTCTTGAGCTGTAGCCTGGAAATTTATCAAGGCAGTAAACTGAGGTAATTATAGAGCTCACCATTTCTCAAGGATCACTATTCTTTGTTTTCTGATGTCCAGGGTTTTAAAAACTATTGCATAAATTTTGTCTGATTTTTTGCTTGTTTCAAACAGAATTGTAAATCTGGTCCCTACATTCCATCTTGGCTGGAAACAGAATTTCCTTTCTCATTGACTCCACTTCCCTTCCCTCTGTGCATGCTCAGTTACCTGAGTAGTAGATTCTGTCTCTCAAATTCATTTATTCTCTTTCTTCTGTCATCATGATCTTTTTAGTACTATTTACCTTGTTCTTCTTCTAAACTAATCTCCTTATATCCTTTGTCTCTGATATCCTGTCTATTAATTATATTATTAAACCACTATTGTTAAATTACTCTATGAATGTAATTCCCACTGGAAACTTTTAGTAATTTCTCATTACCTGTCAAAATGAGTTCAAACACGCTTGGATATTTGAGTGTCTTAATAATCTGTCTTATCTGTCTGTCTTACTAGCCATCTGCTAATAATCCTACCTTATTACATAGTCCAGCAAAATTGAATTATAAAGTTTACTGAACAAAGCCCATTCTTATCCCCTCTTCTGCCTTAATGCCCTGTTATTCTTACTTCTTGGAATATTCTCCTCTCTATCTTAACCTGTTGAAATATTACTCCTCTTTCAAGGTTACTCACAACTGATAACTTCTTGCAACTTTTCCTGATTCTAAACAGATATTATTAACTCTCATGATACTTCACTTGTATTTGTTTTATGGTACTTACAATATTTTGCCTTATTTTAAAGTTATTTGGCGGCATTATGATTATTCTTCTAAAGTCTAAGCATCTTACATCTTATTTATTTTTGTATCCCTTTAATAATGTCAAATTTATGTTTTGGGAGACGAATTGGGTCATCTTTGGTGTTAATTTTGATATGTTTTATTGCAATTAACAAAATTTTGTTTCAAATTTAGTTGCATTAATATTTTTCTTTTTTTCTTTTTTTGTGTTTTTAGGGCCGCACATGCAGAATATAGAGGTTACCAGGCGAGGGGTCGAATCAGGGCTGCAGCTGCTGGCCTACGCCACAGCCACAGCAACACCAGGTTAGAGCCACGTCTGCAAACCTACATCACAGCTCACGACAATGCACATCCTTAACCCACTGAGTGAGGCCAAGGATCGAACCTGTGTCCTCATGAATACTAGTCAGATTCATTTCTTCTGAGCCACGATGGGAACTCCTATGTGTATGTTCCTATATTTCCTTTTCATTGAACTGCCTGTATGTCTCTTTGACTTCTTTTCAGAGGGGATTCTAACTTAAAAAAAACAAACTACTTTCCTATTTATTTTTAAAATTGATGAATAACTTTCAAGTAGTAAAGTGCATAAATTTTAAGTGTATAGCTCACGAGTGTTTACATATGTATGTACCCAGTGTTTTCATCATGCCAATCAAGGTAAAGAACACTTGCAGCACATAAAAAGCATTATTTGTGTCTCCTTCCACCCTTCCCATAACCCCATTAAAAAATTCAAGTTGTGGAGTTCCTATTGTGGCTCAGTGGTGTGGCTGTGGCTGTGGCGTAGGCCGGCAGCTGTAGCTCCAATTAGACCACTAGCCTGGGAACCTCCATATGCCACAGGTGCAGCCCTAAAAAGAAAAAAAGAAAAAAAGAAAAGAATAGCATGTTCTTTAATGATGAAGAGTTTAATCACTAAATGATTGAATTGCAAGCTTATGTTGAAGGATTTTTTTTTTCTTTTCTTTTTTTTGTCTTTTCTAGGGCCGCACCTGTGGCATATAGAGTTTCCCAGGCTAGGGGTCTAATCAGAGCTATAGCCACCAGCCTACGCCAGGGCCCCAGCAATGCGGGATCCAAGCCATGTCTACGACCGATGCCACAGCTCACAGCAATGCTGGATCCTTAACCCACTGAGCGAGGCCAGGGATCAAACCCGCAACCTCATGGTTTCTAGACAGATTTGTTAACCACTGAGCCACGACAGGAACTCCAAAGGATTGTTTTAGGATAGGAATAGACTAGGGATTTCTAGTCATGTTTCAGCGTTATTAAGGTTTCTCTAGATTTATTTAGGAGTGTCATAGTTTCAATGGTATATTTGATTGTGTGATTATTTGATTAGTATTTCCTTCTACCTTCATTCTTCTGGATTGTAAGCTCTTTGGTGGCAGGAACTTTTTATTTGTCCCCCTCTTGTTTTATGTCTCTATTATAAATATGGTACTTGGCACATGTTAGGAATTTGATAAATATTTAAGTAAATGAATGACTAAGTGGAAAATTTCTGCTTTAATCGATCTTGATATATCTTGATAGAAGGTAAGGTAACTAAGGAAAAAAAAAGCTGAAATCAGAGCAAATTGTAAGATTGGCTTATGGACATAAAAATGATTTTCAGAACACAAGATATTGGAGGAAGACTGGTAAAATCTAAAAGTAATCTACTTTTGTGGTGTTGTTACTTTACAGGTATCTCATATTGGAGAAGGCATCAGAAGAACTTGTTGAACGAAGTCACATTTTTAGTAGCTTTTTCTATAAATGCCTGACGAGAAAGGAAAATAATTTAACAGAAGATAACCCGAATCTTTCGTAAGTCAGTCTTCCACTGTTGTTAAGTTTTAAGAGGAAAACATACTATTTTGATACTTTTAGTGAAATAACTTCTTACAGTATTTCCTAGAGTTAGCAATGATACCAATTTGTGCAAGTGCTGGGCCTGTTAGCTCTAAGAAGCCTTTCTCACCCTTCATTGTCTTGTTCCCTGTTGCAGGGAGGCTAACTCTTGCAGGTTGCATTTCCAGTACTGGGGATTGGAGGGCAAAAAAGAAGAGGCACGATATATCTTTCTTACCCTCTTTGCCTTGGGCACTTATTCTGGTAGTGGTTCTAGTTCCTATATGGGTCTGTCTTTCAGTGGACAGATCTAATAGAGCTCCAGCATCTGTCTGCAGGTACTACTTCTACACTTTGCCCCTCAGCATAGTGGTCCTACTATGCTAGTCTCTGGTTGCCTCACTGGCTGTCTTTTGTGGCTTTGCATGTTTTCTCCCATCAGTATAGCCATTTCTTCACGTTGTATTTGATCTGTCTTAAATATATAGAGTAGTTTATGTTTTCCTGATTGGATCCTCACAAACATACTACTATTTAATTCTGTTTATTTTTTTTCACTTTTAAAAGTTTTATTTGATTTTGAATCAAAAGTATAGTTGATTTACAATGGTGTGATAATTTCTGCTGTACAACAAAGTGACTCAGTTATACTTAGACACCCACCAATTCTTTTTTCAGAGTCTTTTCCCAAATAGATTATCACGGGATATTGGATAGAGTTCCCTGTGCTATACAGCAGGTGTCTGTTGGCCAGTCGTTCCATATACCTCAGTGTGCATATACCACTGATATCTTTTTTTTTTTTTGGAGGGGGAAGTTTTATTATTATTATTATTATTTTTAATTTAATTTTTTTTTTTTGTCCTTTTGCTATTTCTTTGGGCCGCTCCTACGGCATATGGAGGTTCCCAGGCTAGGGGTCCAATCGGAGCTGTAGCCACCGGCCCACGCCAGAGCCACAGCAATGCGGGATCCGAGCCACGTCTGCAACCTACACCACAGCTCACGGCAACGCTGGATCGTTAACCCACCGAGTAAGGGCAGGGACTGAACCCGCAACCTCATGGTTCCCAGTCGGACTCGCCAACCACTGCGCCACGACGGGAACTCCTATTTTTTATTATTTTTTTAATAATGATTTTTATTTTTTCCATTATAGCTGATTTACAGTGTTCTGTCAATGTTCTGCTGCACAGCAAGGTGACCCAGTCACATGTACATGTATACATTCTTTTTTCTCACATTATCATGCTCCATCGCAAGGTGACCCAGTCACATGTACATGTATACATTCTTTTTTCTCACATTATCATGCTCCATCACAAGTGACCAGACATGGTTCCCAGTGCTATACAGCAGGATCCCATTGCTTATACACTCCAAAGGCTATAGTTTACATCTATTAACCCAAATTCCCAGTCCCTCTCACTCCCTCCCTCTCCCCCTTGGTAACTACAAGTCTGTTTTCCATGTCCATGAGTTTCTTTTCTGTGGAAAGGTTCATTGGTGCCCTATATTAGACTCCAGATATAAGTGAAAACATATGGTATTTGTCTTTCTTTCTGACTTACTTCACTTAGTATGAGAGTCTCTAGTTCCATCCATGTTGCTGCAAATGGCATTATTTTGTTCTTTTTATGGCTGAGTAGTATTCCATTGTGTATATATACTACATCTTACTAATCCAGTCATCTGCTGATGGACATTTAGGTTGTTTCCATGTCTTGACTATTGAGAATAGTGCTGCAATGAACATGCAGGCGCATGTGTCTTTTTCAAAGCAAGTTTTGTCCAGATATATGCCCAAGAGTGGGCTTGCTGTGTCATAAGGTGGTTCTATGTATAGATTTCTAAGGTACCTCCATACTGTCTTCCATAGTAGTTGTACCTAATTCTGTGTAATTAAACAAATGTAACATTATAAAAATACCATATTTGTTCTCACAATTTAGCTGACTTTGTATCCAAATATTTTTTCATTAATTCTAAAACCTATAGGGCAGTGGATAGGGATAGGCATAAAGGAGAAAGGAGTAATTTCTAAAAAAATTTTTATTATGGTTGATTTATAATGTTGTGTCAATTTCTGCTGTGACCCACTGAAATTGACCCAGTTATACATATACATACATTCTCTTTCTCATATTATCTTCCATTATTTTCTATTATAAGAGATTGGATATTGTTCCCTTTGCTACACAGTAAGATCTCATTGCTTATCCATCCTAAATGTAATTAATAGTTTGCTTCTACTAACTCCAAACTCCCAGTCCATCCCACTCCCTCCCCTTGGCAACCACAAGTCTTCCATGTCCATGAGTTTGTTTCTTTTCTGTAGATAGGAGTAATTTTTGTATCTTAGGTAGCAGTAACTTGAATGGTGAGAGTGAAGCCATTTCACCCCCTCCCCATCCCTAACAATCCATATAGTATTTATATGGTTGACCCGTGATAAAATTAAGAGTTTTTATTTTTAAAAAAGTTAGTGTAAACATTTGCCTACCCACTTCACAAGGTACATTTTTGTAGATTATTTCTTCCCATAACAGTGCTTTTAGATATGTAAGGCTTTTTTTCAAATAAGGAAGCAGGCAGAACTCTGGTAGGTGACAGAACTGATCGCTGCTTAAATCTTTATCTTTTAAACTCTAATCTAGAGATGTTGTCATTTTACTGGACTACCTTTAAAAAGTTTCTGCAAGAATTGTTTCATCCCTTTAATAGAAATAATAAGCAAGTAAGAAGATGATTAAACTTTCTGAACCTGTTGTATGGTTGTATGGTTGGAGAGAGTTGGTATAGAGAGAGAGTATTCGAATATGTTGAATACTTGCTTGGAACCAAGTCAGTGAACATGAAGTTACTTTGATTCTACAATAGTCTTATGAGGTAAATGCCATTGTTTTTATTTATTAAAGCTTAAAGAAGTTAGAAAATTTATTCATAGTTGGATCTAGCTCTCCAGTTTCAAAGTTCAAGCTTTTTATCTTGCTTATATTATTGTATCTGTGGAATTTATGGTCTGAATTGGTTCACTTGAGAGAATAAAAGGAGGTCCTATTAGTTTCAGAGGGCAACCTGGGTATACTGGGGCTGCCCTAGACAGACTGGGATGTGTTATCATCTATATTTTGAGTGTCTTTATAGGTTTGAAGTTTGTGTTGGTGGAGAAGGTCTACTAGGATCACTTAAGGAGAAAAATCACAATATGAAAATATTCCTGATAATCAGAGTTAATGGAAAGGGATAGATGGAAGGGGAGGATTTATTAAATAAATTTGATATTTGACATTTCTGATGTCCTCCTCTTCTATTTTGTGTATATAGAAATTGATGGCTGGCACTGGGAAGTTTGGGGTTAGTAGATGCAAACTATTGTATTTGGAGTGAATAGGCAATGAGATCCTGCTGTATAGCACAGGGAAACTTGTCACTTGTGATGGAACATGATAGAGGATAATGTGAGAAGAGAATGTATATATATGTGTGACTGTCACTTTGCTGTACAGCAGAAATGGCAGAACATTGTAAAAGAGCTATAACAGAAAAAAAGTAAAAATATTTAAAAAAAAAGAAAAAAAGAAATTGATGGTTGGTACCATACACTTAATCCCACATTTTGTTTTAAGATTACTGGTTGGGGTGGAGATTATGCATTTGACATACCCACTTAGAAACTGAGGAAATGATGTAGGTCTGCTGTGTGTAAAACTTTTTAAATTAAAACATTTATTTATTTATTTATTATTATTTTTAAAAATTTTTATTTATTTTTTTTAGGGCCACACCTGCAGCATATGAAAGTTCCCAGGCTAGGGGTTGAATCGGAGCTATAGCCACTGGCCTATGCACAGCCATAGCTGTGCAGGATCTGGGCTGTGTCTGCAACCTACCCCACAGCTCACAGCAACACAGGATCCTTAACCCACTGAGCAAGGCCAGGGATCGAATCCACATCCTCATGGTTACTAGTCACATTCTTAACCCATTGAGCCACAATGGGAGCTCTTAAATTAAAACATTTTTAGGAGTTCCCGTCATGGCTCAGTGGTTAACAAACCTGACTAGCATCCATGAGGATGCGAGTTCAATCCCTGACCTTGATCAGTGGGTTAAGAATCGGGTGTTGCCATGAGCTGTGGTATAGGTCGCAGACGCAGCTCAGATCCTGTGTTGCCGTGGCTGTGGTGTAGGCCAGCGGCTACAGTTCCAATTTGACCCCTAGCCTGGGAACCTCCATAGGCCACTGATGCAGCCCTAAAAAGACACAAAACAAAACCAAAAAAATTTTTTTTAAATTAGATGTTATATGCCTGATCGTTGTAAATGTAATACAAAACAAAGTTACATAAGTAGCATCTTCCAAGGTAAAACATATCTTATATATAATATATATTTATGTACACACATACACAGATACATATGAACACATACATACCTATACACACTTACATATATGTGTATATGCACAAAAACTCATACTAATGCTTGGCTTCATATGTATATAATTAGTATCACAGAAAGAATGCCTACAAATCAGTAAAACAAACAACTCAGAAGCAAGGTGGCAAGGGATACAAACCATAATTTATGTCCGGTAAATCCTGTAGGAAGCTCCAACTACTAGTGTTATGAAATAGCAGACCAAATGACACGTGAAGTCATTACTGTGGTTTATGAGATCCTGCAAGATTTGGCTTCTATCCTCAAGCTGCCTCCTTTCAGTTTTCAAGTATGCCAAGCTCTTTCCTGTTTTCTGACAGAAATAACTTCTCCTGGTACTTTTTATTTTACAAGGTGATCTCTAATCATTTTTTGTTTGCTTGTTCATTTTCTGTTTCTTGTTCTAAAATATAAGATCCATGAGGTCAAGGACTTCATCTGTCTTATTTTCCACTCTATGCCCTGTGCATTTTGCTTAGTGCTTGGAACATACCAGGAACTCATAATCAAGGATAGTAATGTATGTTATGAATGGGGAGAGAACTGTTAGACCTAATGAAGAATTTTCTATACAGTTAGGAACTGAGAATAGAGATGATATTGTGGCCTTCGTATTCTCTTCTATCGCCCTTGCCCCATCCTGTGTCTAATGTAGTCCCAATCAAATAAGGTTAGCATAATCAGGAAATCTACCAGACACCAACATAACAAGACAAAAGAAAACCAGGTGTCTATCCTTAAGATATTTCAAGTGGAAAACAAAAGACTCATCACTAGGTGAAAACTATTTATTTATTTTTTAATTTTATTTTATTTTTGGTCTTTTTGCCTTTTCTAGGGCCGCTCCCATGGCATATGGAGGTTCCCAGGCTAGGGGTCGAATTGGAGCTGTAGCCGCCAGCCTACACTACAGCCACAGCAACGCGGGATCCGAGCCGCGTCTGCAACCCACACCACAGCTCACGGCAACGCAGGATCCTTAACACACTGAGCAAGGCCAGGGATTGAACTCGCAACTTCATGGTTCCTAGTTGGATTCATTAACCGCTGAGCCACGATGGGAACCCCGAAAATAACTATTTATAATCATTGTAATGGTTGGGTCATTCTGAAATGAGAAAATTTGGTAACATATGATTCCTTATTATTTTTATGAGGTCACTGTTCTGCGTAATTCCTATCACATCTTTTAGTCCATTCTGGATCCCATCTCACCCCTAATATCCACCCCTGTGAGTTTGATTAGTTATTCAGATGGACAGGGATGGGGCAAAGATGTCCTTTTCCTGTGTTACTTGGTATATGAAGGTATAAGAACTTAATTTTTTTAACTAAAAAGAGGTCTTTCAAGGGATTCAGCCATGTACCGCCACCTCTTTTATGCCTCTGTGAAATGCCATCACTTTCCTAAAATTTTTTTGACATCCAAACTTGGTTTGATATCTTTCTTGCTAACTTCCCTAATGAGGTAAAGAAAAGGAAAAGGAACTCTTATTCATGTGTCCCAACCCTTTTCTAGGTGGCCTTCCTAGATACTGTAACGTAATTCCTTTGTATTCTTTATGACACATGTATTTTATTTTTTATTTTTTCAAGTGGCCGCATCTGTGGCATATCGAAGTTCCTGAGCTAGGGGTCGAGCCACAGCCACTGTAGAAGCAATGCCGACTAGTTATGTTGTGAGCCACACAGGAAGTCCAGACACTTATATTTTAATTATTTTTTTTTTTTCTGACCTCATTATTTTGTAAATTCCTTTAAGGCAGCATAATTTTCATTATTTGTTCTTAGGAATCTAATAAATATTTGTTGAAGAAATAAAATGAAAGACGGATGAATGATGAGTATGCTTAACTTGTTGTCCTATAATTTCTTTATAAATGAAATAAAGGGAGATGAGTTTCATCTTTGAAAATCTGAGACTATACACCTCATTCTTTCTCTTCCATTAAGTTTTAATTCCTCTCTTATCACATTTAAAACATTTAGACAATTCTGTTAAGGTTTAGTGATAATATTTTATATCATGCCCAGATGGAATAAATAGGTATAGCTGTTTATATTCAGTTACTGAGACAATTTTGGACTCTAGAAAAGATTTTATGAATTTCTGCCTTCTATCCATTATTTTATTGTTTATAAATAGTGATCATATTTAAAAATAGACAGGAGTTAATAAAAGGAGATAATTTTCTAGTCTGTTAAATATTATATATCTTAAAAAGATGGTTAAATAAACTAAAACTAACTTTTCAGTGCATTAAAAACGACTCATGAAGTCCTTATTTTAAATTTTTAATTTTTTATCTTGATCATATCTATCTTTTATATTCCCAGAATGGCCCAGAGAAGACATAAAAGAGTAAGAACATGGACACGTCACATAAACATCTTTAATAAAGATTACATCTTTGTGCCTGTAAATGAGTCGTGAGTATTTCAGGTTATTTTTTAAAAATAATAGTGCAGAAAAAATATTTTGTGCATTTTTAGATTTATAATCAGTAAAGTATGGATATCTAAACCCAGGTATTATTTTTAATTTTTTTTCTAAAAGAGTATATAAAATAATGAGTTTGTTTACCTTGGTTTTTGGTTTAACAGTGCTTATGTTGTAAATAGTGAAAAAATAAAATGACAAATGCTCACAAGACTGTAATGGCTGAGACATTGAATTTTCTTGAGGGAGAGTTGGGGACTCAAGATTTTCTAAACAAAGATGGAAAGCTTTTAAGATGAATCTTCAAATATTTAAGAGAGCTCTTTAAGCACTAATACAAACAAGTAATGCTCTAAGCCTATTTATTAAAGCAGATCCTTAGCAGGAGACATTAATTATATGAAAGTAAATACATTTGAATGACTCAGATTTTACCCTAAGAAGTCTTAGTACTTTTAAAATTGGTTTTGGAAAGTGTGTTCTGTATTATATCAGATATTATAGTAGACTTCTTCAAAATTGAGAAGTTTGTCATACCCATCTTCCCAGCTAGTTATAGAATGTATTCTTCTGCATTGTTTAGATTTTATCTTATTAAGATCATATTCCTTTTTCAACAGGTCTCACTGGTATCTTGCAGTCATTTGTTTCCCATGGTTGGAAGAAGCCACATATGAAGATTTTTCACAGACACTATCCCAGCACTCTCAGGCTCAGCAGTCTCAACCTGACAAGAAAACAATAGGTAATAAACTTAATGTAGATGGTGTTTTTAATAATGATGGCAATGGTGAAATGATGATAGTAAACAGTATGAAGTTATTTCTTATTATTACATTTATTAGAAGAAATAATATCTGAATTTTCCTGATAGATGCCCAGACTCATTTATAGACAAAATGTAATTCTCAAGTTATTCTGTTACATCAGGTTTTAGCATAGCACTTTTTATAAAATAATCTTGCTAACATGACTAAGAATTCATGCCATGAATCTTCAGGCATAGCTTGAAATCTCCTCTTTTTCTTAATAGAAATTAACACAGTTCTTGTTGACACTAGTAATTTGGCTAGGTAATATCAGGTGTCCTATAACTCTTCCATGATTTTTTTCTTATGTTACAACCCAGATCTTAAGTAAGCAAATCAGCCAATTTCTTTGAGGAAAAAAAATCAAAATTATATTTTATAGTTGTAGCCTAAGTAGCAAGCAGAATTGATAATAGCCATTATCATTAATACTGGCCAAAACCTTTCTCTAGTGGGATGAAAGAAAAGCTGGTAAAGCAGCTGATTATTTTCAATTTTGTCTGCCTGTGGTACTTCAAAGCTGTATTTACGCAACACTCTGCTCATAGGTTTAAAGAATTATTACTAGGCAAATTAACAATTCTTTGCTTTAAAACAGCAAGATTTTCCTTAGCAAACAGTCTTTCAAAATTGTTTCTTTACAGGAAACTGGCCGAACTAATTGGTGTTTAAAGTTTTGGCTATGGGGTTTATATATTGTCTGATGACAGCCAAGCATTGTCAATTTTATCCACTGATTGAACTTTTTCATAACATTAATAATCATGAAAAAATTTAAGTAAATCCCGGGAATTTTTTTCCTTTAAACTACCATGTATGCAAATTACAATTTATGCTTGTATTAGACATAAAATAAACACATATAACTGCTTTGTTATTTCTAACTAGATAATGATCTGCATACTTCTTCAACACTGTCCTTGGGTACAGAGGATTCCCAAGTAAGTATGTTTTTTATAAATGTGAAGGAAGGAAAGCTCATGAATGTAACAGTTTTATCTGTGAAATGTGGCATAACTAAGTGGGCTTGTGGTGGATGTTGATGGACCATACTTTTTTTTTGGCCACACCCGTGGCATGCAGAGGTTCCTGGGCCAGGGATTTGACCTGAGCCACAGCAGTGACATTGTTGGACCCTTAACCCTTTGAGTCTCTAGCGAACTCGCAGTGGGCCATAATTAAATTGTCCTGTTTTATGATTCTTTGGTATATTTTAGTAGGAAAGAGAACTTAAATTATCATTCTTTTTGTGTATGTGGGTATGTGTGTGTTTAAGGCTGCACCTGCAGGGTATGGACGTTCCCAGGCTAGGGGTCGAATTGGAGCTGCAACTACTGGCCTTCACCACAGCCACAGCAACTTGGGATCCAAGCCGTGTCTGCAGACTACACCACGGCTTATGGCAATGCCACATCCTTAGCCCACTGAGAGAGGCCAGAGATCAAACCTGCATCCTTATGAATACTATTCGGGTTTGTTACCACTGAGCCATGATGGGAACTCCAAGAAATTATCATTCTTCTTGCATATGTTTAGCTTACTTTAACTCCCTAGGTTTGTTTATTTAATAGTTTATCTGATCATCTTGGTTGACTGCTTTTCCAATTTCTATGGAAAAATGTATTATGTCAGCTGTTTTTGCACTTAGAATAATTAATAACCTATGTTTTATATTCTACTTTCTAATATTGTAAATTGTTGGTAAAAGTTTACCATTTAAAGTAGACACACAGTCAATCCATATGACTGCTTAGGCTAAGATAACTGTATTAACTTTTCTTTATTGTTTTCCTTTTTTGGCTGTGCCCTCAGTATGTGGAAGTTCCATCCTGGGCCAGGGATCGAACCTATGCCACATCAGCAATCTGAGCTGCAGCAGTGACAATGCTGGATCCTTAACCCAATGAGTCACAAGAGAACTCCATGTTAACTTCTCTTTAAATGGACCGCCAAACTAATATTCATGGTCTAGATTTGGTGTTTTTATTGACCAAGGTAACTACCTCATTATTTTATACATACAGGTAGCAAAAGCCTCCCTGGCCTAGGTCTATGTCCTTACTGTCATTGATACAGGGTGGGCAGAAGGAAGGAGGTTTCTTTTTTCTGCTGTCCTAGTGGCAGAATGAGGGGGGGTTCCTTCTTCTTTATTTTTAATATTAAAGTATAGTTGATTTACAGTGTTAGGGCAATTTCTACTGTAAAACAAAGCAACCCAGTCATATGTATATATGTTCTTCTTCTTTTATTTTCCATCATGTTCTATCACAAGAGATTGGATATAGTTCCCTGTGCTATATAGTGGGACCTCATTTAGTATCCAGTCTAAATGTAACAGTTTGCATCTTCTAACCCCAAACCCCCAGTTCATCCCACTCTCTCTCCCTCTCCCTCCCCCTCGGCAACCACAAAGTCTGTTTTTCCATGTCTCTTGAGTCTGTTTCTGTGCTGTAGATAGGTTCATCTGTGCCACATTTTAGATTCCACATATTAGTGATATCATACGGTATTTGTCTTTCTCTTTCTGACTTACTTAAGTATAAAAACCTCTAGTTGCATTCATTTTGCTGCAAATAGCATTATTTTGTTCTTTTTTATGGCTAGGTAGTATTCCATTGTGTATGTATACCACATCTTTTTTTTTTTTTTTTTTCGTCTTTTTGCTATTTCTTGGGCTGCTCCTGCGGCATATGGAGGTTCCCAGGCTAGGGGTCGAATCGAAGCTGTTGCCACCAGCCTATGCCAGAGCCACAGCAATGCAGGATCTGAGCCGCACCTGCGACCTACACCACAGCTCACGGCAATGCCGGATCCTTAACCTGCAAGGATTAAGGATCGAACTGAGCAAGGCCAGGGATCAAACCCGCAACCTCATGGTTCCTAGTCGGATTCGTTAACCACTGAGCCACAACAGGAAATCCTATACCACATCTTCTTAATCCATTCATGTTGATGGACATTTAGGTTGATGGACCTTTAGGTTGTTCCCATGTATTGGCTATTGTGAACAGTGCTATTATAAACATAGGGGTGCATGTATCTTTTTGAATTACTGTTTTGTCTGGATATATGCTAGGAGTGGGATTGCTAGATCATATGGATGTTCTATATTTAGTTTTCTGAGGAACTTCCATACCGTTTTCCCTAGCGGCTGTACCAGTTTACATTCCCACCAACATTGTAGGATGGTTCCCTTTTCTCCACACCCTCTCCAGCATTTGTTATTTGTAGATTTGTTGATAATGGTTATTCTGACTAGAGAGATTTGTATTTCTCTAATAATTAGTGAAGTTGAGCATTTTTTTCATGTGTCTATTAGCTGTCCATATGTCCTCTTTGGAGAAATGTCTATTCAGGTCTTCTGCTCATTTTTCTTTCTGTCTTTTTAGGGCCACACCCACGGCATATGGAGGTTCCCGGGCTAGTTGTTGAATTGGAGCTGCAGCCACTGGCCTACACCACAGCCACACTAGGACTGAGCTGCATCTGCAACCTATACCACAGCTCATGGCACTGCCGGATCCTTAACGCACTGAGCAAGGCCAGGGATTGAACCTCATGGGTGCTAGTCAGAGTCGTTTCTGCTAAGACAGGAACTCCTTCTGCTTATTTTTCATTTGGGTTGTTTGTAGGCATTCCTTCTTGCTTCTAGAACCAGGTTTCCCAAGTTGGATTCCTTCAAATACTTGTGCAAAGTATAATTTATGATAAAAAGGTTTCTAACATAGTTAAGTTGTGTAAACCCTGTGTCCTGTTCCTCTCCTAGAGAGTCAGTGTTATATTAGAATAATAAAGGTACTGAAGGGAATTCCTGTTGTGGCTCAGGGGAAACACATCCACACTGGTATCCACAAGGATGCAGGTTCAATCCCTGGCCTCGATTAGTAGGTTGGGGATGCTGTGTTGCTGTAGCTAAATGATGTAGATGGCAGCAATAGCTCCTATTTGACCCCTAGCCTAGGAACTTCCATATGCCACAGGTGCGGCCCTAAAAAGCACAGACGTGGCTCAGATCCCGAGTTGCTGTGGCTCTGGTGTAGGCCAGGCAGCTACATCTCCGATTCGACCCCTAGCCTGGGAACCTCTATATGCTGACGGAGCGGCCCTAGAAAGGGCAAAAAGACTCTTTGTTTAAAAAAAAAAAAAAAAAGGTACTGAGAAATTTTGCATATTAAAGAAAATTTCATTTCTTTGTTAAAAAAAAGGTACTGAGAAATTCTGCATATTAAAGAAAATTTCATTTCTTAATTCTTAACTTTATCAAAATTAATAAAATACCCCATCTTTTGTCTCTTAATACACAGTAGTACTCTGCTTCTTGTGATTCAGAGGGAAGAAATCTGTCTGCTGACATCAGATACTTAGTTAAGAGAATATCTTGTTTGGAATTCCCACTGTGGTGCAACGGGATTGGTGGTATCTTGGGAGCACTGGGGCACAGTTTCGATCCCTAGTACAGCACAGTGGATTAAGGAACCAGTGGTGCCGCAGCTGCGGCTTAGGTTGAAACTGTGGCTCAGCTCTGATCCCTGGCCTGGGAACTCCAAATGCTGCGGGGAAGCCAAAAAAAAGAAAAAAAAGGGAATGTCTTGTTCAGTTAACTTGTTTATCTTTGCTTAATTTGCCAACTCTGAATAGAAGTAATTCAGGTTCTAGGTTGTTTTTTAGGCCATGTTAGGTCTCCATAACTTTTTGAGGCCATATGTAGAAGTATATAAATGACTGTTTTACTAGTAGAGGAAAATAAATCCTTTTTTTTTTTTTTTTTTTTTTTAAGGGCCAACCTGCAGCATATGGAGGTTCCTAGGCTAGGGGTCAAGTTGGAACTGTAGCTGCTGGCCTACGCCACAGGCACAGCAATGCCCGATTTGAACTGCATCTGCCACCTATGCCACAGCTCACGGCAAGGCAGGATCCTTAACCCACTGAGCGGGGCCAGGGACTGAACCTGCATCCTCATGGATACCAGTCAGGTTCCTCACCCCTGAGTCACAACAGGAATGCCAATAATTTTTTTTTTGTCTTTTGTCTTTTGGCTGCACCTGTGGCATATGGAGGTTCCCAGGTTAGGGGTCTAATTGGAGCTTTAGCTGCCAGCCTATGCCTCAGCACAGCACCATGGGGTCTGAGCCGTGTCTGCATCCTACACCACAGCTCACAGCAATGCCAGATCCTTAATCCACTGGTAAAGGCCAGGGATTGAATCCGCGTCCTCTTGGATACTAGTCTGGTTTGTTAACCACTGAGCCACGACAGTAACTCCCAATAAATTTTTAAAAAGTGAAGTTCCTTCACTTCAGATCATGCAAAGAGCTCTTATTTGAAATTTTAATGTCACAATTGTTTGAAACATTTAAGGAATAACTGAAAATTTATTCAAACTAACTTTAATTGTAAAGTCATAAAAATTCATGTTATTTCAGAGTCCTGAGATGAATGTGTCAGTACCAAAGAAAAGGTGTAAAAGGTAAGTATGTGCTGTAATCATAGTTTTTTTTAAATAG
This sequence comes from Phacochoerus africanus, assembly GCF_016906955.1. Taxonomy (NCBI): domain Eukaryota; kingdom Metazoa; phylum Chordata; class Mammalia; order Artiodactyla; family Suidae; genus Phacochoerus; species Phacochoerus africanus. Next base: position 238,264,301 of record NC_062544.1, read on the forward strand.
TAGGTTTACTTCATATACAAACAAATACATCTTGATTTCTTACTTTGCTTTTCATAGGCCATGCATTCTCATACTAGACTCCTTGAAAGCTGCCTCTATACAAAATACGGTTCAGAATTTACGAGAGTAAGTAAATGACATTTTTACTAAAATCTCAATAATTTAAAGTTGCTTTAAGAATTACTGAAAAGGAGTTCCTGTTGTGACGAAGTGGAAACGAATCTGATTAGTATCTGTGGGTACAATCCCTGCCCTTGCTCAGTCACTCAGTCACTCAGTGGGTCAGGGATCCAGCATTGCCGTGAGCTATGGTGTGCTGTGGTGTAGGTCACAGATGAGGTTTGGATCCCCCATTGCTGTGGCTATTGTGTGGGCTGGCAGCTGTAGCTTAGATTTGACCCCTAGCCTGGGAACTTCCATATGCCATGCATGTGGCCCAAAAGGCAAAAAAAGCAAAAAAAAAAAAAAAAAGAGAATTACTGGAAAGGCTATGTCAGGAATTATACCATATTATATATTTAAATGATGCTTATAAATCTAATTAATAATAAATATCCTCATTATATATCAATATTCAAGTTTAAAATATTTACAATTATATCAAATGGAAATTTGGAATTTGTATTCATAATTGAACATAAAGCATAATTTTACAAAAGAGCATTGCAAATATTAGTGGTTATCAAAAGTAACACTTTAATATTTTTTGTATTTTTTTTAAGGGCCTCACCTGCTACGTATGGAAGTTCCTAGGCTAGGGGTAGATCTACCAAATCTACCTGGTGTGGCTCACACCAGTGCCACAGCAGCGTGGGATCTAAGCTGCCTCTGCAACCTACACCAAAGCTCATGGCAATGCTGGATCCTTGACCCACTAAGAGAGGCCAGGGATCAAACCTGTGTCCTCATGGATACTAGTTGAGTTCGTTACCACTGAGCTATGACAGGAACTTCTCAAAAGTAACAGTTTAAAAAATAACTTTCAGAGTGCCCTTCATGGCTCAGTGGTTAATGAACCTGACTAGTATCCATGAGGATGCGAGCTTGATCCCTGGCCTCACTCAGTGGATTAAGGATCTGGCATTGCCGTGAGCTGTGGTGTAGGTCGAAGATGCTGCTGGGATCCCATGTTGCTGTGCTGGGGTGTAGGCTGGCAGCTGTAACTTAAATTCAACCTGTACCTTGCAAGCTTCCATATGCCGTTGGTGCGACCCTAAAAAGCATAAATAAATAAATAAATTAAAAATAAAATTAAAAAATAACTTTCACATTCTTATTTTGTCTGTGTGTATAAATTTTAAATTTACTATAGGATCTGGAAAAAAACTAGCAGCTAAAGTTTAAAAATAACTTGTAAGTTTAATTTGTAATATAAGTGACTTACGTATATGAGTTTATGAAAGTTGAGTTGTTGAAACCAGTCTAGCTTTTAAGCTTCAAACTCAGATGGTTTTCTTTAAAGTAGCTCTTCTGAAGCCTCACATGTTACAATTTGTGCTGTTAAGATTTAAGTCTTTGGAAATGTGGCTGGAGACAACATACTTGGCAGCAAATATTTTTTTCATCTTTGTACAAGTGTTGCATAATAGTGAATAAATATCTCCATGAGTCACTCTACTTTTTGATGTTTTAAGGTATTTAGAGGTAGAGTGGGAAGTTAAACGAAAAACTCATCGTGAATTCAGCAAAACAAATATGGTGGACCTATGCCCTAAAGTTCCTAAACAAGATAATAGCAGTGATTGTGGAGTATATTTACTGCAATATGTGGAAAGCTTCTTTAAGGTATGTAAAGGTATAAATGTTTTTTATTCACAAATACCAGCATATAATTACAAATTGCTGGGCAAGCAAAGAAGCAGGAAAATATTACAGGAAATCAAGAAAGAAAAAAAGGGCATAGAACCACATATACACAAGATATTGCAGTTAGCAGATATGAACTTTAAAATGATTTGATAAATATGTTATAGGAAATAGTCAAAGATGAACAAAATGAAAATGCAATCTGCTAAAAAAAAGAAACAAATAAGTGGGCATTATAGAATTGAAAATGCATAATGATATATCTGAAATGAAGAACTTACTGAATGGGAGTTCCCATTCTGGCTCAGTGGAGGAAGAACCGGACATAGTGTCCATGAGGATGTGCATTCAATCCCTGGCTTCACTCACTGTGTTAAGGATCTGGCATTACTGCAGGCTGGATCCATAAGTTACAGATGTGGCTGGGATCTTGTACTGCTGTGGCTGTGGTGTAGGCTGGCAGCTGCCACTCCAATTTGACCCCTGCCCTGGGAACTTGGGAATTTCCATACACTGCAGGTGGGGCCCTAAAAGGAAAAAAAAAAAAAAAAAAACACAGCAAAAAAAACCTTACTGGAGTTCCCGTCGTGGCGCAGTGGTTAACAAATCCGACTAGGAACCATGAGGTTGCGGGTTCGGTCCCTGCCCTTGCTCAGTGGGTTAACGACCCGGCGTTGCCGTGAGCTGTGGTGTAGGTTGCAGACGCGGCTCGGATCCGCGTTGCTGTGGCTCTGGCGTAGGCCGGTGGCTGCAGCTCTGATTAGACCCCTAGCCTGGGAACCTCCATATGCCGTGGGAGTGGCCCAAGAAATAGCAACAACAACAACAACAACAACAACAAAACCTTACTGGCTGGATTTAATAGCAGACTGAATATAGCAGAAGACACAATTAGGAAACTTTGAAAAAAGGATGGTAGAAAGTATGTCACTGTAGCTCAGAGAGGAAGGAGAATGTAAAGAAGAGAACAGAGTAGAAGAGTCTAATTTAAATGAAATTGGAGTCCCAAAGGATGGGGGGGTTGGAGAATAAGGTGCTTAAGCAGTTATAACTTTTTGTTTAATTGGAGGGATTGATTGAAGATGGTACACATGATGCCATTCAGCATGTTATGTTGTTTTTTTATTTTCCTTTTTTATTCTAAATTGGAACTTCATTATAGGGTGACAGTTCTGGCCTTCTACTCTTTCCAAAGAGATTTAATTTTGCTTTTAGGCTATCCAAAGTGCCTTACTGCATAACATATTCTGAGTCTGTTATATAATTATGCTTTATGTCGTCTCAGTCAGTAGAATATAATTCTGATATAGGTTGTAGTACCATTTAAGAGTCCTGCGGGGAAAAACTCAAAAAACTAAACCTCAAGTTTCACAAATTTGTGCACTAGTATAACTTAGCATAGGGTGAGGAAAATATATTTCAGGTTGACCACTCAAAACCTGTGGTATTTTGTAACTTAACAAAAACTATATTGATTCTAATAAAAAATACTTACAGAGTTAAATCTTTACCAACATTTGCTCCTAGGATCATGTTTAGTCCATCATATCAGCTGTATATGCTGGGACTCTTAAATTCTTCTTACATCTGAATTGTGTGGTACCTGAATTATATTTTAATAAAGCTCTTATTTTAAAAAAGCAACCTTTCCATTTTTTAGTGTTTATTTAAATAATTGCTATTTATTGAATTATTTATTGACTGTTATTCAATAAACATTACTATTAATTATTATATATAACTTGATTTGCTGCAACACACAAAGAATTGAAGATACATTTTTTGTTTACCATAAAACAAAACAAAATGAAGGTTTTCTTTCTATACGTCTTAGAGGATACAAGAACTATAGGAAGATGAAGTACGGGAATTTGCTGTTGAGTGAAGAGTTTTGAGGATGTGATTGGTAACAGGGTCTGAGGAAGGATTACATTGTCTCAGATAGAAGAGTTCACACCAATTTAAGATGAGCTCTTCTATTACATTTGGCCGAAAGGATTTTGAGCTTCAGTGTTTCTGCTGAGAAACCTGCAGTGATGGCTTATCCATGGAGACATTGTTAGTGAGACATACTTTTCCTGTGCTGGGCTTGTTTTCACTCCCATTTCTTATAAAAATTAAATTTAAAAAAATTTGAATTATACTGCTAAAGTAATTGCATTGTTTCTTTTCTTTCACTAGGATCCCATTGTTAACTTTGAACTTCCAATTCATTTGGAGAAATGGTTTCCTCGTCATGTAATAAAGACCAAACGGGAAGATATTCGAGAGCTCATTTTGAAACTTCATTTACAGCAACAGAAGGGCAGCAGTAGCTAGTTAATCTGTACAAACATGACCCAGATGTTCTATACGATTACTGGAAAGCTGCTTACCAGCATTTGTGTTAGCCAGCTCACAGAGAAGAAAATAACTTGCAGTAGTTTTATAAGTCATTGTACACTACTTAAAATATATAAGATATATTACTAGAATTGTTGGGAATCTCATAGAGTGGTAATGGGGGTGATACACTTATTAGATAGAAATTAAAATTTCTTAAATATTTGATATTTTTCTGATTAATATGCTTGGATTATGCAATAGCATATGTAATGTGGGAATGTTTTTGTAGATAATAAAACTATATGATCTGTACTTCCACATAACTGGGAGTTGAAGGGAGTTAGGTTCTCCCTGGTGCCAGCCCCAGTACTTGTCAAATTTGTTGACAAGTCACATTATATAGTAATTCTATTCTTTGCAGCTCAAGCATGCAGTATGAATACTGTGTATTTTTTTTTTTAAAGAATTCAGTATCAAGGCTTCAGAAAATGCCATTTACGGCATCTGTTCTGTATAGTATAAGAGAAGGAAGACATAATGTTAGGAAGGTGATAAAAACTCAGTCTTTCTAAGCGCAACTATTTTTTATCATTTGCTAAATGAAACCATTAATCTGTTCTAATTGTTATTTGTTTTCCATTTCTTTCAATGTCATATGGGGAGATCTGAGAATTTATTCATTCAGAGTGAAATTTGGAGCAAAAATTTAACTATTCAAAATAGGTTTTTAAAAATTGTGTATGTAGCTCAATAGTTTATTTGAGGTATAGCTATATAAATATTGACTCCTGTCCTATTCTGACATCCCAGAATATATGTACACAGTTTCTGTAAGTAGAGAAGATAAAATTAGTGTCTTTATAACTTTAATTAAAAAAAGTCCTCAGAATCTTATTTATTAATGGTTAGGACTAAATATATAATTTTATAGCTCTGTTGTTTACCCAATATTCATCTGCAAAAGCCAGATTGCTCTCATTGCTTTTATATTTTTAAACTGTAATTTTTAGAGACCTATAATCCCCATGGAGCATAAGTTTGTTTTTTTTTTTTTATTAAATGTTCAGGTAACAGTTCTGAATTGATGTGATGATGGTGGTATTATATATGATTAAACACTTCACAACCTTCTAATGTTATCAGGAATATTTTAAGGGGGTGACTATATTTTATTTTCTCAGATAAAAATGTTTTTAAATAATATTTTAATCTTGTGTTTTAAAGCATCTCTTGGACATACACCATAACTGTACATAAAGCATTGAAGCAAAAGCAATTTAAGATGAAGCTAAAAGTCTGAACATTTTATTTTGAAATCATGTGACTTGAAGTTGTCAGTTAAGCCTTTAGCGTCCTTAAGTTTTTGTTAATCTTGTCACCATCTTTATATTGTTAAAGATGTTTGTCCTTTGGAGTTTTCCTGTAAAAATGGTTATAATTATGTTTCATTCTTAATTTGTGTGTAGGGGGAGGGGACTTTTTTAGATGACTCTTCATGATTTTGTACATTTAATTTGGGGAAAGCAAGTATGTACTATAGCTTATTGTGACTTAAAACTTTTTTGTTTGTATATTTTTCAAAGATACCACTGTCCTTTATCATGTTTTAAAGATTGTTTAAAATTCATTTTCCTAAATTCTTGTGGAAATAATGCTTTGAGAATATCAACATTTTATATTAAACATATTTCCAATTCATTAAATTGAGGTGTACTTTTTTCCTTAAGAAACGTGAGCCATGGGCTATTCTTAGGGATAAATTTTAAATTGTATGATACTCAGTACATGTCATATAATTGATGCTTAGATTAATTTTTCTTCCCGTTTTAATAGGCAAATAGTTAATTTGATTGTCAGTTCAGGGAACATTATTTGGGCATTTACTACTAGCAGGCAGTATACTAGGTAGAAAAAAAAAGAATGACAGTTTTTATTCCTAAGTCATTTATCGTCTAATGGGATAAATGGACATATGAACAGCTTTAATATTGCCTGTTAAAAACAATTATAAAGTTTTTTTGGGAGCAAAAGAGTCTCTTTAACCTAGCAGTGTGTGTCGGGGCAGGGGAGAGCTGGTGGAGGAGAGGTAGTAAGGGGGGTTGCCAGTGGACAGGGAAAGCCTTCTTAGGGAAGATGATACTGTTTTTATTTCACAACTCTTGGGAGTCTTTTTAAAGTCAGAATCCAATTACCTAACTAGGATTTAGAAAAAATTTAATACCTTCTAAAATCAGCTTTTTTTTTTTTTTTTTTTAATGTTAGGGGGGGAAATAGGTCTAGACTTACCAAACAGAGCCCATTCTAATCTGATTTTAATCTATGTTCTATCCTCATCTTTCCACTGTCACCTACCTTTTAGTCATAGAAAATTATTCATTTATGCTTTAATTATTTTTGGCTAAGACCAAGCTTAAACCCTTTCTTAATAGGAAATTATTTTGGCTTTCTTTCAATACTAATTTTTTGGAAAAGTACTGAGCTAAAATATATGTGTTGTATCAGTTATATTCAATATTTTTTATTGTGAAAGTGACCTCTAATTGTTGGTCTGGGAGAACTGTGAGTAGAAATGCATTCTCTGAGGGGTTCTTTTTGTTTGTTTTTTGCTTTCTTTTAGGGCCGAACCTGCAGCATGCAGAAGTTCCCAGGCTGGGGGTTGAACTGGAGTGGTAGCTGCTGGCCTACTCCACAGCCACAGCAACACCAGATCTGAGCCACATCTGCAACCTACAGCTCACGGCAACTCAGGATCCTAACCCATTTAGCGAGGGCAGGGATTGAACGTGCATACGCATGATTACTATTCGGGTTCCTTACCTGCTGAGTCAAATGGGAACTCCTCTGAGGGCTTTCTTGACCAGAACTCTGTAAGACTCTTTTGGAAAACATGGGTCCCTCCTTCCCTCCATAGAGTCTCTTGTAACTACGCCTTTCCTTACGGAAATTTGGAAACTTTGCCAGGGACTGTTAAAAGGCATGGTTCTGTGGGTTTGAGGCTTCCTTATCCTGGTGTGGTCAGTACCCACTCAGGTGGTCTCTTCTTTGAGAACTGAGTTTGTCTGTTTTGGGAACCAGAGAAATCTGGGTCAAGACTAGTTTAGGATTCTAAAGAGAAATGTGCTTTAGGTCTTTACAAAACACTTCTTCCCCTGAGAGAACTTCACCAGAGGTACGTGCGTAAGATATAAATTCATTGCTATTTGATAGTAAATCCTAGCTTCCAAAGGATTTTGAGTACTTTAATTACTTTCTACTAGGCTTATTTGATAGAAACAACTGCCTTAACACGAAATTTTTACCTGGTCCCCCATTGTGGTAAAAGATATCCTTTCTTGGTTAAGAGTTCCTCATGTAGATAAACTTACTGGGCCTCCTTTAATAGCAAATTAAGCAACAAAGTTATTGTCACATAGCTATCATCTATATTGTATGCTTGGTATAAAATTGTGCCAGACAGTCTTCTAAGTGTTTCCTATGTATTAACCAATTTAATCCTCACAATACCTATATCATGAGTTAGCTTTACTAACATAGTAAGTTATTATAGTGAAAGATTTTCAAATTTTTTATCTAGGGAAATTTACAAGATAGCTTTTTTACAGAGCAAAACAGCTTTAAGAAAACTAATTTTGGCTTGTGTGTAGCTCCATATTTCTGACATAAGTATAGTCAGCCTGGGCATTTTATGCATACCAATCATAGGTTGTAGAAGAACTCGAAAACATGAATCTATCAGGTTTGACTAATAGAAAAATTGTAAAACTTAGTGAGTTATATGAGAAACATTGTTATTATTTTTTGAAACATTATTTTTAAGTGGACTGTTGTTAAAGGCAAGGAAAGTGTTAATGAAGAGCTTAGCTGGGTAGATTAGAATAAAGAAACTGTCTCTCCCCATCTGTCCTAATTAGCTTATCTCTCCTGCTTATATATATGGCATGGTGGTTATCTCAGAAAAGAAGTAAGAATTACTTTGAAAGAACACCATTTTTATTTAGCTAATTTATAATGATTTTGAAATTGTCAATTCTTAAACTTTTAAATGTTAGATCTTTTCTGTAACAATTGGTTACTAGAAATTTCAAGGCCTTGGATGCTCAATTAAGGATTTTGGCCTCTCCTCATTCTTTTGGTTTTGGCTCAAATGATTATGTTTCCTCATTTGGGGAAGATTTTTCTGGGTATTTTCATATTTGTCCTGATAGGAAGAAACCTTTCATCATTAACAGGTATTTAAAAATCTACATTATTTTTAAACTTTCTTTGTATCTATAGTATATTCGCTCTAAAAATAACTACTTGATATATCTGCTGAATCAAATATTACTCTATTAAGTCTTTGATATTGCTTCATTTAAACCGTATGATATTCTCTCCCAGTAATTTTGCTTTTCCTCCTTATTAGTAATTCCTGGTTCAAACCTTACTTCCTCTTATTTCTTGTGTTGAAATTGGATATATTTGATTTTAGCAACTAACAATCTTGAAATAAAGGAGTAGGAATTAAATGGAGAGAAGATTGAATTCTTTGCTCCTCTCCTCCTTAAACACACATGTCTATAATTTGAGCACTGATTTCAAAATCCAAATGTAGCAGAAATGTTTTTATTTTTTACCTTTCATTCTGTATCTTCATTCATCATCAGAAGCTTTGTTAATGCTTTCACTCTGTAGCACAAAACTATTTTTCTTTGGAAGCAAGCCAAGAGCCCAAAAGTGCAGTTTCTTTTCTCCTCACTGACTCAGACGCCACAGACTATTTATCTACTGAAAAGAAACAACTTATGGACCACAGAGAAACTGAGAGACAGTGGTTGCTCAGAAGAAGGCGATCTACTCTATTTCCTAACGGTGTGAAAACCTGCGCAGATGAAAGTGTTACAGAGGCGGTGGCAAACCATGTGAAATATTTTAAAGTCCGAGGTAAGCAAACATTTAAATGCTTGGGCTCCATGATGAAATACAAACAATTCTAAAACAATGGTTGTGTTTCATTATAATTCAAACTTTGTTATACTTTGGACAGAAACTGAGACAAACGCTATCTTTCTATTAGCCATGGAAAAAGGACTTGCTGAAAGTATAGTATTTATATAGCTTCAGAGGAAAGTCTACATTATTTTAGGAGACGAAATTGTTTAAAATATTTCAAGCACTTCAAAAGTACCAGTTTTTGTTACTGGGTAAATTAATTGTAATTTTTACTTCTGCCTATAATAGTTTGTCTAAATATAACCGCAATATATTTACAAAGATATACTTACCTATTTGGCTAATTAGTTATTTTGTATACATGGAGATATGAACAATTTCTCTATTTTATAGTTTAGTCTTTCTGCAGTTTATGTGGATTACTCTCTAGTTGGTACACACAAAACTTTTTACATCTAAAATGGTAACACTTCTCACAGTGGACCCTAGAGCAGCAAAGCTAGGATTTTATTTTAGTTCCCAGGCTAGGAGTTGAATTGAAGCTGTAGCTACTGGCCTTAATTACATTACAGCCACAGCGAGGCTGGATCCGTGTTGTGTCTGCGACCTACACCATAGCTCACGGCAACGCCAGATTCTTAACCCATTGAGGGAGGCCAGGAATCAAACCTTCATCCTAATGGACACTGGTTAGGTTTGTAACCTGCCGAGCCACAATGGGAACTCCCTACTTAATTTTTAATTAAACAGTGTTACCTTGATCTCCTACCTCTTTATTCTGTTAAAGAGCCGCGTCTGGGACCTACACCACAGCTCACGGCAATGCTAGATCCTTAACCAACTGAGCAAGGCCAGGGATTGAACCTGCAACCTCATGGTTCCTAGTCGGATTCATTAACCACTGCGCCACAATGGGAACTCCAATCAACTACAATTTTTTAAAAAGAAGCAAACAAAAAGAAAAATAAAGCATTCCTTGAATAATTGACTTTAAGATATAGTTGCTATAAATGGGATCATTGGAAAGGGACCTCATAAAGCTAAAAGGGTTGGCACAGCACATCAAGATTATAACAATGTTGACATAGCTGTTACTGTCATGGTAAAGAGTAAGTATTTGCTATGCTTTTAAAAATTAGGAAAAATGAGCATTCAACATGGGTCTTGATTTTGAAGAGATTTGAAGGAGTTACTTGCATTGTGTCCTTAGAACCCATTATTTGGAGATTCGAGGGAGTGATCCACTCACTCACTGTCCAACCAAGGATCTTAGCTCTTTCCACCTAGTTAATTTAGTCTAATGATTTGCCCCGTTTTTCCTTCATAGAAAATTGGTATCAATTGCTAGTTAGTATAACAAATTTGAAAAATCTCTCCATTTAAGCAGGAAGCAAATGCATTTAACCCAATGATTGGTGAAACTAAACAGATATTCAGGGTGTTTGAAAGTAGAAGATAATTAATAGTATATTCCCTTAAAAATTATATTTTTAGTTGGACCTTTTAAAATACAGCTCTATTAAAGTATACTTTGATAGATTATAAAGTGCACATATTTATATAATTTGATTTGTTTTGACAAATGTATTTATCCTCAAAATTATTACTGTAATTAAGATAAGGAATTTACCAACTGCCTCCAAACATTTTTCTCATGTGCCTTTGTAATTCCTTCCTCCCTCAGCACCTCCCTTGACCCCAGCACTGAAGTAACTACTAATCTGCTTTCTATCACTACATATTGTTTGCATTTTATATGCTTTTATATATGAATCTATTCCTCCTATGTACTTTTTTTTTTTGATCTAGCTTCTTTAACTCAGTTTAACTGCTTTGAGACGCATCCATGATTTTTTGTGTATTAATAGTTTGTTACCCTTTACTGGTGATTATTTTTCCATTTTATGGATATAGTACATTTTAGGATATTTGGGTGGTTTTCAGTTATTGGTGATTACAAAGAAAGCTGTCATGAACATTTGTGTACAAATTTTTGTGTGGACATATGCTTTCTATTTAGACTAGAATGACTGGGTCACATGATAGTTCTATATTTCACTTTTTAAGAAATTGATAACTATTTTCAAATGTAGTTATACCACTAGCAATATCTTGGGATTCTGGTTTCTCCACATATGTGCAACACATGGTGTAGTCAGTCTTTTTTAACTGTAACCATACTAGTGGATATAAAGTGCTATCTTGTGGTATTAACTTGCATTTTCTTGATGGCTAATCATGTTGAGCACTTTTTCATGTTCTCATTTGACATTTTGTATATCTTTTTTGGTAAAGAGTCTGTTCAAATATTTTTCTCATTAAAAAAAAATGGATTGTTTGTTCTATTATTGAGTTGTAAGAGTTCTTTATGTATTCCAAGTACAAGTTTTTTGGCAGATAAGTGTTTTGATACATTTTCTCCCAATGTGTGGTTTATCTTTTTATTTTCTTAACAATGTCTTTTGAGGAACAGAAGTTTTAAATTTTGATACAGTCCAGTTTCAGGTTTTTTGTGTGTGTGTGTCATGCTTTTTGGCCTTAGATCTAAGTTTACTTAGCTTAATTTTTAGGTTTTACATTCAAGTCTATGATCTACTTTGTGAGTTAATTTTTGTGTATGATGAATATGGATCAAAGTTAATTTTTTTGCATTTGCATAGCCAGTCATTTTAGCATTATTTATTTAAAATATTATCCTGGAGTTCCCGTTGTGGCATAGTGGTTAACGAATCCGACTAGGAACCATGAGGTTGCGGGTTCGGTCCCTGCCCTTGCTCAGTGCGTTGACGATCGCGGCTCGGATCCCGCGTTGCTGTGGCTCTGGTGTAGGCCGGTGGCTACAGCTCCGATTGGACCCCTAGCCTGGGAACCTCCATATGCCGTGGGAGCGGCCCAAGAAATAGCAAAAAGACAAAAAAAAAAAAAATTATCTTTTCTTGCCTTTGTGATTTTGTTTAAAATCAGTCTTCTGAATATGATGGGTATATTTCTTCACTCTTCATTCTCTTACACTGATTTATTTGTCTGTTTTTATGCCAATATCTTACTGTCTTGATTACTGAAAGTTTATAATGTCTTTGAATCAGATGGTGTAAGTTCTTCAACTTTGTACTTCTTTTTCAAATTTGTTTGGTTATGATAGGTCCTTTGTATTCCAAATAAATATTATAATCAAATTGCCAGTATCTATACAAAAGTCAACTGGGAATTTGATTGGGATTGTATTGAATCTTTTAATAACTTTTGGAAGAATTGCCGTCGTCTTACCAATATTGAGTCTTCTGATCTATGGATATAATACCTCCATTTATTTAGATCTTCAGTTTCTCTGAGTAAGTGTTTTACTAATTTCCAATATACAGGTCTTATACATCTTTTTATAAGGTTTATTTTACTTTTTTCATGTTACTATTAACAGTATTTTTAAAAATTTGGTCCTCGCTAGTATGTAGACATATAACCAGTTTATGTATATTGATGTTTTATCTATAACTTTGTTAAACTCACTTGTTAGTTCTAGTAGCTTTTTCTATATTACTTTGAGTTTTCTATATAGGTGATGATTTCATCTGCAAATAAAGACATAGTTTTACTTCATATCTTCCAATTTGTTTACCTTTTGTTTATTTTTCTTGCTTTATTGCATCAAATTGACCATTCCACATGCTTTGGGCTCCACAATTCTAAAAGGAAACTGTATTACCCTAAAAAAAGACTTTGCTCCATTCTGGATTTCTGTGTACTAGATAAAATGCACAGCCTGAGCCCTAGTAACAGGATTAAAGACAGATTAAATGCTGGCATTTCCTTCTTCAGAACGTTGTCATTACATTTACGCTTCCACCACCAGTTTCCAGGGCAAGTTTTCTCTGTCAGAAGAGGGGCATGTGTAGATTAGTTATGCTCTCAAAAATATGAAGTTATCTCCAGCAACAGCTAAAGACTACTTTAAAATTGTTTGGTGAGAATAAGACTTCTTAATAGACCAGATAGTGAAGTACATGGTGTTTGTCTGTGGCAGAGTGTTGTTTTCCTTACTACCTCTCTCCAAGGAATCATGCTGATTTTGCTCTCTTCCCTGCTGCCTGCACTGTCCTATCTAGGCTTCTCTGCTCTGGGCTGCATAAATGCTCCAGACGTCCCCTCAGTTTTTCTCCTTTATCAGAACGTAAATGTTCTGAATTCTGTTATACCAAGTTAGTTAATTGGACCTTCTTGTCAGATAGCTCTCAACTGGAAAACCACTGGATAAATTAAGGATGTGCAGTTGATCCTTGAACAACACAGTTTTGAACTGTGCGGTCCACTGATACTTGAATTTTTTTCAGTAAATATATACTTTGGTCTTATATAACCCAGGGTTGATTGAATGTGTGGATTGTGGATGCATAGATAAGGAGGGCTGACTGTAAAGTTATATGTGAATTGACTGTGCCGAGGTTTGGTGCCACTAGCCCCCACATTATTCAAGGGTCAACTATATTACCTTTCTGGAGGGAATTTCATTTTTTCACAGTTTTATTAAGATATAATTAACATACTATGTAATTAATATATTTAAAGTATAGAATTCAATGATTTCCTAGTATATTCACAGAAATGAATACTGTTAAAAGTAAATTCTGTTAAAAGTAATTTCTTAAATTGCTCATCCTTTAGCTATCACTTTTTTATCACTCTATCTATCCTATCCCTTTCTCTAGGCCTAAGCAACCACTAATCTACTTTCTGTCTCTAAAATTGCCTATCCTGGATATGTCATATGAATGTGATAATATGTCATCTTTTGTGACTGGCTCCTTTTACTTAGCATTTACTTTGTTTTCAAAGTTCATCTATGTTGTAGCATGTATCAGTAGTTTATTCTTTCTTTATGGCCAATTAATAATATTGTATGGATTTACTGCTTTAGTTTATCCATTCATCAGATGATGGGTATTTGGGTTGTTTTCATTTCTTTTGGGTATATATCTAGGAGTAGAATTCCTTGGTCTTGTGTTTAACTATATAAGGAACTGCCAGATTGTTTTCCAATGTAACTGTATTATTCCCACCAAAGTATATGAAGGTCTGATTTCTCTACATCTTTGCCAGCACTATAATTTTCTTAAAAAAATTAATAAGTGTGAAGTGGTGTCTTGTGGTTTTGGTTTTCATTTCTGTAATGACTAATAATGTTGAATATATTTTTATATGTTTCTTGATCATTTGAATATTTCTTTGAAAGAATGTCTTAAAATCTTTTTTTTTTTCCTTGTCTTTTATCTTTTTAGACAGAGCATATGGAGGTTCCTAGGTGAATCTGAGCTGTAGCTGCTGGCCTACGCCACAGTCACAGCAACGTGGGATCCAAGCCGTGTCTGTGACCTACACCACAGTTCACAGCAACTCCGGATCCTCAACCTACTGAGCAGGGCCAGGGATTGAACCCACGTCCTCATGGATACTAGTCGGGTTCGTTAACCACTGAGCCATGACAGCAACTCCTCTTCAAATCTTTTGCCTTTAAAAAAATTAGATTATTTTTTTTTAACTGAGTTGTAGACATTCTTTATATATTCTTGATACAAGTCCCTTAACAGGCAAATGATTTGAAAGTATTTTCATTTTCTTTTATGGTGTCTTTGATGCACAAAAATTGTTGATTTTGATGAAGTCCATCTTATCTATTTGTTCTTTCAAACTGTTTAGGCTATTCTATAGCCCTTGCAATTTCATATGAATTTTAGAATTAGCTTGTTAATTTCAATAAAGAAGTCAGCCAGTGTTCTGATAAGATTGCATTGAGTCTGCAGATCATTTTGAAGCTATAGTTAGCCCTCTTTATCTATGGGGCTCTGCAACTACAGATTCAACTGACCATAGATTGAAAACACTTGAAAAAAAAAAAAAAAAACTCCAGAAAGTTCCAAAAAGCAAAACTTGAATTTGCTATGTGCTGGCAACTGTTTACATAGCACTTAACATTGTATTGGGTATTACGAAAAATCTAGAGATGAGTTAAAGCATATGGGAGGATGTGCACAAGGTTACATTCAAATACTATGCCATTTTCTATAAGGAACTTGAGTATCTGAGGATTTTGGTATGTGCAGTGGGTAGGGGTTGACCTTGAAACCAGTCTCCAGGGAGAAACAGAGGGATAAGCCTGCGGCCGTCTCAACAATGTTACATCTTCCAGTTCATGAACATGGAAAGTTTTACCATTTATTTGGGTCTTCTTTAATTCTTTTCAGTGATGGTTTTTGATTTGCAGAGTGTAAGTTTTGTACTTTGCTCAGTTTATTCCTAAGTATTTTATTCTTTTTAGTGCTTTTACAAATGAAATTATTTTCTTAGGTACATTTTTGATGTGTTCATTGCTAGGGTGTAGACACACAACTGATTTTTATATATTGATCTTGTATCTTAACACCTTGCTAAACTTGTTTATTAGTTCTCTTAGGTTTTAAGTGGATTTCTTAGGAGATGAGGGACATTCCCCAAAGCATAATTTGTAGGAGACAGCTTATGCTTTTCTTCTGTGAATTCATGACAGAAGCCAAGAGAAGACCTGCTGTGAAATCTGGTGTGATTTCTATGCTTGAGGATGCTCACCTACATTTTTCCTCACACAATAATATAGTTCCAAGATTTTATGAAATTTTATGATTTAATAAAGTAATTGAAAGAATAGTTTAATTCTCATCTTTTTAATTAATAGATTTTATTTTTTGCAGAAGCTTTAGTTTTATAGAAAAATTGAGCAGAAAAATCAAGGAAGTTACCTATGCTGCCTCCCTTCCCCATGCACACATTTCTCCCTCTTTTTAAATTTAATTTTATTTTTTTTATTATTTTTTTTTTTGGTCTTTTTGCTATTTCTTGGGCCGCTCTGCGGCATATGGAGGTTCCCAGGCTAGGGGTTGAATCGGAGCTGTAGCCGCCGGCCTACGCCAGAGCCACAGCAACGCAGGATCCGAGCCACATCTGCGACCTACACCACAGCTCACGGCAACGCCGGATCGTTAGCCCACTGACCAAGGGCAGGGACCGAACCCACAACCTCATGGTTCCTAGTCGGATTCACTAACCACTGCGCCACGACGGGAACTCCCATTTCTCCCTCTTATCAACATCTTGTGCTGGTGTAGTACATTTGTTACAATTGATGAGTCAATATTGATACATTATTCTTAACTAAAGCTCATAATTTATATTAGGTTTCACTCATTGTGTTGAATATTCTATGGATTTTGACAAATGTACAATGACGTGTATCCACTATTGCAGATTTATTATACAGAGTAGTTTCACTGCCCTAAAACCCATTGTTCTCCACCTGCTTTATCTTTTTCTCCCCTCAACCTCTGGCAACCACTGATTTTTTTTTTTTAATTTAAAAAAATTTTATTTTTACAGTTTATTTGGTTTTGCTTTTTCTAAAATATATCTTTGGAACCATATAGTATGTAGCTTTTTAAAGATTGATTTTTACCTAGCAATATGCATTTAAATCTTTTCCATTGTCTTTTCATAGCTTGAAACCTCATTTCTTTTAATCACTGAATTATAATTCCATCATATGGAGTTATCATGGGTTTTTTATCCATTCACCTATTGAAGGGGCCTCAATATCAGCTCTGCTTTGGTAAGGCGTAAATGTGGATTTTTTGTTTTGAGAAATGTGAAAAAATATGGATTTTTTTGTTTTAAGAAATGTGAAAATAAAAACCAAAAAAACACCTTCCTATTAGGTGTTGAATCAGTTCCCTTTGCAAGGGAAAGGCATGGAGAATACAAATTCTCTTCAGATCTGAAAGGTTTAAATGGAGCATAGAGAAGGGCTTCTCCGAAGTCTAACAACCCTGTGATCATTGTGAAAACCCCAGAGTGCTTTCCAGAAAATTTCCTCTCTCTTTATTTTTCAGTATGTCAGGAAGCTGTCTGGGAAGCCTTCAGGACTTTCTGGGATCGACTTCCTGGGCGTGAGGAGTATCGTTACTGGATGAATTTGTGTGAGGATGGAATCACAACCATATTTGAAATGGGCACACATTTTAGTCAGTCTGTGGAACACAGAAGCTTAATTATGAAGGTAAGTGTAATAACAAGGGAAGAAATTGCTGGACTATTCTAGGAGTGTGCCTAAAGGAAGAAAGAACAAATGCCAAATACCTGCATTACTCCTTTTTTTTTATTCTGTTTTTTGTTTATTTCATTATTTTTTATATAATAATTTTTTGTCATTATATCTGGTTTACAGTGTTCTGTCAATTTTCCACTGTACAGCATGGTGACCCAGTTACACATACATGTGTAGATTCTTTTTTCTCACACTATCATGCTCCATCATAAGTGACTAGATATAGTTTCCAGTGCTACACAGCAGGATCTCATTGCTTATCCATTCCAAAGGCAATAATAGTCTGCATCTGTTAACCCCAAGTTCCCAATCCATCTCGCTCCCTCCCCTCCCCCCCCTTGGCAACCAGGAGTCTATTCTCCAAGTCCATGATTTTCCTTTCTGTGGAAAGGTTCATTTGTGCCATATATTAGATTCCAGATATAAGTGATATCACCTTACTCTTTTTTGTTGAATTAGGCTATTCAAGTACCCTGCCATAGGGTGGCTTGTCTTTGTATCTACTCTGGCCATTAAAATAAGCATCATTAAATTAGGAGGATGGGACTAAGAAATGCACACTGCCGTATATAAAATAGGTAAACAACAGGATTTTACTGTATAGCATAGGGAACTGTACTCAATATTTTTGAAATAAAATAGAAAATAATCCAAAAAATATAGATAAGTACATATATATGTGTATAACCGACTCACTTTGCTGTACACTTAAAACTAATCCAATATTATAAATCAACTCTACTTCAATAAAAGTAGTCATTTTTAACAAGTACTGTTAACCCAGCAAAAGCCTTAGCCTTGCTTAAAAATGTAAAGATTTGGAGATAAGGCCCAGCAAGGATTTGGGCTAAGAATGTAAAACTCTAAGAGACAGACATTCTTGTCAGCATTTTCTGTGTTATCAATTCAGCATGGTGCTAATGACCCTAATTGAAATAGGGACTATATGTCATTGAATAAATGTTTAGTATAAATATTCTTTTTTGTTTGTTTGTTTGTTTTTTAGGGCTGCACTCGTGGCATACGGAGGTTCCCAGGCTAGGGGTCCAATTGGAGCTGCAGCTGCCAGCCTATGCCACAGCCACAGCAATGCAGGATCCGAGCTGTGTCTCTGACCCACACTACAGCTCACAGCAATGTGGGATCCTTAACCCACTGAGTGAGGCCGGGGATCCAACCCCCATCCTCATGGATCCTAGTCGGGTTCGTTAACCACTGGGCCACAAAGAGAACTCCAGTATAAATATTTTAATTAATGAATTTGCTTCCTTGTTTTCTATTTAGTTTATTCTTAGCTAAGGATAAATAACCACGCATGTAGACAAGTTACCTGCCCACCTTCCCTTTTCATGTAGCATGCATGTGTTCATGACAAGAGAATGAAACTGTTGAGATGCATGTGGTAGATTGCTCATGCTGTGCGATAGGCCTCTTACAGCCTTCTTCCTTTTGTTCAAGTCCTACATGAGCTCAGCTCAGATGTGACCTCCTTTGTGAAGAACCAACCCCTAGCATGGCAAATTTAGCTTCCATAATTGTTTGGACTCTCTAATTCTTTATTCATTCTTTAATGTTGTACTTTTTACATTTTATTATTATTAGTTGTATATTAGTTGTATATGTATATGTGGATCAGATTGGAAAGGTGGATAACTTAATAGTTTGGTTATAACTCTGTAGTTGATAGGAAACCATTGAAGTGTTGTTAATTAGGTGAGTCCTAGGGGCTGATTGGATGTTTTGAATTACAGAATAGCTGCTATGGTTTCTACACATCAGGTGTTAGATTAGAGGGGATGAGACTATAACAGAGAGTCCAATCACTACTCCAGGCCTTAGGGGATGAGGGTCCCAGCTAGACCATGAGATAGAGAAAGGGGCCTAGGGTATCTGAGCAGGAGAAAAGATTAGTAGGACTCTCTGGTGGATTGGGTGGGAGTGGGATAGGATGAAGGAATGGCCCAGGAAGCCTCCCAGTTCTTAGCTTGGATGACTTCCACGGAGAACTCAGGCAGAGGAGCAGCTTGTGAATGTTGAGGGGGAGATTGAGTTTGCCTTTTAACGTGTTGTTCTGAGCCATCTGTGAAATGTGAACTGCTTGGCATTTGGGTATGAAGCCAAGAAGAATGGTCTGGATTATAAATAGGGCTATAGAAATCACCAGCCTGAGGTAATAATTGAAGTCATAAGTGTGGCAGAGATTATTCTAGGAGTCTGCAGAGCTAGAAGAGCAGTGAGTTCTTTATAAATATTTTTAGAGTTATTTGGAGTAATAGTTTCTCCATTTTACAAATGAGGAAATTGAGACCCAGCACCAGAGAGATTTTTGGGATTTGCCTCCATAGCCGAGAAAGAGAAAATGGGATTTGAAACTAGGTCTTCTGATTCCAAGTTAGTGTTCTTTTTATCATCTTGGTCTCAAAATAAAACCAGTAATTTAGAGGAAATTTGGAGACAGTCTGCTTTGGAATGCCCAGAGGAATAATCCAACTATTAATACAATTTATCCTTTTGTCTGGAGAGTCAGATTTAGTAGTTATTTTATCCATATGATTCCATTATTCTGTGATGAGAGTTTCTATAAATATGTTAGACCACAAAAACATTTTGGATCTAAGTCCATGGAAGGTTATTGTAAAACTCTAAATTGTAGACCTTTTGGGAACGATTAGCAGGTAAAGTTTCTTCCCATTAAGAGAGCACAGGGACTTTGGGACACGTATCCTGGACACTTGAGTGTCAGGACATTTTTCCCAGTCACAAAACGTCCTTGGCATCTTTAGTCCATTACTTTAACTCTTTGTCTAACCATAGAGAATAATAGCGTAGATTCTGTGTTAGGAATTAGTTTTCTCTATGCAGTAAGTTTTATATACTACTTAATAACTGTCATTAATGCACACAGTCATTTTTATGTCTTTGTTTTCCTTAGAAACTGACGTACGCCAAGGAAACTGTAAGCGGGTGAGTGTCTTTTTTCCCTAAGTTCATGTTTGGCAACAGAGGCGTATCATACCTACTCTAAGACTTACTCCAAATTTAATGATTTCTTCTTATTTTCTTGCCAGTTCCTGCAATGACCAGGCCTGTGGGTAAGTCTCCAATGCCTGTCCTCACCTTGAAG
Source organism: Phacochoerus africanus (assembly GCF_016906955.1). Classification (NCBI taxonomy): domain Eukaryota; kingdom Metazoa; phylum Chordata; class Mammalia; order Artiodactyla; family Suidae; genus Phacochoerus; species Phacochoerus africanus. Next base: position 238,284,613 of record NC_062544.1, read on the forward strand.
CCACTTCCCTTTCCACATCCACACTGTGCTTGTTTACTGTCTGACCTTCCCAGGAGGTAGACTTGTTCTTCTCTCCTGGGTGAGAAAATAGAGTTTTGGAAATGGAATATGAAATGGTCTGTGGTTGTTGAGGCTTACTGACTAATGATAATATGGATCTAAAATGGTCCATCTTAGTGGAGGATAGTTTATTTATGATGGGTGGTGGTGTGGGACACTTTATTGTGTGATGGTGATCATGATCTTGAAACAGAGAAATAGTACAACCTTGATGAATCCTCCTGTGTTAGGCATCTAGACTCTGTTGGTCTTTAGGCTCAGGATTAAGGTCATTTCTAGATCCTGAGCAGTAGCAGGACAAAGCAGATTATGGAAGGTGAGGGATTTTGAGCCTACAAGGACTAAAGATTTCCAGTTCCCTCCATACTCAAAATATCTGGATTATGCTGATATTTTGTGACATGAGTGTGATTATTTTGAAAACTATCAGTAGGGCATGCAGTTCAGGTCAGAGTTCAGAATTTTGCCCCAAGTTAGATGGAACAACAATTTGAAAATCCAACTAGATGAGTCAGTGTCCAGAAATCCAGCCTGGGCAGCAGAGTCCAAGCAGAAGCATAGTACATATGTGGGTGGTTGTGCGTAGATGAAAGTTTCAAATCAAACATGAGTACACAGGAGGGAAGTAGGACTCCTTGTGATCTGACTTCATGCAGCTCACAATACCACTGAGTCCATGCTGTGGCCTGGGACTGAGCCTCTACTTAGATGTGGGGCCATGTGGCATTCAGGGTGTGGGTTCTTCACCTCTGAGAGGCAGAGAGCTCCTTATGATTGCCATTGCAGCACATATGAAGTGGACTAAATAATCTAGTGGGTCCTCCCAGCACCAGTAATCTTCATGGGTGTACCTAATACAAATGATAGCACATCTTACATATCTTATATAGTTAAAAAGTACATAAAAACCATAATCAATATGGCTCTTAATCTGGAAGAAGTCTGGGAAATGGGCATTGGAAAGATTGTAGTTGGTGAGCTATTATAAACTGATGGAATGAAGGTTACCTGAAAGGGGATGGGAAGTTTTTACACCGTATGCAGATTGGTCACTCATTATACCTGGGGTGAACTGAGGTGGCTGGAAGATGTCTGAGGTGTAGTTTGTGTATTCCCATGTGGCTCACCTCAGGTGGGTGCAGTTTGCTGCAGTCACCTACTGTTTCTTGCATAAAATTGTGTATATATGTAAAAGATAAATTTGTATTATTCTCACTTTTGCTAATATATTAATCACATTGGAACAAACTCACAATAAACAAACTACAAACTCACAAATAAACATCATAGCAGAATTTACAGTATCATATATTTTTATTTTTAGTAAGGCACTGTATGTCCTAGGAGACTCAAGATACTATCCACTAACCTTAGAAAATAAGGCATACATAAAATTGCAATACATATAAACTTAAGTATAACTAAATTTTTGAGAATTTAAAAGTTTGTATCCTCCTTATGAAGTTAGAGCAGAACAGATTGGGGTGGATGAAAACTATCAACTGTGGTTCTTGCTGAAATAGGGTGATCTGGAGTTAGCTGACACTGGGAGTAAATTCATGGGAGTGGCCTAGGAATTCACTAAGTCCCTTTTTCTTTAACTTGAATATTAGAGCGCTCCCTTAAAACCCTTAATTTGTCCATCATTTTTCTATATTTAAATTTACTTTGGGGAGTTCCTGCTGTGATGCAGCGGGTTAAGGATCTGGCATTATCTCTGTAGTGGCTTGGGTTGCTGCTGAGGCATGGGTTCAACCTCTGGTCTGGTTTAGTGGGTTAATGACCTACTGTTGCTGCACTTGTGGTGGATGTTGCAGCTGCAGCTCAGATACAATCCCCAACTCTGGAACTTCCATGAGTGTGGCCAAAAAACCCCCAAACAAACAGAAATTTATCTTACAGTTCTGCAGTTCAAAAGTTTCACATGGGTCTCAAGGTGTTAGCAGGTCTGTGTTACCTTTATGGAGGCTCTAGGGGAGAATCTGTTTTCTTGCCTTTTCCAGCTTCAAGAGGCTGCTCATATTGGTTGGCTTATGACCGCCTTCCTCCCTCAAAGTGACTGGTGGAGACTTTTCCACATTCCATCACTCTAACACTCTTCTGCCTCTTCCTTCCACGTTTAAGGGTCCTTATGACTACATTGGTTCTACCAGGATACACTTCCTATCTAACGCTGGCTGATCAGCAAGCTTAATTACCCTTTGCCTGTAACCTAACATATTCACAGGTTCTGGGGGTTAGGATGTGGACATCTTTGGGAACCATGCTTCTGCCTATCACAGTTCTTTTTTGCAATTTAAGCTGTTTCTTTTATGTGGACTCGAACCCATCTGCTGACATATGGCTTGTACGAAATACTCAGCTGTGTGCCATTTTAACTTTCCCCTACTGTCATCTTGCAAGTATGTTTTTCTTTCTTTTGGCCGCCCTGTGGCATATGGAATTCCCAGGCCAGGGATCAGTTAGGCGCTGCAGCTGTGACCCCATGCTGCAGCCATGGAAACGCCAGATCCTTTAACCCACTGTGCCAGGCCAGGGATCAAACCTGCATCCTGGTGTTGCAGAGACACCACTGAGCCTGCTGCGCCACAGTGGGAACTCCCGGAAAGTCTGTTTTAAAAAAAGCATCAGTACCTCACATCCCATCTTATCTCTTAGACATCTTTCATAGTTTTTCTCACTCTTTCCTGAGTCTTCACTTTCTCCCATTACTAACTCCTCCTTGGCATTTAAACCTGCTCAATCTCCCAAAGTTACCTATTTTACAAAAGGCCTTCCTCCAGCACTTGTCTCCATTACAGCCAGACTTCTTGAAAGCATCTCCACATAGCTTAACTTCCTGCCATTTCACCCCTTAACTTCTGCCCTCTCGTCTTACTGTTGTATCTTCAGTAACCAATACAAAGCCCAGCCTAGGATATGTGCTCACTAAGCATTTGTTAAATGAGTAACTGAGTTTTTCTGTTCAACCACCCAAGTTTGGCATCAGGTCTCTGGTGCTATTTTCAGTGTAAGGTTTGATCTTTGGAATTTTTTTCCTTGGTGTCTCAGTTAACTTAGATTCATAGTTGAGGATGCTTATCATGATCACAAAGCCAAATGCTCTTTTGTAGTATATACTTTATTCTGTTTGGGATGACACATGCTCCATTAACTCCTCTTTTATATTTGTATAGCATTTCATGCTTTTCATAATGCTTCATATAATATTTTATTTAGTTTTCACCAACACCTTTGTGAAGTAGGTAGGGCAGGAGGTGTTCCTATTTTAGAGATTAGTTCTTGAGGCCTAGAGCAACTGAGATATTTTCCCAAGTTATACATAAAGTTTGTGTTATATCTGGGACTAGCACCCAGGATTCCTAACTCTTTACCTTGAGTTCTTTTGCTGTCACATGTGGATTTATAGTTAATAGATGCTAGAGCAAAACAAAGTATAGAAAATTGTAAAAGAGAGTAGTAATCTAGATATGAAATGATTGTTGGCTTGTTTCACTATATTTGTGAGCATATGTTCCATGTGGCTATGATATCTTTTGACACAACTCCATCTGAATCCCACTGACATGATTAGGCAGTAACTGTGAGGAATAAATTATGTGCTGGATAAGCTGAGGAAATGAGATGGTAGGGGGTTGTTTACCACTGATATTAAGCAAAAGATCTTAGTTGATCAGCCTCAAATTCGTGGTTTGGCCTAGAAATTAAGCAGTGGCTCTGTCTCCAAACTCAGTACAGCTCTGTGTTCTAGTTCTGTTGTAAGTGACATTTTAGGGCATCTCTGCAGGGGGCATCCCTAATGAGAATATTGAAAGGACTCTTGTTACTGTCCAGGTGTGTGGGAGAATGAAGGATTAAGTGTTGGAGTGTTAGACAAATGATTTGAGTTACTGAGAGTTGCCTACTTAACCATCATTATAATAATGTTGTTTTGAATTCAGTAAGTGAAATCTAGTTCTACCGAAGTAAGCAAACTTCCCCATTCTGAATACTTACTGAGACAATTAGCTTAACCTTGAATTTGATGTGGGCGACAATGTGACCCAGGTGAGGTCTGGTTTCTCTGCCATGTCATCCTAACTTCCTATTCTATTTACTTTGTATTGTGCTTTGTTTTACTTTGACCTCTTTGTTCTTCATAGCTCTCCAACTTTGACTGGGTTTCTCTTCTTCTTTCTGGGTCCCTACACACTTTAAAAAAAAATTTTTTTTAGGGCTGCACGTGTGGCAAATGGAAGTCCCCAGGCTAGGGGTCAGATTGGAGCTGGAGCTGCTGGCCTATGCCACAGCCACAGCAATGCCAGATCCAAGCTGTGACTGCAACCTACACCACAGCTCATGACAACGCTGAATCCTTAATCCAGTGAATGAGGCCAGGGATCTAACCCACATCCTCATGGAAAGTAGTTGGGTTCGTTACTAATGGGCCACAACGGGAACTCCTGGGTCCCTAACACTCTGACTTTTAGGTCATTTAGTTTATGTAGGTCATGATCATTAAGACCAGATAAAACCATCTTGGTTCATCTTCTAGAGAAAATGGATCATATAAAGCCTGTGTTGTGTGGAATTAAGGTGGGAAAGAGTGAAGTTTCTGGAATCAAAGGGACTATTTTACATCACAGCTCTGTCATTGGTTAGCTGTGTAACCTTGAGCAAATTTGTAATCTCTTCTAGCATTAGTTTCCTCATACATATAAATGGGGATAATAGTGTCTTCCTCTTAAGACTGAATGCAGAATTAAGCGAGTTGACCAAGATAAAGCACTTAGCACAGTGTTTGACATGTGATAAATTTAGTTATAGTCATCCTTGCTGTTATTATTATTGAAAAGGGAACTGAGTATAGTTAGAAATTTTAGGTATGGCCTTAGGCCATATTAAGTCATTTTGTGACCCTGGAAAAATTGCTTTAGCCATTTGAACCTTGGTTTTCATCAAAAAATGAAAGTTTGGGGAAAGGATTCTGCCTTGTGGGCAATTGATAAACCCTATTCAAGCCTGATTATGTTATTATCCAAATTCCATTTTTTAAAGCTCTATCTCCTGCAACTTGAGAAGCCTCTGATACTTTCATATCACCTAGATCTTCCTCTACTCATCAGTCATCATAATGACTTATCCAGAAGTCGTATTCCTTTAGGTGCTTTTGCATGACAGCTCACTTAGCAAGCAATTTCCTACAAGTGCACCATAAATAACCAATGGTGATAGGTTTGGTGCACTGGTTTAATATGTTATTCTTTCTAGAGAGCTTTTTTTTTTTTTGTCTTTTTGCCTTTTCTAGGGCCGCTCCTGTGGCATATGGAGGTCCCCAGGCTAGGGGTCTAATCAGAGCTGTAGTTGCTGGCCTACACCAGAGCAACCTCATGGTTCCTAATTGGATTTGTTAACCACTGAGCCACAACAGGAATGCCTAGATAGTATTTTAAAAACCAGAAGAATCTTTATGGTGAGAGATTTTTTTTTACACCTTTGTTTCTCTCAAATTTTCTACCAAAGCCTAGGTGTTTAAGGCTAGTTGACTCCCCCACTCCAGTTCTAGTCATGAAATGTCTTTGAATTATCATATTTTATCTTAATATTTATTTAAACTTTATATTCTACCCTATAATATGGCCACACTTGTTTTAATGTTAAATGTTTTAAATTCCATATCATTTCTTACTTAGCTCCCTGCCTATGTTTAAAGTAAAAAATTGATGCTTCAGGAGTTCCCGTCATGGCTCAGCGGAAACAAATCTGACTAGGAACCATAAGGCTTTGGGTTCGATCCCTGGCCTTGCTCAGTGGGTTAAGGATCCGTCGTTGCCGAGAGCTGTGGTGTAGGTCACAGACATAGCTCAGATCTGGCTGTGGTGTAGGCTGGCAGCTGTAGCTCCGATTAGACCCCTAGCCTGGGAACCTCCATATGCTGAGGGTGTGGCCCTAAAAAGACAAAAACAAACAAACAAAAAACATTGATGCTTCAAAATGTGTACTATGTTTATCTGGTGGCTTTGAGTCTCCCCCAATCCCCAATCCATGATCCAGTTTAGAGCAGCAGAACAATCTAAAGGAGTGGTTCTAAAGTGAAGATGGGATGCATTGGACATTTGCAGGTCTGAGAAGGAGGCATTTCAACTGTGGTTAAATCACCTTTGAAAGCGTCCTTGTATAAAGTTGGTGTTTTCAATTACTATAATTTATCTTTAATTTTTTTTTTTTTTTTGCTTTTTAGGACCACACCGTGGCATATGGAGGTTCCCAGGCTAGGGGTTGAATCCAAGCTGCATCTGTGACCTATACTACAGCTCATGGTAAGGCCAGGGATTGAACATGCATTCTTATGAATATTAGTCAGATTCTTAAGCTGCTGAGCCACAACAGGAATTCTAAGTCTTTTTTTTTTTTTTTTTTTTGGTGGTCTTTTTGGGGCCGCGCCTGAGGCATATGGAGGTTCCCAGGAGGCTAGGGGTTGAATAGGAACTGTAGCCACTGGCCTACACCACAGCCACAGCAATGCCACGTCTGCAACCTACACCACAGCTCACCACAGTTTCAGGTCCTTAACCCACTGAGCAAGGCCAGGGATTGAACCTGCGTCCTCATGGATCCTAGTTGGGTTCGTTAACTGCTGAGCCACAATGGGAACACCTCCAAGTCTATTTTCTAAAAACAAATTTTGCTACTCAGTACTTTGGTTTGAGAATCCTTGTTTGGAGATCTAATGAATTCCTTTTTGGAAAATAAACCCCAAAATAAGCCCTCACATTTCTATAGTTTTATTAACTCTAAACATTTTTTTTCTTTCCCTAGCCCTGAACTGTCATCTCCAGTTCCTGCTGGTGATACCTCAACATTGGCAGGTACGCTATTGTTCCTTTATTCATTTTTCCTTTAAAATTACTTATTATTTAATTATAAGCAAGTTCATTTTTTTTTTCTTTTTGCCTTTTCTTGAGCCGCTCCTGCAGCATATGGAGTTTCCCAGGCTAGGGGTCTAATCCGAGCTGTAGCCACCGGCCTACGCCAGAGCCACAGCAACGCGGGATCCGAGCCACATCTGCAACCTACACCACAGCTCACGGCAATGCCGGATCCTTAACCTACTGAGCAAGGCCAGGGATCGAACCCACAACCTCATGGTTCCTAGTTGGATTCGTTAACCACTGAGCCACAACGGGAACTCCCGAAGCAAGTGCCATTTTTTTTTGTCTTTTTTTTTTTTTGCTATTTCTTGGGCCGCTCTCGCGGCATATGGAGGTTCCCAGGCTAGGGGTTGAATCGGAGCTGTAGCCACCGGCCTACGCCAGAGCCACAGCAACGCAGTATCCGAGCCACGTCTGCAACCTACACCACAGCTCACAGCAACTCCGGATCGTGAACCCACTGAGCAAGGGCAGGGACCAAACCCGCAACCTCATGGTTCCTAGTCGGATTCGTTAACCACTGCGCCACGACGGGAACTCCACAAGTGCCATTTTTAAGCTCACATTTAAAAAATACAGTGTGTTGGAGTTCCCGTCATGGCTCAGTGGTTAACGAATCCGACTAGGAACCATGAGGTTGCCGGTTCGATCCCTGGCCTTGCTCAGTGGGTTAAGGATCCGGCATTGCCATGAGCTGTGGTGTAGTTCGCATATTTGTCTCGGATCCCGTGTTGCTGTGGCTCTGGTGTAGGCTGGTGGCTACAGCTCCCATTTGACCCCTAGCCTGGGAACTCCGTATGCCTCGGGAGCTGCCCTAGAAAAGGCAAAAAGACCTAAATAAAAATAAATAAATAAATAAATAAATAAATAAATAAATAAAACTGTGTGTATCTCTCCATGTGTTTTTCAAAAGTCTCAAGAAAGGAGTTCCCATCATGGCTCAGTGGTTAACTAATCCGACTAGGAACCATTAGGTTGTGGGTTCGATCCCTGGTCTTGCTCAATGGGTTAAGGATCCGGCGTTGCCGTGAGCTATGCTGTGGGTCACAGAAGCAGCTCAGATGCTTCACTGCTGTGGCTCTGGCATAGGCAGGCGACTACAGCTCTGATTAGACCCCTAGCCTGGGAACCTCCATATGCCATGGGTGCAGCCATAGAAAAGGCAAAAAGTCAAAAAAAAAGTCTCAAGAAAAGTAATTATTTTTTCACTTATTTTATGACATGGTGTGTGTACTTAAGAATTGTAGTTATTAAGTATGATGTAAAATCTGAAAACTGCTTAAAACGAATGTACAACCTAAAGAATTGTTACAAGGCAAATACCCTTTAACCACTGCTTGTGTCAAAAGGTAGACGCTTTCTAGATCCCCCATTTGTCATTTGTAGTTTCCCAGAGTCAGGATTTTTCTGATTGCATTATGTGGCATACTTTAACATGTTTCCTTGACCTCTGATTTCCTATACATTGGTAGTTGCTTTCTTTCTTTTCTTTTTCTTTTTTTCTTTTTTTCCTTTTTAGGGCCACACCCCAGCATATGGAAGTTCCCAGGCTAGGGGTTGAATCAGAGCTGTACCTACTGGCCTAGGCCACAGCCACAGCAACGCCAGATCTGAGCCGCGCCTTCGACCTATACCACAGCTCACGGCAACTCCGGATCCTTAACCCACTAAGCAAGGCCAGAGATCGAACCTGCTTCTTTATGGAAACTAGTCAGATTCATTTCTACTGAGCCATGATGGGAACTCCTAGTTTCTTTATTTTTATTTTTTATTTTTTTTTGTCTTTTTTCCATTTCTTGAGCCGCTCCCGTGGCATATGGAAGTTCCCAGGCTAGGGGTTGAATCGGAGCTGAAGCCGCTGGCCTACACCAGAGCCACAGCAACGCAGTATCCGAGCCACGTCTGCAACCTACACCACAGCTCACGGCAACTCCAGATCGTTAACCCACTGAGCAAGGGCAGGGATCGAACCCGCAACCCCATGATTCCTAGTCGGATTTGTCAACCACTGCGCCACGACGGGAACTCCTATTTTTAATTTTTATTTTAAAACCTCTTCTTTATTGGAAATTACAAACATATACAGAAATAGCACAATGAGACCCTCAGCTTCGACAGTTGTAATTTATGGCTGATTCCAACCTTTACCTACTTCCCCTCTCTGAGAGTGTTTTACTAGATCCTCCTATTCCTAAGGATAGGAATTTTGTGTCCCTGAAGGCTTGCTGTAGAGCCTGACATACAGTAGGTATTAGTAAATACTTGTTGAATGATCGAATGAGTCATATTTATATCTTGTGCTGGGGAGACTCTAGATAAATGTGTCTTGAGGTTAGAATGCACAGAATTTCTAGACTGAAAAACACAGATGACTTATAGGAATGGCTTTGAAATCAGTTTCTTGTTTCCTGATAGGAAATCTGATTTAATCAGGGAGTGAATTCATATACATTTTTGTTTTTCTACGTAGGTGCTGGGCTCAGTGTTCCAAATCCAGTGGTTACCTCCTTTGATGCTATCTCAGAGAGCAACTTGGAGAGGCCAGAAGAGAGTGTGAGTGATGTTCTGTTTTGTTGTTTCTTTTTTACTGTGGAGAACAGGGATTAAGAGAGATTAATAGTCCATTGCCAGAGTACATAAAATTTCAGGTGGTTTCCTTAATGGAAATGTTGTAAATTTCTAAAACCAGCACCTTAAAAAGAATCTTCGAGTCCTTGGAGAGCCAAGTAAATCTGCTTTTGGCGAGGGCTGGCTTTGAACTGTAAATGAAATAACTTGAGCCTAGGGAACCATCATCATGATAAGCCTACTGTCTTTTGTGGGCTGTGTACATAATTTACTGTGAGGGTTTTTGCCTCTGTTCTTCTATTCCTTAGTAAATCAGCACTTAGTCATCTACAGAGGAAAAGGATATAGATTTTATGTATTAAAAAATAAAGGAATACCATGCTTTTAAAATACATCATTATTAGTAGTAATCTGTCCACTAAACAACATTAAGTTGGCTCTCTAGCGCATTCAAATTTAAAAAGTAAGTATATGCTTCCAGGAAGATAGAAACATTTTATTAAATATGCATAAATCCTAAGTTATTTAGTACAGGTTATACTCTGAACATATTCACTAGAGTGGTACAGTTTTGTTACCTTGCACTTTCTCTTACCAACTTGGATATTTTAACTTTTGTGAAGTCAGGTTAAGTCACCTCCCTCAGCCCCACCGCTTTCCCTGTCCCTGAATAAGGCCGGTGATAGTTTGGGATCCTTGAGTAGATGCCTGAATCGATGCTTTTACCCTTCGTACAACTATGTCCAAATTAGGTGGTACTAGAAAATATTGGCATTTGATAAAAATTTGAATAAAAAGTCATACTGTAGTTCCGAACTTGAGGCAGAATAGTTATGATTTAGGTCTGGAAACATTTACAGAATGAGATAGAATTCACTGTAATAGAAATGAAGAGATTGTGTGTAATCAATTGGAACATTCCAAAGCAGAGAGGGTGATTTGAAACTAACTTGTAGAGCTAGTAGGAAAGCATAACAGTATAAAGATGTGTAACAGAAGTTAAATTGCCTGTACCTCTAGTGCAAAGTGAAGCCTAGCATACAGTTTTACAGTTCAGCTTTTTTCCCAATACATTTTCCAAATACTGTTGTTTTTTTTTTTTTTTTGTCTTTTGTCTTTTTTGTTGTTGTTGTTGTTGCTATTTCTTGGGCCACTCCCGCGGCATATGGGGGTTCCCAGTCTAGGGGTCGAATCGGAGCTGTAGCCACCGGCCTTCGCCAGAGCCACAGCAACGCGGGATCCGAGCCGCGTCTGCAACCTACACCACAGCTCACGGCAACGCCGGATTGTTAACCCACTGAGCAAGGGCAGGGACCGAACCCACAACCTCATGGTTCCTAGTCGGATTCGTTAACCACTGCGCCACGACGGGAACTCCCAAATACTGTTTTATATACTTTCCAAATACCGATTATATATTTTATTTGTTTTGTTAATATTTGCCCTATATGTTATTATGTGTATTTAATCTGGCAAAAATTTAAGTTTTTCAGAATCTTTATCCTTATCTTGAGTAAAGCAGGAACATTAGAACATTAGAATAATTTAAATAATCATTCTGCTTTTTTATGTGCTGTTTTTCAGTATTTTTGTTATTTCTCTCTTTTAGTTCTCTCTCTTTTTAATCCCACAAATTAGACTGTATTGTTTGTTTTATACTATTAAAGTTTGTTTTATATCTACCCAGATGTTTATCTTTTTATTTTCATAAAATTCTTTTTTGCATTTTAGAGCTCTCTTCTGGAATAATTTTCTATCCGAAATATATGCTTCTGGTATTACTATAAATAAATATACATGCACTCCTATGCCCATTTTTGTGAAACTGCAGAATTCCAAATACTGTATAAAATGTACTACTATAAATATGCTACAGCTTAGTATACTATAATACCACAGGCATATCTCAGAGATAGTGGCTTTAGTTCCAGATCACCATAATAAAGTGCAATAAAGCAAGTCACATGAACTTTTTGGTTTCCTAGTGCATATAAAAGTTATGGTTACACAATAATGTAGTCTGTTGACTACACAGTGCAATAGCATTATGTCTATAAAATGTACATACATTAAATAAATAATAAAATTATTTTGTATTTTTACTTTTGATGCTACTTCTACAAGTCTAGAAGCAACGTCAAAGACCAGTGATCACAGATCACTATAACAAATATAATAATAATGAAAAAGTTTGAAACATTGTGAGACTCATGAAACTGTGACACAGGGACATAAAGTGAGCAGATGTGCTTTTGGAAAAATGGCACTGATGGATTTGTTTATTTGCCATAAACCGTCAATTTATAAAAAATGCAGTATATGCAAAGTGCAATAAAGCAAAGCACAATAAAACAAGGCATGCCTGTGGATATAGTATCCCAAATACTGTATCATATCCTACCCTAACTATAACTGTAATGTGGTAGCATACATTGTGGTATTTAGGATATTACAGTTTCACAAAAATGGGTATAGAAGAAATTCCCAGCTGTTATCTCATATGAATATGTTTGACCTCCTCATTTTATCCCTTCTGTCTGTTAACTCTTTAATAACTTTCATTTATTTGTCTCTGTGTTGTATTAAAAAAATATCTTACAGTTCACTTATTCTTTCTTTAATTTAGTCTAATTTATTGTTCAAACTGTCTGTTGAGTTTTTAGAATTCTTGCTTTATGTGGGAGTTTTTGATCTGACTTTCCAACATGTGCAGACCTGTCACTTTGTATCCTATCCTTTTGTGGTATTTAAAACTAAAGCCTAGATCAACAGATACACTATATACATGCAGAACACTGAATCACCTCTCCAGGTTTTTCTAATCTATCTCTTTTGACCCCTTGGGGTTTTCTTTATTTTCTTACAAACCAGCTATGCATTAAAAACATTAAAATGTTTATTTAGCATTTTAGGGATTCTGTAGCAGTAAGATTACTAAGGATATTTTTCCTATACTAATACTAGAAATGGAAGTTTCTGTTCCTATTTAGTGAGAGTAAATTTAATATGGAAAAATGCAATGCCTTGTACAGAATTACTTAAGACTAAGGATTTTCATTTGTTTCAATATGAATCAGCACTATGATGCAATTACTGGAGGGAGGAATAGTAAAAGAAAGTGTAATTTCAGGTTGAATTAATAGAAATTAGAATCTACTAGAAGGGAATCTTTGAGGTTCTTACCTTAGTGAAATTTTGAAAGTCTTTGGTTATATGATCCATCAGGGCAGAAAAATGGTAGTGAAAAAAGTCAAAAATCTTCCTGATTCTGCCAGTGGCTTGCTATGAGCCCTTAGGCTAGCTACTTTTCCATCTCAGTCTTTGTTTTTCTTATGTATTGAAGTGAAGGGACTTGAATTAGATAGGCACAAGTATCTTGCATGCAAAAATTATTGCTCTTGCATGCAAAAATTATTCTATTTCCTTCATTCATTTTACATTTATTAATTGGAATTCTTCTGTGAGAAACTACTGTCACTTCTCTCTCATTTATTTATTAAATTATTTATTTGTATCAGTACAGACTCATGGATATTTCTTTTATTATTTGGATTATAATTCATTATTTATTTTGTTGCTGAAATTATTCCAGCTTTGGCCAGTGGAAGATCTGGCTTTAGATGTTATAGAGTGCAAAAAGTTTGTTAATGTGGTTTCAAATTTCACATGGCAATTGACCTTCAAAAAACTTCTACTTGTTGAGTTTGACATAGTATCTGAAAAGAATGTCCATGATTATCTGAAAAGGGTATTAATGTATTCCTTCCTGGAGTTCCTGTTGTGGTTCAGTGGTTAACGAATCTGACTAGGAACCATGAGGTAGCGGATTCAATCCCTGGCCTTGCTCAGTGGGTTAAGGATCCGGCGTTGCCAGTGAGCTGTGGTGTGGGTCGCAGATACGGCTCAGATCCCGTGTTGCTGTGGCCGCTGGCATAGGCTAGCGGCTACAGCTCTGATTAGACCCCTAGCCTGGGAACCACCGTATGCCACGGGAGGGGCCCTAGAAAAAAGGCAAAAAAAAAAAGACTAAAAAAAAAATGTATTCCTTCCTTACCAATACATGTCTGTGTGGCTGGATTTTCTTCATATACTTCAACTAAAACAAACAGATTGATGCAGAAACAGGTATTAGAGTTTATCCATCTTCTGTTAAAACAGACATTAAAGAATTTGTAAAAATATAGACTTTACTCTTCTCACTAATTTTTTTTATTTTGCAGAATATATGTTATTCATTTTTATATGTAATGTTTATTTTAAAATGAATTAATATAGATTTAAAATGTCTCTTTAGCTTTTTTGTTTGGTATGTATCTATAGATATACTCAACAAAATCCAAACGTCTTTGGGTTCTTCAAAGAATTTTAAAATTCTAAAGGGGTAATGACACCAAAAAGGTTTGAGAACTACTCATCTAGGCACTTTTTAGATGATAATTTCAACTTTTTTTCTTCTTTAAAATGTTTTTCCTTTTGTTTTATTTATTTATTAAAATTTAAAAAAAATTAACTTTGAAGTATATTTGCTTTATAGTATTGTGTTAATTTCAAGTGTACAGCATTTTTGCAGATTATATTCCATTATAGATTTTATAAGCTAATGGGTATAATTCCCTGTAATTATTGCTTGTAAGGATTACTTGTTGTTGCATATCCATATTTCTATATAGCAGTTTGTATTTGTTAATCTGATATTCCTAATTTGTCCCTTCGCTCTTTACTTTACCCTTTGGTAACCACAAGTTTGTTTTCTATATTTGCGGGTCTATGTCTGTTTTGTATATACATTCATTTTTATTATTTTTTAGTTTCCACATTTTATTATTTTTTAGTTTCTACTATATGATAAGTGATATCATATAGTATTTGTCTTTCTCTTTCTGACTTACTTTAATAAGCATTCTCTGGGTCCATCTATGTTGTTGCAAATGGTAGTATTTTATTCTTTTTTATGGCTGAGTAATATTCCTTTGTGTGTATGTATGTGTGTATGTGTGTGTATCCCCACATCTTCTTAATCCCATCATCTGTTGATGTGTACTTGGGTTGCTTCCGCATCTTGGCTATTCTAAGTAGTAATGCTCTGAACATTGAGGTGCATATCTTTTTGGATTAGTGTTTTCATTTTTTTCTGGATATTTATGCAGGAGTGGGATATCTGGGTCATATGGCAGTTCTATTTTTAGTTTTTTTGTTTTAAAGGAACCTCCTTAGTGTTTTTCTTAGCAGCTTCACTCATTTACATTCCCACCAGTGAATGAAGGTTCCTTTTTCTCTGTATCCTCTCTAGCATTTATTATTTATAGACTTTTTAATGATGACCATTCTGACAGGTGTGAGGTGATACCACATTGTGGTTTTCATTTGCATTTCTCTAATAACTAGTGATGGATAATTTCAACTCTTTTTCCATAATAGATGATCAACTTTGGTGGTGGTTATCTGTGGAAAATTTTCTTTATTCCCCTGTACCATTCGTTGTGTATTCAAAGGAATGTGCAAGTACATGGTAATTTTACATATGTCTCAAGGTCTGTCAGTTAATTCCAAAGTCAAATATTGTATGAATAGTTATTAACAGAAGTTGCCTTTGGCAAAGTGTCTGGCATATAATAGATGATTAATAAATATTTGTTGATTGAATGAGTAAACATTGACATTCATTTTGCTTTCTCTAAAAATCCAGATTAGCAATGAAATTGAGAATGTGATGGAAGAATCCACAAAACCAGCAGCTGAACAGGTTGCAGAATTCAGTATCCACCTTTTGGGAGAGCAATACAATGAAGAACTACAGGATTCCTCCAGCTTCTACCACCAGCGCCTTGTAGAGGAGTTTATTTCAGAGGTAGGTGACTTTTTTTTGGTCTATTTTTATTCTTCTTCTTCCTTTTTTTTTTTTATATACAAGGTAGTTTGCTGGGTTTGTAAATTTCCCATATTCAAAACACTGGTTAAAAGTAGGTTTAGGATTCAAGCTCTCCATCTACTTGGTTCAGGGAGTGGTAACGTGGTCATTTCATTAGAAACCTCTGTGAAAAGGTCACAGAAAGAGAGATGAATCATTTTTTGAAACAAAATTTTATACACGTCTGCCATTTGCTAACAAATGCCATTTTCAAGTTTTGCTTCATAGCCAAGAAAGAATGTGTTTGATGGCATGGTTTTAACTTGACAACGTTTGGAGAAATGAGCATCTTTGAGAAACTGTATACAGTGTGTTGCTTTTCTTGAGGGAATATTAATTTCATTTTATAATTTGTTATTTTTTTTAAATTGAAAAATTTTGAACAGTTAAGCATACATAATATGAGGTACCAAGTCTAGAAGGCAAAAGGACATTCAGTGAAAATGTTGGAAGTATTTTTATTTTATTATTTTATTTTACTTTATTTTACTTTATTTTACTTTACTATTTTATTTTATTTTCCCCTTCCTTCCTTCCTTTCACTGCAACCATGGCATATGGAAGTTCCCAGATTAGGGGTCGAAAGGCAGCTGCTGACCTATGTATGCCACAGCCACAACAACGCCAGATCCAAGACATGTCTGTGACCTACACCACAGCTCATTACAATGCCAGATCCTTAACCCACTGAGCAAGGCCAAGGATCAAACCCACGTCCTCATGGATACTAGTCGGGTTTGTTACTGCTGAGCCACAATGGGAATTCCTGGAAATATTTTTTAAAAAGAGATTTCTTTAAAAAATTGTGCATTAGACAACCCCACAACTTTACATTCTGGAAGAAATGTATTTAGGACTTGAACTCAAGATTCTTCCAGTTGAAATGACCCATTCTTGGTCACCTTCTTGTGTGCCTTTGCTCTTATACAGATAGTAAGGCACTGTGTGCCCATCTCCCCCCTCTGTCTAATGACAGGGCACATCATTCCTTCCTGTTTATTTCTTTTCCATTCCTCTTGATGGGGTTCTCTTTGGCCAAGCTTTTCAGTTCCATTACCTTGGACTAATTTCTTTCTCTAGACACTGTGTTTAGATGAGGAATAAAAATGGGCATCTCTCAGCCAAACAGCATCATTGCAGCCATCAGACATGGGGAGTGAAGGCCAGACAATTAATTTTCCTAGTTGTGTGGCCAAGCTGTGAGGCAGTATGGCATGTAGATGAAATGTCAGCCAGGCCAGTGGCCACCTGGCATGAGATAGTGTCTTGGATAAGATGTTTGGTTTTCTCTGCCCTTGGATTTAGGAACCTTTAATAAGCCTCAGTGTTTGGGTAAACAATTGCACTGAATGACTGCATATTTAGGGAAAGTCTAATAAACACTTTGCAAAACATTTCCAGCAGGGACTTTATGAGGTAGGTAGCTATTGGCTTGAGGTGATTTGAGGGTGACGAAAGATCTAGACCTACCATGAAACAGTTCCTTCTCTGACCTATTTCTACATCTCCATCCTTTTACTTGGGATAAAGTGTCCTGAAATAGCCATTTCTCTATGTGGAGCTGCAGAATCAGGGTCCTGTTTCTGAAAGGTCCTGTCTCCATCTTCCACTGCAAACTAAAGAAGGGCCTCTCAGGTTCTCTCCCTTCAGTCACAAGGATTGTTCCTTCAATATTATTTTTTAGGTAATGGTGGAAGATACACAGGGGAAAGAGAAAGCCTGCTTGGAGAGGGTTGAGGTTCATGAGCTGTTTTTTATTTTTTATGGAAACACTAAGAATGACATGTGAAAGAGGAAAGTCATTGTATAGGCTTGGTTGTGCAGATACTTGAAGACAGCCACAGTATCACCACAGGGTCCTTGCATAGTACTTTATGTTCTGAAGGCTGCTGTATGTCAGCTTGCTAACAGCATCCATGTGGATAAACATCTCCATTTTATAGCTGAAACCCAGGCACCTTGTTCATGGTCATTTCAGCTTCTAGGAGTGGAAGGGAAAATCAGATCTCCTCTTTCCTTTGAAAGCATTCCCTCTTTCATATCATACAGAGTCCCCTTCACTTTAATTCAGCTGAGATGTGGTGAGCCTCATCACATAGTAAGGCACTGCATGACTGTCTCAGTCCTTGTCCCAATTTTAAACCATATTTATCCTGAATCAGGGGAAGGAGGACAAAGCATGTAATTCAGTGGGATAAGTATGGGTTTCAGTGTTAGAAAGTTTGGGTATTGAATAAACTCTGATTCAATCACTCACCAAAGGTCACTCACCAAATGCATGATCCTGAGCAAATTAGTTGACATCTGAGTCTCAATTTTCTCGACCATCTAATGGGGAGAATATGTATCACTTGGGATTGTTGCAAGGGTTAGAAGTAATATTTTAAAGCACCAGCCATGTAGCAGTCACCTGGTAAATCACACCTGTTATTAATCTTGATGTTAATAGAATGGAGTAGCTTCTTTCAACTGGACATCAGTGCATAAGCTAAATGGGTGTGATGAATTTGAATACATATATGTGTTTAGAATCAAGAGATGGCAAAGACCCAGATGGATTTAGTATTAATAATAACATGCACATCATTGTACATCATTTTGCAGTTGATGGAGGACTTTCAGTTACATTCAGTTTAATCTTACCCAGACTGGTGTTGTCTGTGGGCAGGGCAGCACTAGTTGTATAAAAGAAGACCTGTGCCTGGCCACTCTGCCAGTAAAAACAGTGGGGGCTAACCCTCAGTCTTCAAATTCCTAGTCTTGTGGTTTCTGTCCTCACCCACATCCTCCAAAAATTATAACGCTTCTCTTTTTTCTCTCAGAGGATAAAACAAGGTGAACTATTATAGCCAAAAAATTTAACAGGTTTGGATTCTTTTTCTGTAAGGCATGAAGATCTGTGAACGAAGATTTTTTTAAAAACCCTATTTTCCTGATTTTGGGAGGACTTTAAAAGCAGATGCCCAGTGTTTTCCCCTAAGTCCACTAATGACCTACTCTTCCTGTTCTAGTGTTGGCCCCATAGTGATTTATCTGGTAAGATTGTCATCTTTTGAAATGTTGTGGATTAAATGTTTAATTATGTTAAATATGTGTGTGTGTGCATAACCTGATTTTTTTGGATATTTAGTCCAGTCTAGCATTTCCCCCACCACCCTAGTTACTAAGCTTATACTGATTTACCAAGCTTGATTTTATTTTATTTATTTTATTTTATTTTATTTATTTTATTTTATTTTATTTTTGTCTTTTTGCCATTTCTTGGGCCACTCCCGCGGCACATGGAAGTTCCCAGGCTAGGGGTCCAATCGGAGCTGTAGCCGCCGGCCTACGCCAGAGCCACAGCAACGCCGGATCCCCAACCCACTGAGCAAGGCCAGGGATTGAACCTGCAACCTCATGATTCCTAGTCAGATTCGTTAACCACTGAGCCACGACGGGAACTCCTTTTATTTTTTCATTTTAAAAAGTTTTATTGAAGTATGGTTGATTTACAGTATTGTGATAATTTCTAATGTATAACAAAGTGATTCAGTTAAACATAAACACACATCCATTCTTTTTTAGATTTTCTCCATATAGCTTATCACAGAAGATTGAATAGAATT
This sequence comes from Phacochoerus africanus, assembly GCF_016906955.1. Taxonomy (NCBI): domain Eukaryota; kingdom Metazoa; phylum Chordata; class Mammalia; order Artiodactyla; family Suidae; genus Phacochoerus; species Phacochoerus africanus. The sequence continues at coordinate 238,303,668 of NC_062544.1, forward strand.
CCCTGTGCTATACAGCAGTTTCCAGTTGGCTAATCATTGTATATGCCACAATGTGCATATGCCAATCCCAAACCCTCAGTCCATTCCTCCCCCCAACACCTATTCCCCCTTGATAATCATTAATTTGTTTTCAAAGTCTCTGAGTCTGTTTCTCCTGGGCAAATAAATTCGTTTGTATCCTTTTTGTAGTTTGCTACATATAAAAGATATCATATGATGTTTGTCTTTCTTTCTTTGACTTACTTCACTTAGTATGATAATCTCAAAGTCCATTCATATGGTTGCAAATGGCATTATTTCATTTTTTATGGCTAAGTAATATTCCACTGTGTATATGTACCATATCTTTTTTTTTTTTAATTCCTCTGTCAATCGACCTTTAGGTTGCTTCCTTGTCTTGGCTATTGTAAATAGTGCTGCAATGAACATTGAGGTGCATATGTATTTTCTCATTATGGTTTTCTCTAGGTAGATGCCCAGGAGTGGGATTACTGGATCATATGGAAGTTCTACTTTTAGTTTTTTGAGGAACCTCAATACCTTTTTTCATAGTGGTTGTACCAATTTACGTTCCCACCAACAGTGTGTGTGTGTGTGTGGGGGGGGTTCCTTTTTCTCTTGCACCCTCTCCAGAATTTATTATTTGTAGATTTTTTGATGTTGGTAGTAGTTTTGATTTGCATTTCTTGGAGTTCCTGTCATGGTGCAGTGGTTAACGAATCTGACTAGGAACCATGAAGTTGCGGGTTCGGTCCCTGGCCTTGCTCAGTGGGTTAAGGATCTGGCGTTGCTGTGAGCTGTTATGTAGGTCGCAGATGTGGCTCGGATCCCGAGTTGCTGCAGCTCTGGCGTAGGCCAGCAGCTACAGCTCCAATTTGACCCCAAGCCTGGGAACCTCCATATGCTGCGGGAGCGGCTCTAGAAAAGACAAAAAAAGATAAAGAAAAAAGAAGAAGAAATGATTTGCATTTATCTGATAATTAGCAATGTTGAACATCTTTTCATGTGTTTTTTGGCCATCTGTATGTCTTCTTTGGAGAAATGTCTGTTTAGATCTTCTACCCATTTTTGTCATTGGGTTGGTTTTTTTTTTTAATGCATGTTTAGAGATGCATGAGTTGTTTGTATATTTTGGAGATTAATCCCTCGTCTATCGCTTCATTCACAAATATTTTGTCCCATTCTGTGGGTTGTTTTTTCATTTTGTTTATGGTTTCCTTTGCTATGCAAAAACTTTTAAGTTTAATTATGTCCCATTTGCTTATTTTTACTTTTATTTTCATTACTAAGGAGGTGAATCTGAAAAGATATTGCTGCAGTTTATGTCAGAGAGTGTTCTGCCCAAGTTTTCCTCTAAGAGTTTTCTAGTACCTGGTTCTACATTTAGGTCTTTAATCCATTTTAAGTTTGCATTTGTGTATTGTGTTAGAGAATGTTCTAATTTCATTCTTTTATGTGCAGCTGTCCAGTTATACCATTAATTGAAGAGGCTGTCTTTTTTCCATGACATATTCTTGCCTCCTTTGTTGTAGATGAGTTGACCACAGGTGCATGGGTTATTTCTGGGCTTTCTATCCTGTTCCATTGATCTATTTTCTGTTTTTGTGCCAGTATCATACTGTCTTGATGACTGTAGCTTTGTAGTATATTCTGAAGTCAGGGAGCCTGATTTAACCAGCTCCATTTTTCTTCCTCAGGATTGCTTTAGATCTTCGAGGTCTTTCATATACATTTAAAAATTTTTTGTTCTAGTTCTGTGAAAAATGCCATGATGTGATAGGGATTGCACTGAATCTTTAGATTGCTTTGGATAGTATACTCATTTTGACAGTGTTGATTCTTCCTTTCTAAGAGCATGATATATCTTTCCATCTGTTTGTGTCATCTTCAATCTCTTTCAACTGTGTCCTATATTTTTCAGAGTACATGTCTTTTGCCTCTTTAGGTAGTTTTATTCCTGGGTATTTCTTTTTGATGTGATGGTACATGGGATTGTTTCCTTAATTTCTCTTTCTGGATCTTTCATTGTTAGTGTATAGATATGCTAGAGATTTCTGTGTATTAATTTTGTATGCTGTAACTTTACTGAATTCCTTGATGAGCCCTAGCAGTTTTCTGATAGCCTCTTTAGGATATAGTATCATGTCATCTGCAAACAGTGACAGTTTTATTTCTTCTTTTCCAATTTGGATTCCTTTTCTTTCTCTTTGTCTCTTTCTTCTTTCCTCCTTCCTCCCTCTCCCTTTCTTTCTTTCTTTTTTTAACTGAATGAATTTTATTACATTTACAGCTGTACAGTTCTTCTTCCCCTTCCTCCCTCCCTGTCTTCCCTCCTTCCTTCCTCCCTCCTTCCCTTCCTTCCTTCTTTCTTCTTTTCTTTCTCTTTCTCTCTTCCTCCCTCTTTCCCTTTCTCTCTTTTTTTTCTTTCTTTCTTAGCCACACCTGTGGCATATGGAAGTTCCCAAGCTAGGGGCCAAATTGGAGCTGCAGCTGAGGCCTATGCCATAGCTACAGCCACAGCCACAGCGACACCAGATCCAAGCTGCATCTGTGACATATGCCACAGCTTGCAGCAACATTGAATCCTTAACCCATTGAATGAGGCCAGGGATCAAACCCTCATCCTCACAAAGACAACATCAAGTCCTTAACCCACTGAGCCACAAGGGGAACTTGGATTTATTTTATTTCTTTTTCTTCTCTGATTGCCGTGGCTAGGACTTCCAAACTATGTTGAATAAAAATGGCAAGAGTGGGCATCCTTGTCTTGTTCCTAATCTTAGTGGAAATTCTTTCAGCTTTTCACTTTTGAGAATGATGTTATCTGTGGGTTTGTCATTAATGGCTTTTATTATGTTGAGGTAGGTTTCCTTTATGCTCACTTTCTGGAGGGTTTTTATTGTAAATGGGTGTTGGATTTTGTCAAAAGCTTTTTCTGCATCTATTGAGAAGATCATATGTTTTTTTGTTTTTGTTTTTTTTTTTTATGGTCATACCTGTGGCATATGGAAATTCTTGGGCTAGAGATTGAATCATAGCTTCTACTTCCCCTACACCACAGCAATAGCAACTCAGGATCCAAGCCACATCCACAACCTACACCACACTTTGAGGCAACACCAGATCCTTAACCCGCTGAGTGCAGTCAGGGATTGAACCTGCATCCTCATGGGTACCATATCTGTTCTTAACCCACTGAGCCACAGTGAGAACACACAAGATCTTTTTTTTTATTCCTTGATTTGTTAATGTGTTATATCACACTGATTGATATGCTGATATTGCGTTTCTCAGATAAATCCCACTTGATCATGGTGTATGATCCTTTTAATGTATTGTTGCATTCAGTTTGATAGTATTTTGTTGAAGATTTTTGTATCTATATTCATTAGTAATGTTGGCCTTTAATTTTCTTTTTTATTGTACTTTTGTCTGGTTTTGGTATCAGGTTAAGGGTGGCCTCATAGAATAAGTTGGATAGTGTTCCTTCCCCTGCAATTTTTTGGGAATATTTTCAGAAGAATAGGTGTTAACTTTCCTCTAAATGTTTGATAGAATTTGCCTGTGAAGGCGTCTGGTCCTGGAGTTTTGTTTTTTGTAAGTCACATTTTTTTTTTTTAAGTCACAGTTTTAATTTTCAACTTGTGATTGGTCTGTTCATATTTTCTGTTTCTTCCTGGTTCTGTCTTGGAAGATTGTACCCTTCTAAGAATTCGTTCATTTCTTCTAAGTTGTCCATTTTATTGGCATATAAGACTGCTTGTAGTATTCTCTTATGATCCTTTATATTTCTTTGATATCCTTTGTAACTTATTTTTAATCTAACTTTATTGATTTGAACCCTTCCCCCTCCTTTTCTTTGTCTTTTTTTAAGGCCACACCCACGGCACATGGAAGTTTCTAGGCTAGGGGTTGAATCAGAGCTGTAGCTGCCAGCCTACACCATATCCACAGCAATGTCAGATCCCAGCCATGTCTGTGACTTACACCACAGCTGACAGCAGTGCCAGATCCTTAACCCACTGAACAAGGCCAGGGATTGAACCCGTGTCCTCATGGATACTAGTTGGGTTCATTACCACTGAGCCTTATGGGAACTCCACCCTTACCCCTTTTTTTGGATGAGTCTGGCTGAGGGTTATTCAATTTTGTTGATCTTTTCAAAGTACCAGCTTTTAGTTTCATTGATCTTTTCTATTGTCTTTGTCTCTATTTCACTCATTTCTGTTCTAATCTTTATGTTTCTTTCCTTCTACTAAATTTGGGCTTAATGTGTTTTTCTTTATGGAGTTGCTTTAGGTTTATTTGAAATTTTTCTTGTTTTCCAACATAATATTATATTGCTATAAACTTCCCTCTCAGAACTGCTTTTGCTACATCCCATAGGTTTTGGATTGTAATATCTTTGTTGTCATTTGTCTCTAAAGTATCTGTTGATTTCCTCTTTGATTTCTTCAGTGATTTATTGGTTGTTTAGTAGCAGGTTGTTAGTCTCCACATGTTGTGTTTTTTGCATTTTTTTCTTGTAGTCTATTTCTAATCTTCATAGCATTGTGGTTGGAAAATATGCTTGATATTATTTCAGTTTTCTTAAATCACCAAGGCTTGACTTGTGGCCCAGAATATGATCTGTCCTGAGGAATATTACATGTGTGCTTGAGAATAATGTGTATTCTGCTGCTTTCAGATGGAATGTTTTATAAATAGCAATTAAGTCCATCTGGTCTAATGTGTCATTTAAGGCCAGTGTTTCCTTATTGATTTTCTGTGTGACTATTCTGTCCATTGCAGTAATTGGGGTGTTAAAGTCCCCAATAATATTGTGTTATTTTCAATTTCTCCTTTTATGGCTTTAGCAGAAGGACCAAACCTATGGCATATGGAAGTTCCCAGGCTAGGGGTCAAATGAGAGCTACAGCTGCCAGCCTGTGCCACAGCTATGGCAATGTGGGATCCAAGCTGTGTCTGCAACCTGCACCACAGCTGATGGCAATGCCAGATCCTTAACCCACTGAATGAGGCCAAGCATCAAACCCGCATCTTCATGGATACTAGTTGGGTTCATAACATGCTGAGCCACAATGGGAGCTCCTGGATTTATCATTTGATCATTATGTAATGTCATTCTTTGTCTCTTGTTACTATCTTTATTTTGAAGTCTATGTTGTCTGATATAAGTGTTGCTTCTCCAACTTTCTTTTGATTTCCCTTTGCATGGAACATCTTAGTCCATCCTCTCATTTTCAATCTGTATGTGTCCCTAGAACTGAAGTAGGTCTCTTGTAGACAGCATATGGGTCTTGTTTTTATATCCATTCAACCAATTCAAATGGTTGGAGCATTTAATTCATTTGCATTTAAAGTAATTATTGTTTTGGGTATTCTTATTGCCATTTTTCAAATTGTTTTGGATTTGTTTTTCTTCCTTTCCTCTTTTTTCTTGTTTGATGACTATCTTTAATGTTGTGTTTGAATTGTTCTTCCTTCCATCCTTGCTTCCTTCCTTCCTTTCCTCCTCATTCTGCCCTTCCTTCCTTCTGTCCTTCTTTCTTTTCTTTTTTTTTCTTTCTTTTTTTTTTTTTTAGCTGTACCCATGGCATATGGAAATTCCTGGGCCAGGGATCAAATCTGTACCACAGCTGCAACCCCTGTCACAGCTGTGGCAATGCCAGATCATTAACCCACTCCACCACAGCAGTAACTCTTTCTCTTTCTTATTTGTGTGTTTATCTGTTGTAGATTTTTGGTTTGTGAGTACCATGAGGTTTTGATATAGGAGTCTATGTATATACAAGATTGTATTAAGTTGCTGGCCTCTTAATTTCAGATGCTTTTCTAAATCCTGCATTTGTGCTCTCCTCACGGTAAGATATCATGTTTTTGATATCATGTTTGTATGTGGATGATTTCCTACCTTTACTATATGTTTATATTTACCAGTGAGCCTTCTCATTTGTAATTTTCTTCTTTCTAGTTGTGGTCTTTTCCATCTAGAGAAGTTCCTTCAGCATTTGTTGTAAACCTGGTTTGGTGGTGCTCAGTTCTCTTAGCTTTTCCTTATCTCTGTAAAGCTTTTGATTTCTCTGTAAAATCTGAATAAAAGCTTTGCTGGGTAGAGTATTCTTGGCTATAAGTCTCTCTTTCATGATTGTGCTATTCCCTTCTGGCCTAAAGAGATTCTGCTGAGAAATCAGCCAGTAAGCTTATGAGGATTACTTTGTATGTTATTTGTTGCTTTTCCCTAGCTGCTTCAGTATTTTCTCTTTGTTTTTAATTTTGCTCACTTTGATTAATATCTGTCTTGGGGTGTTCCTCCTTGGGTTTATTCTATGTGTAATTGTTATGCTTCCTGGACATGAGCGAGTGATACCTTTCCCATGTTAGGGAAGTTTTCAGCTAATATCTCTTGAAATATCTTCTCCTGCTCTTTCTCTTTCTCTTTTCTTTTGACAACCCTATAATGAGAATGTTGGTATGTTTAAAGTTGTCCCAGAGTTCTCTTAGACTGTCTTCATTTCTTTTCATTTTTTTGTCTTTATTCTCTTTTGCATCAGAGATTTCCACCAGTCTGTCTTCCAACTCACTCATTCATTTGTCTGCCTCCTATATTCTGCTGTTGCTTCCGTTTAGTAAATTTGTTTGTTTGTTTTTTAGGGTTGTACCTGTGGCATATAAAAGTTCCCAGATTAGGGATTGAATTGGGGCTGCAGCTGCTGGCCTATTCCACAACCACAGCAACTCAGGAACTGAGTCAAATCTGTGACCTAAACCACAGCTCATGGCCTAACACCAGATCTTAACCCACTGAGTGAGGCCAGGGATCAAACCTGCATTCTCATGGATAGTAGTCATGTTTGTAACCCACTGAGCTACAACAGGAACTCCCCTTCCAGTGAATCAGTGAATTTTTAAATTTTGGTTGATGTGTTGTTCATCTCTGCTTTTTTGTTCTTTAAATCCTCTAATTTTTTTTTTGTTAAATACTTCTTGTAAATTATCACTCTTTGCTTCCAGTTTTTTTTCTGAGATCTCGGATCATCCTTTTACTGTCGTTACTGTGAAGCCTTTTTCATGTAGGTGGTTATCTCCACTTTGCCTAACTTTTTCTGGGGTTTTGACTTTTCCTTTGTCTGGAGCATATTTCTCTGCTATTTCATTTTGTTTAGCTTTCTGTGTTTCTTCAGGCTGCAGAGTTGAGCCTCTTTTGCTTCTGATGTTTGCCCTCTTGTGGGTGACATTGATACAGGGGCTTATAGCAGGCTTCATGATAGGAGGGACTGGTGCCTGCTCAGTAGTGTGTGGAACTGAGTCTTGTTCTTAGAGTAGGCAGGGCTGTGTCTCTGAGTGTGATTAGAGGTAGCTCTCTGCCTGGGAGGACTTTAGGCAGCCTGTATGCTATTGGTTGTTTGGTGTACAGGTTGTTGTTGGGTAGGGGCCAGATTTTCCCAAAATGGCAGCCTCCAGGGGAGTTCACACTGGGTGAACATTCCCTGGGACCTCTGCCTCCAGTGTTCTGCTCCCATGGTAAGCCTCAGCCAACCCCTGCTTTGCTAGTAGACTCTCCAAGACCTGCAGGTAGGTCTGGCCCAGATTCTTATGGAGTCACCACTTTGCCCTTCATTCCATTGCACAAAAAACCTTGTGTCTACCCTCCAAGAGTGGAGTTTTGGTGCCCCCCCAACCCAATCCTTTGGAGCTCCTGCACTCAAGCCCCACTGGTCTTCAACGTGAATTGCTCCAGGAGCTCCTCCTCCCAGTGTCAGACCCCCAGTTTGAGGAACATTATGTGGGGTTTGGAACACTCACTCCTGTGGGGGACCCTCTGTCATATAGTTATTTTCCAGTTTGTGGGTTGTTCATTTGGTGGGTATAGGATTGTTTATATTGTGAAAGGGCTCCTCCTACTATCTCATTGTGGTTTCTTCATCTTTAGGATATCTTTTTTTGATAGCTTACAGTCTATTTTGTTGATGGTTGTTCAGCAGTTAGTGGTGATTTTGGTGTTTTTGTGAGAGGAGGTGAGTTTGAGTCCCTCTACTCTAGATGTGGCTTGATTTTAAAGACTTAGTAATAAAACTGGTTCCAGCAGTTGTGATACTCAAAAATTGATTTCTTGACAAGTTAAATTACCCAGTCACTGCTTCATAATCTCCTTCATGACAGCTGACCTAAGTCCAGGTCTGCATATTTCTTATGTTAACTGTGTTCGCAGTCCCTTGTGTTGCAGATGCCACTGGATATTTTATACTTGTAGGAAATGAACACCTGATTATATGTCATTATGTGTTGTAGCAGATTTTTAATCCATACAATTACTTTTTAAAATGTTATTACAGTTTATTTTAAAGCTATTTCTTTTTTTAAAAAAAACACATTTCATCACATAAGGGAAAAAACAGTGCTTTACCAATAAAAGTATGCTTTTTTATAATTTGGAAAAAATTAATATTAAATCACATCAAAACCTTAAAAAAGAAAATGAAAAATGAAAATGTGGCAGTATTGTAGTTTCTAACATTGTAACTATTATAATTTTCTCAACTTTCTCATCCGTGTATATCCAAGTATGTGTACAAGCTTCTAATAGTTGTTATATTCTACTCTCACAAGCATTTTTTCATTGTATTTTTTCATATTTCTCTAGAGTTATACATGTTATTTTTCTTTTTAACAGGTTGAAAATGCGTTTACTGGGTTACCGGGTTACAAGGACATTCGTGTACTTGACTTTAGGTAAATGGACTTTAAAAATACACCTGTTTTGTAGCACTCCTTATTTTGAATGGATTATCCTGTTGTGTTCATTATATAATCCTCGAACGACAGTGATTCAGAAGGATGTGAATGGTGTCATTCAATGCTCTTTTGTTAAATTCATATTCCTAATGCTAGTTTTTCAGGTGAGGAAACCGAGCAAGGAAGAGACAGTATAATATATTCAAGGAGACATACCAGATCTGTAGTGGGGCCAGGGTAACACCTTAGTAATTCATATCCCCAACCTTGCCACTGACAAGTTACACTGCTTTTATTTGGCACTGAGGGGAGCTGCAGTCAGATTAGATGTGACCTCATCGTGCTCCTCAAACTTGGCAGTGCTCTGCTGAGGTGAATTTGACTCCTCCATGTAAGGCCTCCAGAGGGGATGTATTCATCAATACAGCAGTTCTGGGTAAATCAGACATCTCCTTTAAAGCATTTCTTCCCTGCCTAAGGCCCACAGAATGATACTTGTGAACATTTTTTGAGTGAATACTTTTATTTTTCTTTTTTGGCCACCCTGCACCATGTGGAATTTCCAGGCCAGGGATTAGATCTGAGCCACAGTTGTGACCTAAGATGTAGCTGCGGCAAAGCCAGATTCTTAACCCACTGTGTAGAGTTGGGGATCGAACCTGAGTCCTAGTGCTCCCAAGACACCACTGATCCTGTTTTGCTACATCAGGAACTCCATATTGAGTGAATACTTTGTAGTGGCCACTTCACCTTCCTGAGCTCACATAATCTTCAACCCTTTTGGCAAAAATATTATTATTAATACTTATTTTACAGAGGAGAAAGCAGGTTTAAAAGGAAGAAGTATAAGCCCAAGGTCAGAGAGTCTTGAAATTAGAGCATAAGTGGGATTTTAAAACAAAATGGCTGACTTCTTGACCTCCATGCTAAACTCCGTGCTAGACTTGGTACTCTGAGGGTTTGGAGCATATGGGGGTGGCTGTGGCTCAGCTATTGGATGCAGGAAAGCATGAGCATAATTAACGGTGTTAACATCTTAACTTTGGCATAGTCTTGTCCCAACTTCTGGTTTACCAGAAATAACAGGAAGCACTTATGCAGCATTTACAGTGTGCCAGGCTTTATATCTATATTAACTCATTTAATCCCAATAGCCATCTTTTTGATAAAGAAACCAGAATACAGGGAATGTAAATACTTTATCTTAGGACACTCAGCTAGTTATTGGTGCAGGGGAGAGGGAAGGCATGGTAAATTGACCCTCCGCTACTCACACACCATGACCCGTCTCCCCAGGTTCAACCTTAGCTCTTTTCACAGAATACTGCCTCCAGATGTGACCAAAGCTCTTGTGAGAACCTGAGAAGGTGAGGCCTTTGAAACCCTCCATCATTTGGCGGCACATGAAAGGCAACATGGCCTTTGGAATCACCTTTCCTAGGTTCAAAGCCTGCCTTGGACACTTCTGCCTGGATGGTTTTGAGTAAATTAACAAGCCTTAATTTCTCATTTGTTTTAAAAAACATAATTTATACAATTTATTTTTTTAATCCTCTTTACTAAAAAATACTTTTTAAAATACTTTGGGTAAATTATTTCATTTTTTTGTTCCTTAGTTTCTTTACCTGTTATGTGGGGATACTACAGGTCCCTGATAAATTTTCCTGTGGATTAAATGAATTAATTTTTGTAAAATGCTCAGCGCAGTTCCTGGCACACGGGAAAATCTGTTAATTGTCTATTACAGAAAATAAATAAATAAATAAATATTAGAGAATACTATGCAGTATTCTTTAGGCTAGTCAGTCCTGACCTTTCTCAACCCCTAGAACCTTACTGTATGATATCTGATTTTCTTGTCATTGATTTTATTATCACCTAACACACTGTATCCCCTCCTCCCCCAAAAAAGTGTTTCAAATTTTGTTGATGCCAACAACTGGAGTCCTCTGCTGATCTGCTGAAAAAAGTTTATTTATAAAGAGATAACCACATATTAATTATTTAAAAGTATTTTTAACAAGTTTGAAGATAGTAAAGACTATTGATTTTAAAACAGAATACTTTCTCCACCTTTGCTTTCATCCTTCATTGTACAGGAATTTGTCATTAACTGGTGCTATACAAGCATTTGCATTTAAGGACACATTTCAGAGTAAATACATTAAGAACTTGTACTTCGATGAATTACATGACAATTATAACTGTCTTAAACTCTGCTTAACACTTTCAATTTTTATTTTCAGGTCCCCTAAGGAAAATGGCAGGTAGAGTACTTTTTGGTACTTTTTTTTTCCCCATCGCCTGTATGTATTTTATTTATTTTATTTTTTTTGTAATGATTTTTATTTTTCCCATTATAGCTGATTTAGAGTGTTCTGTCAATTTTCTACTGCATATCAAGGTGACCCAGTCACACATACATGTATACATTCTTTTTTCTCACATTATCATGCTCCATCACAAGTGACCAGACATAGTTCCCAGTGCTATACAGCAGGAATTCCATTGCTTAGCCATTCCAAAGGCAATAGTTTACATCTATTAACCCCAAATTCCTAGGCTATCCCAGTCCCCCCCACCCCCCCTTGCAACTACAAGTCTATTCTCCATATCCATGAGTTTCTTTTCTGTGGAAAGGTTCAGTTGTGCCCTATATTAGATTCCAGATATAAGTGATATCATGGTATTTGTCTTTCTCTTTCTGACTTATTTCACTTAGTATGAGAGTCTCTAGTTCCATCCATGTTGCTGCAAATGGCATTATTTTGTTCTTTTTTTATGGCTGAGTAGTATTACATTGTGTATATGTACCACATCTTCTTAATCCAATCATCTGTTGATGGACATTTAGGTTGTTTCCATGTCTTGGCTATTGAGAATAGTGCTGCAATGAACATTCAGGTGCATGTGTCTTTTTCAAGGAAAGTTTTGTCCGGATATATGCCCAAGAATGGGCTTGCTAGGTCATATGGTAGTTATATGTATAGATTTCTAGGTTACCTCCATACTGTTCTCCATAGTGGTTGTACCAGCTTATATTCCCACCAACAGCATAGGATGGTTCCCTTTTCTCCACACCCCCTCCAGCATTTGTTATTTGTGGACTTCTTAATGATGGCCATTCTGACTGGTGTGAGGTGGTACCTCATGGTAGTTTGGATTTGCATTTCTCTAATAATCAGGGACATTGAGCATTTTTTCATGTGCTTGTTGGCCATATGTATATCTTCTTTGGAGAAATGTCTGTTCAGGTCTTTTGCCCATTTTCCCATTGGGTTGTTGGTTTTTTTGCTGTTGAATTGTAAAAGTTGTTTGTATATTTTAGAGATTACTCCCCTTTTAGTTACATCATTTGAAACTATTTTCTCCCATTCTGTAAGTTGTTTTTGTTTGTGTGTTTTTTTTTTAATGGTTTCTTTTGCTGTGCAAAGGCTTGTCAGTTTGATTAGGTCCCATAGGTTTATTTTTGCTTTTATTTCTATTGCTTTGGGAGACCGACCTGAGAAAACATTTGTAAGGTTAATATCAGAATGTTTTGCCTATCTTCTCTTCTAGGAGTTTGATGGTGTCTTGTCTTATGTTTAAGTCTTTAAGGCATTTTGAGTTTATTTTTGTGCATGGTGTGAGGGTGTGTTCCAGTTTCATTGATTTACATGTAGCTGTCCAGGTTTCCCAGCAATGCTTGCTGAATAGACTTTCTTTTTCCCATTTTATGTTCTTGCCTCCCTTGTCAAAGATTAATTGACCATAGTTGTCAGGGTTTATTTCTGGGTTCTCTATTCTGTTCCATTGGTCTGTTTGTCTGTTTTGATACCAGTACCACTCTGTCTTGATGACTGTGGCTTTGTAATATTGCCTGAAGTCTCAGAGAGTTATACATCCTGCTTGTTTTTTTTGGGGTGCTTTATTACTATCTGCTGAATAAAGAGGTGATTTAGAAAATATGTTAGCCTTAGGTTCAAGGGAGCATGGCTCAATTCTTTTATCACTTCTAATATCACTGTACATCTCCTTACAGATCACTTGGCAAACCTTTTCTGTTAAGGGTCATACAGTAAATATTTTACACTTTTTCACATCATGTGATCTCTGTTGCATCTATGCAACTCTGTCACTATCAGATGAAAGTAGATATAAGCAATACATTGAAGATGAATGAGTGTGGCTGTGTTCCTGTGAAACTTATTTATGGAACCTGAAATCTGAATTTTATATGACTTTGACATGTCACAAAATATTCTTATTTTTAATTTTTTAACCATGTAATAATATGAAACACAGTTAACTCATGGACTGCAAGCTAGATTTAGCTCGATGGTTGAAGTTTACAGATTCCTGTCATAGACTGCTGATTGACAAGTACTTTTATTCTCCATTTATAGTTATTGTAAAATATTGGCTATATTCCCTGTGCTGTACAATATAGCCTCTGGCAAGTACTTTAAACTATTTGAGCTATACTTAATTTAAAATTGGAATAAAACCTGGCATTAATATAAACACTTCAAGTGTACTATTGTCATTCAATAATATGATCAATGTCACTTTAAATGGTAAATAAAGGGAAGAAAATCGATCCCTGTCATAGTTCATTTGCAAAAACAGCTACTCTCTGGAATTTCTTAGAAGCATTATATAAAATATAGCACTTCTAAAAGTTGCTTGTCATTTTCCCCTGTGAACTCAAATTTATTTAAAATTCACTTTCTCTTGAAAGCTTGATAAACATAACATAAAATTTATAAAGCAGGGTGTGCCTGTTGTGGCTCAGTGGTAACGAACCTGACTAGTATCCATGAGAATGCAGGTTCGATCCCTGGCTTCATTCAGTGGGTTAAGGATCTGGTGTTGCCATGAGCTGTGATGGCTCAGATCCCATGTTGCTATAGCTGTGGTGTAGGCCAGCAGCTGCAGCTCCAATTGGATGCCTAGCCTGGAAACTTCCATATGCTGCAGATGTGGCCCTAAGAAGCAAAAAAAAAAAAAATTTTTTTCATAAAACGCATTCATAGGCTAAATATAGAGAAGTTGAGATATAATAATATTCCTTCATTGTAATATCTTTTAAAAATATTTTAAAATAGAACTATGTCGATTTACAATATTAGTTTCAAGTGTACAATATATTCAATATTTTTATAAATTATGCTTTTTTTAAAGTATTATAAAATAGTAGCTATATTCCCTGTGCTGTACAATGTATCTCTGTAGCTTATTTCATACATAGTAGTTTGTATTTCTTAGTCCTCTACCCCTATTTTGCCCCTCCTCCCTCCCTCTTCTCACTGATAACCACTAGTTTGTTCTCCATATCTGTGAGTCTGTTTCTCTTTTGTTATACTTGCTTGTTTGCTTTATTTTTTTTTAGATTCCACGTGTAAGTAATAATGTACAATATATGTCTTTCTTTGACTTATTTCTCCAAGTGTAATACCCTCTAGGTCCTTCCATGTTGTTTTGCCTTCATTTGTATAAGATATGTAATACCTTATGTTTGAAAAGGGCTTTCTGACTTCCTCATTTTCATTTATAATATTTTAGCAAGTATTTACTAAGTACCTGCTAATTGGGCAAATCTGTGCCTGCAAAAATGAAGAACTCATGGTCTCTATGCTCTAGGAACACAATCTACCTAAAAGTGCTTTCGGAAAGTTCCAATCATGGTGAAGCAAAAAAAATGAATCTAACTAGTGTCCATGAGGCTGTGGGTTTGATCCCTGGCCTCACTCATTGGGTTAAAGATCCATCGTTCCCATGGGCTGTGGTGTAGTTCGCAGATGCATCTTGGATCCTGCATTGCAGTGGTTATGGCATAGGCTGGCATCTGTAGCTCCAATTCAGCTCCTAGACTGGGAACCTCCATATGCCGTGGGTGTGGCCTATAAGGCCAAAAAAAAAAAAAAAAAAGAAGAGTGATTTCCGAGATGTTGAATTCTGGCTTTTTACTTTTTTTTTTTTCATTTAATTTACTCATATCCTTATCAGATAGTGAAAATGAGAATATTTGTTCTTCCTTTGGAGGTGAGGAAGTTTGCCTTAAGAGGCAAACTAATTTGCCGTATAACTAGAACTTACCAATTACTTTGCCCAGTGTAATCAGAATTGGGTTTCTGTACTCCTAGTGTATGCAAAGTGCTCTATGTATTATAGGTATATGTGTTGATGGTCAATATTTAACCAAAGGGTCTGATTCTTTAATTGCTGCCCTCTTGGGATGATTAGCATGTTAAAACAGTCCAAACTCTGATGTTAACCCTATGACGAGAGAATGGTATTTAATTGCTGAGTTCTGAGTTCTCTATAGGGACACAGGGAACAATTCAATATGAAGCCATTAGATTTTTTTTTTTTTTTTTTGTCTTTTTGCCATTTCTTGGGCTGCTCTCGCAGCATATGGAGGTTCCCAGGCTAGGGGTCTAATCGGAGCCGTAGCCACCAGCCTACGCCAGAGCCACAGCAACGCGGGATCCGAGCCGCGTCTGCGACCTACACCACAGCTCATGGCAACGCCAGATCTTTAACCCACTGAGCAAGGGCAGGGATTGAATCTGCAGCCTCATGGTTCCTAGTCGGATTCGTAACCACTGCGCCACCACGGGAACTCCTCTTTTTGCCTTTTCTATGGCCACTCCTGTGGCATATGGAGGTTCCCAGGCTAGGGGTCTAATCAGAGCTATAGCTGATGGCCTACCCCAGAGCCATTGCAACTCGGAATCCGAGCCACGTCTGCAACCTACACCACAGCTCACGGCAACACCGGATCCTTAACCCACTGAGCAAGGCCAAGGATCGAACCTGCAACCTCATGGTTCCTAGTCAGATTCATTAACCACTGCACCATGACGGGAACTCCGAAGCCATTAGATTTTATGGTAGAATTGTTAACCTAAGTACAGTACAGTTTTTAAAATTGTTCAGTATTATCAGATATTAACAGTTGATGGAGTTCATACATTTTGGTATATTTTTATTCTCAGCTGTGTATGAATGAATGTGTGGCATTATTTGTATAATATATAACCTCTCTTTCCCTCTCTATAAGCATTTATATGCATGTGACATTTTCTATTCCCTTTGTACCGCTTTCAAGATGTACATATTATTTTTAGTTAGTAGGACCCATTTGAAGTGAATCAACAAACTTCTGGGTATAAACACTTCAAAAATTCAACTCCAGGCTTTGTAGGTATGTACCTTCTCCCTCTTAGAGAAGAAGGGATGGCTGAGCTTCTCTGAAATACCTTCAGTTTGATTGATTGTCATGAGATGTGATATCATTATTTTTTCAATTTAAAATTTGTACATGTTAAACCGTCAATCAGGGCATCTGAGGTAAAGAATAAGAAAGGATAAATTTCACCTCCTCTTGACTGATGTCTCTGGAAATAGATTTTAGAGAAACTTTCTTCTTCATAGCAATAGTTTCGGTGTTGTTTAGGAGATGAATGATGATGATATAGTGGTGGCTGGTTCATTTGGAGTGGCTGAGTGCAGAGAGCTGGCCCAGCTTTCTTCAATCAGGTAGTTGTTACCAGCATGTGTTCTGCTTCTTATGTACTTCCTTGTTCTGTTGGCCTTATTTTACTCTGTTCCTCATCCTGAGATGTCTCTGTACTCCATCTACCATGCCAGAACTCGATCTGTTCTGGGCCATGTGGCAGTTCTCAAATCTGAGGATAGAAGGTTTTCTGGTACCTCAAGCATTCCTTTGAGTTCTCTTTCCAGGAAAAAACTTGGTAATACATTTTAGTATCTCTCTGAGGCATTTTATCTTCTTTAATGAATTTATCTTCACTAGATAAGGTGGATTATGTTAAAAGTGTTATTTTTAGATGTCCAAGGGAAACATTAAGAGACAAATTATATTTTGCCAATAAAGAGTAAGGTCAGTAATCTAACCCAGACTGCCCGATTTGCACAGATCTCTTGATCCAGGAACATTTCTCTTGATCTTCTTCCTGTGACATTTAAATGTCATGCAAAGCACATGGTAGCCTCTCAGTAAAGGCTTGATCTCCTTGTCTGGTTTTCTTTATATCCTGGGAACGAACTCAAGTGCTAACTGGCACAGCCTTTTCTTTTTCTCCATTTTCCCCTTATCACTGCTTCTTGTCTTAGAGTATTAATAGGTTGTGCAGAGACCCCAAGGAAAAGCTCAGCTTTCTAGAGATGTAGGCATGGTCCATCCATAGAGCTTGGGATGTGCGCATGCACATCCTCACAGAGTTGGGTTGTGGCTATAGAGCAGTGCTCCTATAATGATGACTTAGAAGACACAAATGTATGAAGGTAATATGAACGTTCTTTAGGGTAAAAAATTACTCTTTCATATTTAGACACTAAAACCCTTCAGATTAAGTCAGGACTATCACCTACTGTTGTTTAAGTGCCACAGATTCAGTTGTCTTATCTGCCTGCATTAGTAAATAAAATTGATCTTTTTTCTCCATTATTTTCAAAAGTATTTACCGAACTACTACGAGCCAAGCACTGTGCTAGATGTTTGGGACATATGCAGTGTGGTGAGTTCTGACCAGTAGGTGTCCCTCTTACTGTTTTAGTTTACCTTGGGGCCACTGGTTGTTTTAGGATATTTTATAGAATTTATTTCTTTACAAAAGAAGATCAACATATGCTGACATGAAAAATTAAGGAATTGATGGATCTTCTGGACGACAAGCAGATATCTTACCACTTAGTAGAGTATCAGGGTGTCAAGATGCTCAATTGCCACTTTATTCTTATTTCTTTATTTTTATATATAGGTATATTTTTTGGCCGTGTCCATGGCATGCAGAAGTTCCCGGGGCAGGGTTCAAACCTACTCTACAGCAGTGATCCAAGCCACAGCAGTGACAATGCCACTAAGCCACCAGAGAACTTCTCATTACTATTTTAAAGCTCCCTAAACCACCCCATTGAAAGTGGCATGGCAACTTATTAAATCTGGGAGGAAAACTTTATAGACAGGAACATCAGGCCTGGCCTGGCTGTTCCTTCCTCCCTTCCTCCTTTCCTTTCTTTCTTTTTTGCTTTTTAGGGCCCACCTGCACCATGTGGAAATTCCCAGGCTACGGATCAAATTGGAGCTATAGCTGCTGGCCTATGCCACAGCCACAGCAATGCGGGTTCCAAGCCACGTATGCCACCTAGACTACAGCTCATGGTAATGCCAGATCCTTGACCCATTGAGCGAGGCCAGGGATTGAACCTGCATCCTCATGGATACTAGTTGGATTCATTTCCTCTGAGTCATAATGGGAACTCCAGGCCTGGCTGTTTCTATGGAAGGTGAGGAATAACACCTTCGTGGAATC
This sequence comes from Phacochoerus africanus, assembly GCF_016906955.1. Lineage (NCBI taxonomy): Eukaryota > Metazoa > Chordata > Mammalia > Artiodactyla > Suidae > Phacochoerus > Phacochoerus africanus. The sequence continues at coordinate 238,321,724 of NC_062544.1, forward strand.
TCCTGTAGCCCTGGATGTGATCTGCTACAAGCAGGCCCAGCACAGGTCCAGAACTGGCAGTGCTCCCAGGAAGCAGAAGGCTCTTAAGTCTAGTTCACGCTTCCCAAACTACAAAATACAGTGCATTCTCTAGGATGCCAATTGATCGATTTAAATCAAGAAATATATCTGCCAACTAATTATTATATTGACTAGCTCATGCATTCTTTCCCCATAGGACAAATCTGTAGGGAGTTATAATCAAAAGTCCCTTTGCAAACTTGAGGTCAGAGAAAGGAAGTTGGGTGGTCCTAATAGCCAGTATCATCAAGCTATGCCAGCTTGTTTGAGCTATCTCCAATTTAGGGATCTTTGTTACAAGGAAGCCACAATACACTGATCAGAAGCTTTCTACTAAATAGTAACATAAATTAGTTGACTAATCCTTTTTCTAGACTCCATGAGACCATTCTCATTATGCTGATACTTTTTGGTTTTTTTAGATACGTGAATACCTTGATTAGGCTGCAGTTTTCTATTTATATTCAGACAAGTATAGATTTCTGTTAATTTAATAGGCACTGGGTACCCCTGATTGCCAGGTATCAGCCAAACATTGGAGATAGAAACTCAAGGAGAGACTGTAAGGCACTCACTACAAGCAAAATCTTTTTACAAAACAACAGAGGCTATAATTAAGGAATCTATAAGTGAGCTCAGAGAAGGGAGTGCTTCATTTATCTGAGTGCTCTGACTTGGGCATAATTTTGCTTCTGCAGAGTGTCTGAAGATGGCAGGTTGTTTCCATTGCACATCTTCCTTCAGTGGTTTACCTTTGGGAGGGTGGTGTGTTCTCCTTTCCGCTGGAGTGATTTTGGTGTGGGTTGCTGTGTAAGGCCTCTGATGGCTGTGTCTCTTAGACTGGATGCAAGCCAGAGTGATGAGTAGAGCAAAGTGGTTCTCACAATGACTTTTTTTTCTGATAATAGTTTAATTAAAATTACTGAGAACGTGACATAATATTCAGCACGCAGGTGCTGGACTTGGGCACATCTGTTTGAATTTTGCCTCTACACCTTTTATATTGTGAAATTTTAGGCAAGTTTTTTTTTTTTTTTAACTTCTTTAAGCTTGATTTCTTTCTTTCTTTTTTTTTTTCTTTTGTCTTTTGTCCTTTTAGGGCCGAACCCACAGCTTATGGTGGTTCCCAGGCTAGGGGTCTAATCAGAGCTGTTGCTGCCAGCCTATGCCACAGCCACAGCAACACCAGATCCAACCCATGTATGCGACCTACACCACAGCTCATGGCAATGCCGGATCCTTAATCCACTGAGCGAGGCCAGGGATTGAACCTGCAACCTCATGGTTCCTAGTCGGATTCATTTCCATTGTGCCACGACGGGAACTCCCAGCTTGATTTCTTAATAATCTGAAGATAAAACTTTCATAAAGTTATTATGACTATTAAATGAGATAAAGTATGTGAAATACCTGTCGTATTGTAAGCACTTATATATTAGTTTTAGCTTTTAAAGAAATCTGAGTTAGAGTATAGAAGGAGTAGTCCTATTGGCTTAAAAAAAAAATCTATGTTCTGATTTTTTTTTTAAATTCAAAATGACTAAGAAAATATCAAATGAAACATCCACTCCTACTAATTTATTTTCACTTTATCCTTTATTCAAAGAAATCTGTTTGCTCATGGAAAGATAAATAGTGAAACGGCCCCATTCCCCAAAGTTGTTTTTTAGCCCTTGTCAAAGGTTTATTCAGCTCATAAATGCAGGAACCAGGAGAAAAATGAGAACTAGTTTCTAGTGTGTTTGAAAGACATTTATATAGTTAATTGGGAAAGCTTTGCTGTTAGATACTACATTGATTAATGTCCTACAGTAAAATTATGAACTTTGAAGTTATCCTTCCTACCAGGTCAAAAAAACCCATCACATCTTAGTAGTTTTTTACAGGTCAGTATTAAACTTTATAGGACTGTAAATTGTCTGGGCTATCAAATAAAAGTGTGTCTCCCGAAAGACTTAGATAACCATCATATTAGAAAATATTCTAGCATGATATTTTAAAAAAACCCCATGTCATCAGTTTGCTTTATTTCCAACTATTTAATATTTTCCTTTCACAATAGATAATTATATTTTAGTTCACAGTAATTAAGCTTCTTCATCGCTTCACTCCCCATTGCGGAGGACATAGTTCATCCAGTGGCAGTAATAAAGAGATTCTGAGAGGATTTCTCATTGTTGGGTGGAGTTAGAAGGTTTGATTTAGTTTTTGTTTTTGTTTTAAATCAGGGAGGAGAAATGCTAATAGGGATAGAAGGAAGCAGGCTGATAGTGAAAAGGAGCAGCTGGCTTTGAAGGAGGAAAGAAGGGGTGAGAATGTGGGGGAAGAAGATGCTTGGGTATTGTGCAGGGCTGTGTCCTCCCTAGAGTTCTTTTCATGTTCTTAGAGCAATAATCCTCTGTTCTCTGAGAAGAAGTGGGGGTGGTTAAATGTTGTCCAGAGTCTGCAGAGAATGGTGATGGAATCCATGTTTTCTGAGACTCTCCCTCTAGGTCTAAAGTTTCAAAGCTCCTTTCTTTGTGTTTCCTTAGCAGGACCTAATCTGCTTTCTCTTTTCATCCATAGTGGCATAGATGTTCACTACGAAGTTACCTTCAATGGTGAGGCCATCAGCAATACCACCTGGGACCTAATTAGCCTCCACTCCAACAAGGTAGAGAACCATGGACTTGTGGAACTGGATGATAAGCCCACTGCTGTTTATACAATTAGTAACTTCAGAGATTATATTGCTGAGACACTGCACCAGAATTTTTTGCTGGGGAGCTCCTCTTTGAATCCAGATCCTGACTCCCTTCAACTCATCGATGGTAAGTTTGGGATCCATTAAGTCCGTGTATAATTTCAGTTTCTTTTCCAGTATACTCTGAGAAAATGAATTTCCCCAAATATATGCGGTTCTGAGCACTCCCTGGACTGCATGAGGCCGAAGCCCTCCTGATATAGGGTGCTTTAGTCATGCAGCTCTTTGGGAGAAACCAATCAGGGATTTCTGGAGTATTTGTGGGCAGAAGGCCACAAAGAGTGGGGAAGGTGAAGAACAGCATGGCATTTAGAAATAGTTTAGAGATATAGGAATAAAGTATATTAAAAGTATAAATTGAAACAGTTATAGTGCTGCCCAGGCAACCAAGAAATTAACTCTCCAGAGCCAAGTCAGGTGGTAAAGACTTAAAAACCAGAGAGCAAAAGAGAAAGAACATCTTAGGAAAGTTGATCTTGGTTAAAGAGTAATTGATACTGGGTGCTGGAAAGAATCCCAGAGAATCCAATGCTAAGCTTGACTTCAGAACAGCTGTAGAGTTTCAGTTATGATCTGAAATCAGCAGGTGGATCTGGGGATTTGGATTTAGAGGATTTTTGCTTTTTGGTGGCCTGGTCAACCTGGGACTAAAACTTTCTAAGCATCTGTTTACCAGTATGCAGTGGCTTAGCTCATCAGGGATGTGGTGTCTTATTACTTACTACTTCAAGCTTGCTTCTCTGCTTCTTCACTTGTTGGTAGTTTAGCCTTTAAAATGTCCAGCAGAGTATATTTTATTAAAGTGACTTCATGGGAGAAGCACCAGCTGCCAAAAAGGAAAATCCATGAAATACTAAACAATGATGCATTTTTATAGCCTCTCCAACTCTCACATGTTCTTAAAAGAGCCTGTGTCCTTTCAGGCAGCTACCATCTGGGCCTCTATGTGTGTGTGTGTAAATAAACACAAATATACACAAGGGGAAAAGACCGAACAGAGAGAAAAAAAATCAACAAAATTTTACTATGTATAATTCCTACATGCTAAATAAGTATTTTTTGAGGGACTGAACTAAAGCTTATTTACTTATTTATTTTCTCAAGCTACAAGCCCTGGAGAGTTCCAAGAGAATTTTATTTTGTTTTATGGTTGATTTACAATATCCTGTTAGTTTCAGGTATACAGCACAGCAATTTAGTTATACATACACATATATATGTATATATTCATATATATGTACACATGTATTCTTCTTCATATTCTCTTCCCTTGTAGGTTATTATAAAATATTGAGTATATCAATTCCAAAGGTAATAATCTGCATCTATTATCCCCAAGTTCCTAAATCCATTCCGCTCCCTCCCCCTCTCCCTTGGCAACCACAAGTCTACTCTCTAAGTTGATGATTTTCTTTTCTGTCCTTCTGTGTAGCACTGGAAACTATATCTAGTCACTTATGATGGAGCATGATAATGCGAGAAAAAAGAATCTATACATGTATGTGTAACTGGGTCACCATGCTGTGCAGTGGAAAATTGACAGAACACTGTAAACCAGCCATAATGAAAAAAATAAAAATCATTACATAAAAATTAAAAAAAAATATTGACTATAGTTTCCTGTGCTATACAGCAGGTCCTTGTTGGTTGTTTTATATATATATATATATATAATTAATCCCAACCTCCTAATTTATCCCTCTTGATTTCTGTGTCTGTGAGACTCTTCCTGTTTGGGAAACCAGTTCCTAAAACTTTAAATTGCTCTTCCATTATTTTGGCTGCTGGACTGATATTTCTTTAATGTGACACTGGGCTAAATAGGGCTGCAGAGTGGCCTGAGCTTCATATGGGTTACATGGGACTTTAAAGTGGACAAGCTCTCCCTTCAGTGATGATAGTGATATTAAACTATCAGTTTTACAGCACTAGGGAGCCTTTGTATTTTGGAGTAGTGCAGTGCCCTGGGCTCACTTTCTCATATGTTCCCTTTATTACTTGTTGATTCTTGTTGGAATACCCAATCCAGCTAAAATAGTGAAAAGAAATGAGAATTGTTATAATATGAAATTACTGAAGTCCTTTTGGCAAGGCTGACATCACCTAGGTGGGGCCTACCTTAGGGAAACAGCACATAGGCGATGGTCCAGGAATCTGGGTATTGGGATCAAAGGGAGGGGAAAAAAAGCACAGGAAACTATAGGTCATGACCTGAGAGTGATGGGAACCTAAATTGAGCAGAAGGTGCAAATACCAAGGTCAGGGTAGTGGAAGGATGGCATGAGAATTAAGAAATGCAATAGGCAAGGTGAGGTTGTTTGGGAAACTAAATCCATAGACAGCATAGCAAGGTCTTCGTTTTATGTGGAGCCTGGTGGTGGAGCTACCTCCTCAAGGGTGCCCTAAAAAAAAAAGATCAACAACACTCTCAGAATTTCTAAGCAAGTTCAACAAAGCTTTAGGATATCCAGTATAAACTCACCCACCAGCTTTGACCTTTTACCTCATGTACATTTCAATTGCTCGGAATTTTGTTTCTAAAATCCATTTCTGTTGTTATGCCAGCTTCTGAGTTCTGAATGGCAGCAACTTTCCAGGTGACTTGATCATCTCAATGGATGTGTTCATCTTTGACCTGTGCTACTTGTTTTCCATGGAGGACCAGATAACTGTATATACAGTTGAAAAAGAGTTTTGGAAAATGCTTATATTTTTCAAAAATAGGATCTTTGACTTCTTTTTTTTTTTTTTCCTTTTTGTCTTTTAGCCATTTCTAGGGCCGCTCCCGCGGCATATGGAGGTTCCCAGGCTAGGGGTCGAATTGGAGCTGTAGCTGCCGGCCTGCGCCAGAGCCACAGCAACAGGGGATCCAAGCCACGTCTGCAACCTACACCACAGGTCGTGGCAATGCCAGATCCTTAACCCACTGAGCAAGGCCAGGGATCGAATCTACAACCTCATGGTTCCTAGTTGGATTTGTTAACCGCCGAGCCATGATGGGAACTCCAGGATCTTTGACTTCTGATTGAGGTCTTTGTGTCAGTGCAGTGGGTGCAGGTGAATAGAGATTCTGTATCTATTTTTGTATCTATTTTTGGTGTAGACACCGTATCACCTTCCTGACAGTCCTTTCTTTTTAGTTTTTATTGATTCATTCTCTTCTCCAGGCAAAGTCACTTTCTTTTCTATCTGTGTTCACATACATTATATATGTGCCCCTCATGTTGTTTTATAAATGGTATTTATTTCTCTGGCATAGGGAATACTTCCACAAGAGCATCTTGGCTGCATTAATGTCTTTAGTCTAAGTCTCATCAAAGTCTTTAGTAACTAGCAAGGATTTGGTAAATCTTACTGAATTAAGTTATACGATCTACTCTTACCTTTATTCCCTTTATTATTGATATAGTGATAAACACTCTGGTGTCCTACCCCATTTTTCGAAGGCGGCCTCTACCAAAAAGGAAATCATTTTGCATTGTTTTCTCTGTTGTTGGCATCAACCAAATGAGATGGAGTTTCAGTTCACCTTTCTTATTAAAGTGGAAAAAAAAATCAATTTTAGAACAGTTACTTTATGGGAATCTTGAAAAGGTTAAAAACTGCTTGAGAAAGGAAAGAAAATGCTATAGGAGTGTCCTAATGTAATGAAGGGAAGAATATTTATTTTATGTTGGAGTCACAATTTAGACAGACTGTGAGACATAAGTAAAACATTTGAATGAAGTTTATTTTTATTTTTATTTTTTTTCTTTTTAGGCTATACCTGCGGCCTAAAAGTTTCCCAGGAAGCTCCCAGGCTAGGGGTCCAATTGGAGCTGCAATTGCCGGCCTACACCATAGCCACAACAAGAGCAAGAGCAATGCAGGATCTGAGCTGCATCTTGACCTACACTACAGTTCACAACAATGCCAGATCCTTAACCCACTGAGTGAGACCAGGGATGGAACCTGTGTCCTCAGGTTTGTTACTGCTGAGTCACAGTAGGAACTCGGTAGTATCACACCTTTTCTAAGTAAGACTCTCCCATCTGTACTACTCATTTCTAAGCTATAAAAAAGAGGAATTTGGTTTTTAGTTATCCCTGAACCTCAAATACAATGGCGTCTCAACTAAAAATGTTCTTTAATGTTGTTATTTCTTCAGTGAGAGGAGTTTTACTCCCCCAAAGTGATGACCAAGTTTGGAACACCCAAAGTTCAAGTCTTCAGGAAAGCTTACCATCTATTCTGGTAAGTATGTTTCTGTGTTTTATGCCTAGAACCAGGCCTTCAAAAGCTTCTCTTCTTCATGCACTTATCTGCTTACTTTGGCATCATGAATTTCTCAAGCTGTTCCTATTTCAAATATTCTCTTACATCATCCTTGGAACCTTATTCATAGTTGTCAAGCTCATGGGACCCAAGTATTGGTTCAGAAAATTTAAGCCTTCTGCAGTGGTTAGATGAAGTCCATGCACTTGGCAGTGCCAAAGTCCACACATGGTGGAAAAATTATTTATGGTTCATACTTGTTTGGTTATAATTAAGCTGTAAGTGCTCACTGAGTTGTTCTCTAAGGGTTACCCTGAAATGTTTTTTTATAGCTTAGATTATAAATTTGATGTATGTAAGAAAAGAGTATAGATTTTTGTCCCAAGGATTGTGTTGACGAAAAAAGTTTAGATTCCGAAGTGTACAGAATAATATATACGTGGAAAGGAGAGAAGGAAGAGTAAAACTACTGGTTAGTTGACAAATGACAGGGACTCTAAATCAGGTCTCCTTTTAACCTGGGCAGAAAACATTCCTATTTGCCCAGAAATGGCATACAATGACCTTGCCTTTTTGTTCTTACCGCTCAACACCCCTGGGCACTCCTCTGACCCCTTCAAACCTCTGCTTGCCACATCACCTATAGGGAGGCATCCAGTAGGAAAGAAAGTGGTTTCTTCAAGTGCAGGCTGAACAACAACCACCATACTACTGTCTGCAGTGACTACATGATCTTTTATTACCACAACACTCACAGAATGGAGACTTCCAAACTATTGCATTTAGAATAGATAGGCAATGAGATCCTACTGTATAGCACAGGTGATTGTGTCCAGTCTCTAGAAATAGACCATGATGGAAGATAATATAAGAAAGGGAAAGTATGTATATATGTATATATAATATATATATATGTATTGCTGTACAGCAGAAATTGGCACATTGTAAATCAACTATATTTTAATAAAAAGAAATTAAAAAAAGAAGAATGGAGACTTCTTCCACATTCCCTACTCCTACCCTCTTGAGACTTCCTTTCTGTCTCATATGACAGAAATTAATGTTAATTCACTTGAAAGACTTGTTTCTTGGCTTTATTCCAGCAATGGAAATTTAGTAAGTCTACCCCAAATTTGCTTCACCATCAATATATGCAGCCATTGCTTCTGCTCAGGTATAGAGCAACTCTTTTTGACACGTGGAGTCACTGGAGATACTCTTTCTGCCAAGTTCCATGTTGGAGAAAACGAGGTTAGTGGCGGGTTGACATCAGAGATTACATCTACTTGGTGTTTATTTGTTCATTCACTTATTCATTCAAATCTATTTATTTTGTGCTTTTCATGTGCCAAGTGTTGAGGAAACTAAGATGAGTAAGATGTGGCCTTGCCTATAAGAAGTTTCCAGTCTGGTGGTGGTAGACTGACTTTGACACAAATAATGTGGTGCTGTTATAGTAATCGATCGAGGGTGCGGTGGCAGGGGAGTGGTGGTTCACTTCGAACTTGACACTCTAGTCTCCATTCCTTCTAGTCTCATTCTCCTCAGGCTTCCATAACCACAAATCTGTGATGATAGTTTAGAATGATGTTGTAAAGACAGGAATTTCTATATAGGCCAGGGCTTGCAACCTGGAGACCAGCCAACTGGTTTCAACTCTAGCCATATGCTTTGGGACCAAATTTTTTAAAAAGCCAATATTTAAAAATTAGGAGATTTTTTTTGCATAAGAATGAGTATTTCCAACTTGTGAAAACCTGGAAGATAAGTTTACATTTCCCATTGCAGAAAGTGGCTAGATCTTGGCTGCAAGAGACTTCCCCTTTAATTATGGCAAACACTATCTAATGGGATTCATTTGTTCATTTATGTTGCCTGTTCTGTGATTCTGTTTGCATTGAAGCCAACTCCTTAAATTTTCAATTTGAGGAGACATTGTAATGTTAATGGGTAATAATAAGACATGAAAGAAAAGAATGATTCATTAAAATTGTCTGGTTATTGCTTCTTATCCTTTTCCTCCCTCCCCCTTCCTTCCCCTCTGTTCTTTAATAAAAGTGAGGTTTTTTTAAACCACATTTTATTTTAATAAATTATTTTAGAGGTAGGGATGCTGGGATATTGAACTTGACACCTTTTGGACTCCTGATTTGGAAAATCACTGGTTGCATAGTATGCTTCCTGTAGCACTTAGCAGGCTTTTCACTTGGCATTAGCAGAAGTGAAACTGGCCAATGTAATATTGAACCTGCTAATGTACTACACTGAACTAAAAGAAGAATTCATGAGTTGAATTTGTTACCATGGGAACCATCGATTCATATAAACATAAATGAAGTGCTTTTCTTGGCATGTATATTTTCACCTTTCAAAGTTTATGAGAAAGCTTCATTGCCATGCCAATTTTTAAGGGTGTACTTGTGTGAAAGAGATGGTCTTCCTTCTTTATTTAAAAAAGTAAAGTTATTTACTTTCACATTTTATGTAATTTACTTCTGTCTTGACACTTACTGAAGATGTTATGTATTGTAATTTTTATGAAATGGAAAGGAATTTAGTTTATAGATATATTGAAATCATATGTATTGCTTAGGGAACTTTTTTTTTTCATTAAGGAATCAGATGCTTCCCTAACATGTGTGAGGTTCTGTCTGATAAAACTCAATTTCTTGAGTATAGTTCGAAGGGCTTAAGCCATCTCTCTTGGAATTTTGAAAAGAAGCCCATTTAGAATTTACAAGGGTGTCAATATGCCTGACTCAGTTGGAAGCATGGATGGGTTTAATGCATCTCTAGAAGGTGGTTATAGGTAAGAGGAAAACAAGTGAATTCCCTGGTACGGTATGATTCTCATCATTGTAACTGCTTCTTTGAAGGACAGAACTTTAAATGACCTTACTTTTCACTGATTACATAGAGTTTTAGATAATAAAAAATGAGAAAGGATGAAACTTTTCCTTATGTACAAACAGCCTCCATAGTCAACATAGCAGGCATTTAAATACTAGACAACGGTCTTTCCTCCTCTGTCCCTTTTGTGTTCACCTGGGTCCTTTAGACCTGTGCCCTTCTGATAACCTGAATGAGAAAGGACTGCCAAATCTGCTGGCTCCAGTTTCTCCTCTGGGAATCCTTTTCCCTTTGGCTACACGCATCTGGTATGGTGAACAAAGCACAGGGCCCAGACTCTAGAAACTTGGAATTAGTTCAGATTTTTTCCTCCCTATTTTATGAGATTTGGGGCATTTCACTTCTAGGAACCTCAATTCCTTATCTAATAGGCAAGGTTGGACTGATTGATTCTTATGAGTCTTTCTAATTATAAAGTTGATTACTTTCTTATGTTCACACATACGTGCATGCTCAGCCCCCCTTTCTAACACAAGATTTTTTTTTTTTTGCTTTTTACAAAGCAAAAAAATGGAAGTTCCCAGGCTAGGGTTTGAATTGGAATTGGAGCTACAGTTGTCAGCCTCTACCACAGACACAGCAACGTGACCAACACTGCAGTTCATGGTATCACCAGATCCTTTAGCCCACTGAGCAAGGCCAGGGCTCAAACCCACATCCTGATGAATACTAGTTGGATTAGTTCCTGCTATGCCACAACAGGAACTCTCTGACACAAAATTTTTATAAACAAAGGAGTTCTCGTTGTGGCTCAGCAATAATGAACCTGACTAGTATCCATGAGGACATGGATTCGATTCCTTGTCTCACTCAGTAGGTTAAAGGATCTGGCCTTGCAGTGAGCTGCAGTGTAGGTCTCAGACATGGCTCCAATCCTGCGTTGCTGTGGTTGTGGTAGGCCAGAGGCTGCAGCTCCAATTTGACCCCTAGCCTGGGAATTTCCATATGCCATGGGTGTGGCCCTAACAAAACAAACAAAAAAACAAAAAAGATTTTTATAAAAAAAAGGATGGTCACATAAATTGCTCTAGACGTTGGCAAAACAAAAGCTTGTATTTTTTTTTTTTTTACTTCTACATTCGGGACTTCAATTTGTTGTCTTTTCATTTATCCAGAGTTGAACTCTGGCTCTCTCCATCTGGTCCATCCTTTCTATTCCCCTAGCTTTATTGAGGTATAATTGACATATAATACTATATAAATATAAGGTATACAACGTGATGATTTGATACACTTATATATTGTGAAGTACTTATTGCAATAGAGTTAGTTAACACCTCCATAATTTCACATAGTTACTTCTCTTTTGGGGGAGTAAGAACATTTAAGATTTACTCTTTAGACTACTTTTAATTATATGACACAGTATTGTTAACTATAGTCACCATGTTGTACTTAAGATATTCACAACTATTCAGCTTATTACTGGAAGTTTGTGCTTTTGACATCTCATCATTTACTCCCAGCCCCTGTAAAACACCATTGTATGATTATTTTTATTGAGTTTAGCTTTTCTACATTCTACATATAAGTGACATCATATAGTATTTGTCTTTTTTTTCCTGACTTATTTCACTGAGCATAATGCCCTCAGAGTCAATCTGTGTTGTTACAGATGCCAGGATTTCTTTATTTTTCATGGATATTCCAGTTCCACTGCACATATGTAACACATCTTCTTTATTCATTTCATCTGTCAGTGGATACTTAGGTTTTTCTGTATCTTGGCTTTGTCAATAATGCTGCAGTGAACATAGGAATACAGATCTCTCTTTGACACACTGATATAATTTCCTTTAGTCATTTGTCCAGCAGTGGGATTGCTGGATCATGTAGTTATATTTTTAGTTTTTTGAGGAAACTCTGTATTGTTTTCCACAATGGCTGTATCTATTTACATTCATAACAAGAGTGCAAATAGGTTCCCTTTCCCCCACACCCTTGCCAACATTTTCTCTTTTCTTATTGAGAATAGCTATTCTAACAGGTATAAGGTAATACTTCATTGTGGTTTTGATTTGCATTTCCCTGATGATTAGTGATGTTGAGCATCTTTTCATGTGCCTATTGGCCTATTGGCCATTTGAATATCTTCTTCGAAAAAATGTTTATTCAGCCCAGTTTTTAATTGGGTGTTTTGTATTGTTTTTGTTTTTGGAACTGAGTTTTATGAGTACCTGGTATATTTTGGATATTAACTCCTTATCATATATATGATTTGCAAATATTCGCTTCCATTCTATAGGTTAAATTTTAATTATGTTAATTGTCTCCTTTAGCTATGCAGAAGCATTTTAGTGTGATATAGTCCCAGTTATTAATTTTTGCTTTTGTTGCTTGTGCTTTGGTGTCATATCCAAAAAACACTTCTAAGACCAGTGTCCAGGAACTTTTTCTTCCTGTGTTTTTTTTTTCCCTAGGATTATGATTTAAGGCCTATGTTTAAATATTTAATTCATTTGAAGTTGATTTTTATATATAGTCAAAGGAGAGGTCCAATTTCATTCGTTTTTGGCCAACCAGTTTTCTCAGCACCCTTTATTGAAGAGACTAACCTGTCCCTTTCGAGTCTTCTTGGCTTCCTTGTCAAATATTAGTTGACTGTATCTGCTAAGGTGTATTTCTGGGCTCTAGATTCTGTTCCATTGGTCTATGAAGCTGTTTTTATGCCAATGCCATATTGTTTTGATTACTATGATTTTGTAATATAGTTGGACATCAGAAAGTGCGATGCTTCTAGTTTTGTTCTTCTTTGTCAGGATTGCCTTGGCTATTTTGGGTCTTCTGTGATTCCATACAAATTTTAGGATCATTTGTCCAGTTTCTGTGAAAGATGACATTGGAATGTTAATAGGATTGCATTAAATCTATAGATTGTTTTGGGTATTTTAACAATATTAATCATTCCAATCCCTGAGCATGGAATATCTTTCCATTTATTTGTGCCTTTTTCACTTTCTTTCATCAATGTCTTATAGTTTTCAGTGTGTAGGTTTTGTTTTTTACCCCTTTGTTAAATTTATTTCTATGTGTATTATTCTTTTTGCTGAAATCACAAAAGGGACTGTTTTCTGACAGTTTGCTATTAGTATAGAAACACAATTGACTTTTGTATATTGATTTTGTATCCTGTAACTTTATTGAACTTGTTGATTAGTTATAATTTTTTTTGGTGGAGTCTTTTGGGTTTTTTTATAAGATCATGTCACCTGCAAATAGTGACAATTTTACTTCTTTCCTCTTATTTCTTTTTGGATGCCTTTTATTTCTTTTTCTTGCCTAATTGCTATGACCAGGACTTTCAATACTATGTTGAAAAGGAGTGGTGAAAGTGGGCACCCTTTTCTTGTTTCTGATCTTGGGGGAAAGCTTTTAATTCTTCAGTTTTGAGTATGAGGTTAGCTGTGGACTTGTCATATAAATTTTATTAAGTTGAGGTACACTCCCTTCATATCCAGTTTGTTGAGATTTTTTTTTATCGTGAAAGGATGTGTTTTGTCAAATGCTTCTGCAATTTTGAGATAATCATGTTTTTAATCCTTCACTCCGCTTATATGATATATCACATTCATTGATTTGTTTTATGTTGAACTATCCTTGCAGGAAGAAATCCCATTTGATCATGGTGTATAATACTTCCAATGTGCTGTTGAATTCATTTTGCTAATATTTTGTTGAAAAACTTTGTATGTATATTCATCAGAGATATCTGTAGTTTTCTTGTAGTGTCCTTGTCTGATTTTGGTATCAGGATAATGCTGGTCTCTTAAAATGAGTTGGTAGTGTTCGTTCCTCCTCAGTTTTTTTAGAGAGTTTAAGAAGGATTAACATTAATTCTTGAAATGCTTGTTCTGTGTGGATTTGAGAAGAATGCATATTCTGGTGCTATTGAGTAGAATATTCTTTATATGTGTGTTAGGTCTATTTGGTCTAAGGTATAGTTCAAGTCCAACATTTCCTTATTGACTTTTTCTCTGGATGATCTATGCATTGTTGAAAGTAGGGTAATGAAGTCCCCTAATATTACTATATTGACTTTCTTCTTTAAGATCTGTTATTATTTGTTTATTATATTTAGGTGTTCTAATGTTGGGTGCATGTTTACAATTGTTTTATTCTTTTGATCAATTGACCCATTTGTTATATAATGACCTTGTTTGTCTCTTGTTACAGCTTTTGAATTAAAGTCTTATCTAAGTTTGGGTAGCCTTGTTCTGTTTTGGTGGGTACTTGCGTGGAATACTTTTTTTTTTATCCTTTAACTTTGAGCCTGTATGTGTCCTTAAAACTGAAGTGAATCTCTAGTAGGCAGCATGTAGTTGGATTTTTTTTTTAATACATCCAGCCACTCTTTGCCTTTTAACTAGAGAATTTAATCTATTTACATTTGGAGTAATATTGTTAGGTAAACACTTACTTATGCCATCTTATTGTTTTCTGGCTATTTTGTAGTTCCTTTGTTCCTTTCTTTCTCCTTTGGTGTCTTCCTCTGTGAATTGGTTATTTTCTGTAGGAGTATGCTTCATTTTCCTTGTCTTTACCTTTTATATTTAGTCAAGGTTTTTTATTTGTGGTTACCATGAGGCTTATATAAAACATTTTATCTATAACAGTCTATTTTATGATAACAACTTAACTTTGATGACATACAAAAAGTTTACCCTTTACTCATTCTCTCTCTCTCTTTTTTTTTCTTTTTGCTCTTTAGGGCTGTACTTGTGGCATGTGGAAGTTCCCAGACTAGGGGTTGAATCGGAGCTGCAGTTGTCTGCCTATGCCACAGCCACAGCAATGCAGGATTTGAGCCACATCTGTGACCTATACCACAGTTCACGGCAATGCAGGGTCCTTAACCCATTGAGTAAGGCCAACCTGCATCCTCATGGATACTAGTTGGATTTATAACCCACAGAGTAACAATGGGAACTCCCTCATTTATGTTTTTGATGTCACAGTTTATACTTCTTTTTTTTTCTTTGATGGCTATACCTGGGGCCATCATACTATGTGGAAGTTCCTGGGCTAATGACTGAACCTTAGCCACAGCTGTGACATATGTCGCAGCTGCAGCGATGCCAGATCCTTTAACCCACTGGGCTGGGGATCAAACCTGTGCTGTCTTGGTGACCTGAGCCACTGCAGTCAGATTCTTAACCCACTGTGCTGCAACAGAGACCCCTAAACATCTTCTTACATTGTATATTCATTAACAAATTATTGTGACTAAAGTTAATTTTTCATGCTTTTATTTTAACCTTTTTACTAGAGTTAAGTGTTTAACACACAACATTACAGTATTTGAATATACATAACCTTTACCAGTATGTTACATATTTTCATATGTTATCATGGTACTCATTAATGTCCTTTCATTCTGGTTTGAAAAATTTTCAGCATTTCTGGTAAGGCAGATCTAGTAGCGATGAAATACCTCAGATTTTATTTGTTTGAGAACATCTTTATCTTGCCTTCATTTCTGAAGGACAGCTTTGTTGAATAAAGTGTTTTTGGTTGGCAGTTTTTTTCTTTCAGCACTTCGAATATATCATCCAACCATCTCCTGGCCTTTAAGGTTTCTGCCGAGAAATCAACTAATAGCATGATGGGAGTTCCCTTATAAATTACAAGCTTCTTTTCTCTTGCTGCTTTCAAGATTCTCTCTTTATATTTGGTTTTGACAGTTTTATTATAATGTGTCTTGAAGAAGATCTTTTGAAGTTGAATTTTCTTGGAGTTCTATGAGTTTTGCGTACTTGGATGGTTAAATCTCTCCCTAGCCTAGGAATGAATAAACTTAACCAAGGAAGAAAAACAAAACAAAACAAAAAGCCAAATCCCTCTCTGGATTTGGGAAATTCTCAACCAGAAACTTTCTACCCCTTTATCTCTCTTCTCCTTCTAGAACACCAAAATTCATAGATTGCTTCTTTTGACAGTAAGTATACTGTAGTTTCATGTACACTTTCTTCGTTATTTTTCATTCTCTTTTCTTCTTACTGGGTAATTTCAAAGGTCCTATCTTCTACTTCACAAATTACTTCTGCTTGATCCATCCTGTTTATGCTCTCTTTTGCATTCTTCATTTCAATTATCGTATTCTTCACCTCTGGAATTTTCTTTTGGTTCTTTTTCATGATTTTTCTCTCTTAAATTTCTTTTTTTGTTTGTGTTGGTTTCTGATTTCATTGAATTGTCTTTCTGTCTTTTTTCTTATAGCTTACTGAGCTTCCTTAAAAGAGCTATTTTGAATTTTTTTCCAGGTAAATTGCAGATCTCCTTATCTTTGAGGCCTGTTACTGGAAGATTATTGTGATCCTTTAGTGATGTCATGTTTCTTTGATTTTTCATGTTCCTTAAAGTCTTGTGTTTTTGTCTTCACATTTGAAATAGCACTTATCTACTCCAGTCTTTACTGACCTTAGACCATCAGCCCTGCCAAGGATTCTGAGTTTTTCTCAGACCTCCTACGGACACACCCTCTCCACACTTTTCTTGCTGCCATGTATGGCAGGATTCTTAAGCTTGTATGCCTTCTCTTGATCCTGTGATGCACCAGGCTAAGTTCTGACAGCTTTACTTTTGCTTCCCCTGGGGTGAGGCAAAAGGTCAAGTTGTGGTCTCTCTTGGCTTACAGATTCAGGGTGGCTTTTGTGCTTGCTCATTACCCGTATGCCAAATCTCATTCTCTCTGCCTTTAAGAGTGCACACAAGGAGCCAGCTAGGGGCTGGAGGAGGTGTGTTTTGGGGTGAAGTGCATTGAGTACTGGGGGTGCCCATGGGCCAATTGAGGGGATCCATGAGCAAGGCATCTTGGTGACCTGTTGGAGTTTGTCATGAAGTTAGTAGGATCCACCTTCCTTTGATACATTCAGACTCCAGACTGCTGTTCTTTTAGCCACTTCTCATCCCCTGGTTGTGAAGCTTACAACCCAAAACTCTGGATAGAGTGAGAAATAAATAGACTTCTTTAGCAAGGTCCTGCACGGCTGGGGAGGCCAGGTACTCACTCACATGCTCTCACTTGTCTCTGTGGGGGGAAAGCATATGCAGGGAAGGGCTCTCTTGGTACTGAGCTGTTCTGCCTTGGGTAAGGGATGAGGTGGGTCCTCTTACTCTCTCCAATGCATCTAAACTCAGACTTTTTTGCTCCAGTGTTGTATTGGACCTTCTCTGCTGGACTCCTGGACTTCCACAAAGGCTCTCTCATTCATGGGTGATTTTCTAAGTCAGTGTTCTCCAGGGGCTCCCAGACTGTGTCCTAGATGGGCTGGAGCCAGTTCATGGGCCACTTCAGGGTCCACAGCCAGGACCAGGTCTGCATGCTTATTATCCAGTGCACCAGTGGGCAGGACTCCTCCTGGGTCCCTTGGTGTATGGTACTGGATCCCACAGCTCCCACAAAGTCTCTTTTGTTCATGGAAGGTGCCAAATTCTTGTTGTTGAAGGGAGAATATGAGTGGGAGATGTCTTACTCAGCTATTTTACTGATGTCAATCTGGCCCATTCTTGAGGACCCAGAAAGTTGTAGCCCCTCTAGGCAGAAATGTAAGGCAATTTTGTGTGCCTATTTGGTATTCAGTGCCTCCACCCAAGTCCATGACCACAAGCTGCCTTCACTACCTAGAGTTATGTAAGGCTAACTTTGCTCCTGATGATGACATGCTCTTTTGTTTTTTTGGTTTTTTTTAGGACCGCTCTTACGACATATGGAGGTTCCCAGGCTAGGGGTCGAGTCAGATTTACGGCTGCTGGCCTATGCCACAGCTGCAGCAACGTTAGATCTGTGCTGCATCTATGACCCACATCACAGGTCACGGCAATGCTGGATCCTTAACCCACTGAGTGAAGCCAGGGATCGAACCTGCAACCTCATGGTTCCTGGTCGGATTCGTTTCTGCTGGGCCATAGCGGGAACTCCAACATGCTCTTAAAATACTAAAATTTACTAGAAAAATGCCAGAAATCTTCCCTCTGATTAGATAATCTTTTTGAACTTATAAATCAATTCTTCCTGTCTGTCCTCAGGTTCACTTCTAATGAGAGAATTCCCAAGAGGTAATTTTTTTTTTAATCCTGAAATAGTTCTCTTTCTTTTTTATAGGTCATTTGCAGTTATATCTAGTCAAAAGGTCTTCCTCTTTCTTTGACATATATCTTGCCTTTCTCTATGTATTTCACTTCAACAGGCTCTGGTCATTAGACCCCAGACTAATTCTCAGATGTGATTAAATTCTGTTCCTTTTTTTTGACCAAAGTCACATTGCCAAAAATAGTTTACTAGTATTGCACCATCCACTTTTCATCACTTCTCTCTTTTCTCTTTCTAGATTCTTTATTTCTAATGACATTTTACCAGAATGATACCATTTTTGGTTCCTGTTGTTGTTTTAATTGATTCTCATTCTTCCTTTTTGGCCGTTGCATTTCATTACAAATTACGTAATCACCTTTTGACAGAAATGATTCAAACTTTTATGGTTTTTTTTTTTTTGTCTTTTTGCCTTTTCTAGGGCCACTCCCGTGGCATATGGAGGTTCCCAGGCTAGGGGTCAAATGGGAGCTGTAGCCACCGGCCTACACCAGAGCCACAGCACTGTGGGATCTGAGCCACATCCACAACCTACACCACAGCTCACGGCAACGCCAGATCCTTAACCCACTGAGCAAGGCCAGGGATCGAACCTGCAACCTAGTCAGATTCATTAACCACTGCGCCACGATGGGAACTCCCAAATTTTTGTGGATTTTTAAAACAACATTTTATGAAAAAACATAGCTCATCCAGGGTTTCAATAATAAAAGAACCACTTAGATGTAGTGTTAAGTGCAGGTTAAGGGAGTGAAAAATGTTGAATTATGCGGAGACTAATAACAGTGAGAAGCCATTGGATTATAGGGCAAGGGGAGGAAATGCTGTTACCAGAGCCAAGTGGGAGATGAAGCTTCAGTTGAAGAGGAACATGGCTACTGACTGCAAAAGACTCAGTACTGAGGCGGAAGGAACTGGGAGAAAATACCTGAACCTCTCACACTTCCTGTCCTTTGATATTCTACTTCTAAAAATGCAAACTCAAACAGAAGACAGCTAGTAAGGGAGCAGGGGTGATGAAATGATCAGGGAAGAGAGGGAGCTAGGATGGTGGCAAATAAAGAATAACCGTTATGGAGGTCTTCTTAAAATAGGACCTAATCAAAAGAGCATGAACAAGGTAGGAAGTGTTGGTGTCACTGAGTTCCAAAAAAGAAAATTATTTTTCTTATTTTAGAAATAGTGGATGAAACTGAGAGTATCTCTACATATACCCAATGATGTCTCCAGTGCATTTGTCACTAGAAGAGGGGATAGATACATGGGGACATGCTCAGTGATTTCTTGTTTCATGCCCCCTCCATTGTGATTGGGGCTGTGTGCTGTCTAAGGCTTCCTCATGTGGACCCTTGATGGAGAGACAAGCAGAAGTGTGTAGGCAGAGCATAAAAGATGAATTAGGTCATGACATTGGGTTGAGTCCCTTCATAGGCTAGTTGGTTCTGTTTTATTTCATGGCTGTATACTGAACTGTAGCTAGCCCTCTCAAAATTGTGTGCTTTTGTTTAAAACACATTTTAGGCTTGAGAGTATATGCCAGTGAAGATTCACCACCATTGGAAGGAATCTCCTGCGGTAGGGTGAAGGGGATTCTATTCAGTTTCTTTTTCTTGGATTTGATTTTGTTTATAGGTCTTCCATGAATTCTAGTCTTCAGACAGATTAATGCATGTGGGGATTCATAAAGGTTCCACTTGGTAAGAATTATATTGGTTCAACAACCAAAGAAGTATTTTAGCAAGCCAGGGTGGAATAATATAACTAGCACAAGATAAGGCTGTATCCTCTACTGAGGTGCTTTTAAAAGTACCAGGTCTAAGTCCCACCCTCGGACTAGTTAATTTAGAATCTTTAGTGTGGGGCCTGGACATTGATATTTTTAAAAAGCTTGCATGTGATTTTTATTTTTTTATTTTTATTTTATTTATTTATTTATTTTTGTCTTTCGTCTTTTTAGGGCCACACCCACGGCATGTGGAAGTTCCCAGGCTAGGAGTAGAATTGGAGCTGTAACCATTGACCTACACCACAGCCACAGTAACTCAGGATTCGACCCATACCACGGCCCATGGCAACAAATCCGTAACCCACTGAGCAGGGCCAGGGATCGAACCCCCATCCTTGTGGATGTTAGTCGGGTTCGTTAACCACCGAGCCAAGATGGGAACTCCCTGTCAACTTTTCTTACAGCTAAATTTGAAGATCCACTTGGTATTATGTTAGTAAAAAGTCACTGGAAAAAGAACATTGTATTTTGTAAGTGTGATACCAGTTCATGGATGTTTTTGTTTGGTTGAGGTAATGTGGCATTTCTTATCAAAAGAAAAGACTTTAATTAATTTGGTACCTTTCATAATGATGAATAAAATTGCTACTGTTCTTCCTGCTGTGAGCAATGTGCTTAGATCTTTTTTTTTAGGGCTGTACCCTTGGCATATAGAGGTTCCCAGGCAAGGGGTCGAATCAGAGCTACAGCTGCTGGTGTCCACCACAGCCGCAGCAACGAAGGATCTGAGCTGTGTCTGTGACCTACACCACAGTTCATGGCAATACCAGATCCTTAACCCACTGAGCAAGGCCAGGGATTGAACTTGCAACCTCATGGTTTTCACTGTGCTGCAACAGGAAACTCCATGTGCTTAGATCTTTGACACCAAATTACAGATGTTAGTAACTTCTGTGCATTTAAGTATTTAAGCTAAGAAGGCAGAGGGGAAGGAACTATCTAGAGCAAGAGAAACAATATTGTCTCGCACAAACTCATTTTGTTTAAGATTTTTCAAATATGTTATCTCATCTATTCCCACTTTCCAGGTAGAATTCAAAAGATACATGATTTTTCTTTAGATTTTTCCAACTAGTAAGTGGTGGAGTTGGGATTTCATTATAGATCTGTTTGATTCTAGAGCCTGTACCCCCCTCTCCTCCCCCAATGTTACATTGCCTTCTTGTCCCTAGAAAATCTGGGAATGTAGCTGAAGAGGGGGGTATTTAAAATTATTTTTATGTGTTTCTTTTATCTATGATATGATTTAGCCTCTTTTTGCCCCTCCAGGATAATACCCCTCAAGCTGAATGGCCCTCAGCAGATGAATCCACCACGAGCAGTATTTCACCACTTGATTTCAGCTCTGGTCCTCCTTCAACCACTGGCAGGGAACTCTGGTCAGAAAGCCCTTTGGGTGATTTAGTGTCTACACCCAAATTAGCCTTTCCCTCGAAGGTGAGCCTCAGTTCTTCCCCAGAGGTTTTAGAGGTTAGCAGCTTGACTCTTCATTCTATCACCCCAGCAGTGCTTCAGACTGGCTTGCCTGTGGCTTCTGAAGAAGGGACTTCTGGATCTGACTCATTAGAAGATGGTGAGGAATTTTAATCACTTTTTAAACTTGTTCATTTTATCAGATGACAAGGGTCTTGAAGAGAGCAAGAGACTAGGGTTTAGTAGAAGAGCATGGCAGCATTCATTAGCAACAAAAGTCTAGGGAAAGTTCTGTGAGAAAGAGAACAATCAACTTTAACTGATTGGAATAGAGAGTCCACATAGATAAATAATAAGGGATGAACTTATGCTGGGATGGGATCACTTCATAACTTTTTTTTTTTGTCTGTTTTGCTATTTCTTGGGCCGCTCCTGCGGCATATGGAGGTTCCCAGGCTAGGGGTCTAGGTGGAGCTGTAGCCACCGGCCTACGCCAGAGCCACAGCAACGCGGGATCCGAGCCGCGTCTGCAACCTACACCACAGCTCACAGCAACGCTGGATCGTTAACCCACTGAGCAAGGGCAGGGACCGAACCCGCAACCTCATGGTTCCTAGTCGGATTCGTTAACCACTGCGCCACGACGGGAACTCCAACCTCATAAATATTTTTGAAGATCCTATTAAAGAATATATATTTAAATTTTATTACTATTTAAGAACTACTTTACTTACTTGAATGTTTGAGTGGTAAATAAGCAAACTTAAAGAAGATTATTCCAGTATCTTTTAGGATTAATTGGGGCCAGGTACTTAGAGATGTTTAGCTTGCATTAGGCTTGAGAAGGGGAAAACCTGAACTAGGGCAGCTGCAGCAGAGATTAAGAAATGAAAGTCAAGTAGGTGATATAGTTGTGGAGGAAAGGAAGAATCAATGTGACTCAGGGATGGGGCATAATACGTGAATGAGGAAGATGAACGAAAGTATAAATAATGAGTGCAGGATTTTGAACATTGGTAAACCTGAAGAATGATGGACAATAAACATAACAAAGAAATGGGAATTCAAAG
This sequence comes from Phacochoerus africanus, assembly GCF_016906955.1. NCBI lineage: Eukaryota > Metazoa > Chordata > Mammalia > Artiodactyla > Suidae > Phacochoerus > Phacochoerus africanus. Next base: position 238,344,049 of record NC_062544.1, read on the forward strand.
ACAAACAGTTTCTTAGGGAATTTTCTTCCTAAGTTTTTATTAGATTCAGTCTTTTTTGTCAACATGGCTACCAGCAGTTCTTTATTTTCACGGAGTAAAATGAATTATTTCTATACCCAATGTCTTGTTATCCTCAGGGAAAGGGGTTATAATCAGGAGTGATTTTACCACATCACAAGAGCATAGTCATAACTTCTTGTTTGCTGGGTATAGCAAAGGGTAAAAGTCAGCAACTGTCCTTCATAATCTAATGGGAAAAAGCAGGTAGCTGGTTTTATTAGGAAGACTGGGAATATGTTTTGGCATCTTTAAGATTAACTAATGGAAAACTCTATTTTTAGAATTAACTGAAGTTGAAGGGTCAGAAGATTTTCTTTCTGTTGATCCATTGCCTTCAAGTCCATTGACTGATCCTGTGCCAAAAGAAAAGCTACAATCCATGGAAGATTCCAGGGTGTCTTTGACATCCTCACCAGATGTAGTCTCCTCTGTCACATTAGATCTTCTTGGTGAAGAAGTAACTACACCTTTTGGGATGGACTCTTTGGCTTCCAAAGTCAAAGGCCAAATAGGAGTGAGCACTAGGATGCCTGACGAATCTATGGAAAAAGAGTTCATAATTCAGAGTGATGTAGGTTCAGGATCTGGGCAAAATGTGGGGCTGATTACTTGGCCATGGAGAGAGACTTTATTAGAGAAGAGCACTGAACCATTGTCCAAGTCATGGCTTAAAGTTGAGGATTCAGAGGATTCACTTTTGCCAACTGTGGGTATTGATGAGAAACTAGTCATTGATCACAAAATAGATGCCACAGATCGAAGTGTCGAACATTCAGAATATGACTTTGATAGATCCACAAACTTTGCAGAAGAAGAGCCCCTTGGTGGACCTACGGGGTCTATCTTTGCAGCGACCTCAACTCAACCTGCATCTCCAGTTCTTTCCAAATACACATCAGAGGTACCTGACACTGATTATTACTCAGTTACCAAATCACCTTCTCTGCTAATATCTAGAGCAATCTCTGCTTCTACTGATAAACCAGATCAAGTAGAACCATTTCTAAAGGAGGATATGGAACAAACTACAGAGTCATCCAACCGTGAATGGTTTGACATTAATATTTCAATAGTGAAGCCAAATGTGCAACCTCTGTGGACTGTATTGCCAGAATCAGATGTACTTTGGGCCAGGACTTCTTCCCTAGGGAAATTGTCCAGGGACACCTTGGCAAGTACACCACAGAGTACTGACAAGCTCTGGTTGAAAGCTTCCATGACACAGTCTACCAAATTGTTGCCAACCACAAGCTCCACCCTGCTGGAAGATGAAGTAATTATGGGCGTACAGGATATTTCATTAGAACTGGACCAGATGGGCACAGATTACTATCAGCCTGAGCTAATCCCAGAGGAAAATGGCAAGGTTGGTAGTTATGTGGAAATGTCTACAAATGTTCACTCCACAGAGATGGCTATTGTGGCCCAGCCCACAAAAATTGATGACTTGAGTCATACTCAAGCTACAGGAGCTTTGGTGGTTTTCTTTAGCCTCAGAGTGACTAACATGATGTTTTCAGAAGATCTATTTAATAAAAACTCTTTGGAGTATAAAGCCCTGGAGCAAAGATTCTTAGAACTGGTAAGTACAAAGGGTGAAATATGGGCGTTAGTGAAAAATCATGTATGAACCACCCTCTTCTCCACCAACACATAATATCTGAGCCGAAGAAGTGTGACTTCCATTTCCTGTCATCTACAAATAGTGTCATGGCCTTGGGTTGGTAGGAAAACAACAAGATTGTTGGGCACAAGAAATGAAAAACACAAACATGGCGTGATGTGACAGCTTAGATACTGGGTGTTGTATTTTATAATTTCTAGGGCTGAAACAAATTTAAGATTTATTTTGTTTTCATGTTGTGTTGTGATACCAGCACTTTGTGAGTACCTGTAATGCCTTCACTGTTAGGATTCTCTAGTGAAATAGAATAAACTCTCTGGTATCTAAAACTGTGAGTTCTGTAGGGTTTCTAAATAACACTGAAAATCTCATGACGCTCAATTCACAATTTATACTTTTGTTGATGAAGTGTTTATGTAAATAAAATACAATTTGGAAAAGTGGAGAGGTTCATCTTTGTTTTTGGTATGTAGTGAGCAAAATGCAAAACCTTGTCGGTAAACTGACCACTTTTCTGTGTTGTAGCTGGTTCCCTATCTGCAGTCAAATCTCACTGGGTTCCAGAATTTAGAAATCCTGAACTTCAGAAATGGCAGCATTGTGGTGAACAGCCGAATGAAGTTCACCAAGTCTGTTCCTCCTAATGTTACTGATGCTGTGTATGTGATTCTGGAAGACTTTTGCATAACTGCCTACCAAACCATGAACTTGGCTATTGATAAATACTCCCTTGATGTGGAATCAGGTAATGGTATTCAATACTTTGGTTTCTAAGTGGAACCTTATTATTCGTGTGTATTTCTTCTACACTGGGTCAAGGTGAATTCAACACTTATAAGTAAAAGAGTACTATGTTAGGTGAATTTTCCATAATAATTAGTAACATATGTCTCCCAAGGAGGTCAATATCATTCTCTTTTCTTTTTTGGCTGCACCTGTGGCATGAGAATTTCCTGGGCCAGGACTCGAACTCGTGCAACAGCTGTAATCAGAGTCACAGCTGTAACAATATCAGCTCCTTAACCCACTGAGCCATGAGGGAACACCTCATTCTCTTTTGAAAAACATTGTCCACATGTGTTATCTTTACTTGTTTACTTCCCATTCCCTTTTATACCTGCTTTATCTGCCTTTCTTACTTGTACACTGGCTCTGTTCTTATTTATGTGTCTGTGTTGCCAAGCCCAGTAGATTGGGACTCTTCCCTTCGCTGTTATTTTCCTAAGTTGTTTTATTCATTTCCATTATTGTAAGTCTAATATAAGTGTAACTCCCTATAGTTTTAAGTGCAAATCAGACTTCCAAGCTCCAGAGTCATTATCTAACTGTGTACTTGATTCTCTCAGCTTGGATGTATTCTCTGTATATGGAGCTTAAGGTGACTAAGAATGAGCTCTTGTTTTCCGTATCTCCCCACCTTCTAACTAAATCCATCCTCTCAGCTTTGCCGACTTGATAAATGGAAGCCATGCCCATTGAGCTACTAAAGCCAGATACTTTTAAAAGTTATTCTGATACTTCAGTTTCCATTGCCCCTAACTTTTAGTTACTTACCAAACTTATATTGATTCTGAATTCTGAATATGTCTCAAATTTATATGCTTTTCTCTGTCTCCTCTGCTCCTACTTCAGGCCTAATCACCACCATCTCTCATCTGGACCATTGTCTCCACTACTCTGTTACCCTCAGCCCCTCCCATTCATTCTCCAGGCAGCAGCCAGGGGGTTCTTTCTAAGACATTAATTAGATTATTTCACTTTCTTGCTCGAAATTCTTTCAGTGGCTGCCTGTTTCAGTAGCCACAGGCTTGGTCCCTGTCTTCTTCCTCATTATCATCCAATGAAACTAACTTCTTTGCTCTCCATGTTCTCCTCAAATTAGCTTGTTTTTAGTTCCTCAGATTCCCAAAATTTTGACTTAAAGCCCTTGCACAAGCTATCTTCTTTTCCTGCATCTCTATCCCCTCTTGGCTGACTTCTGCTTACCTTTTAGGCCTCAGTTCAAATGTCTTTTCCTGACTCACGCATAGTCTAGATTGGTTCTTTTCCCTCTATAGAATGTATAACTACTGTAATAATGCTAATTTATGCACATAGTTGGTTAATAGCTACATTCCCCAGTTAAACTATCCACAATGACTATGCTGTTTTATTATCCACTTTGTAGTTAAAACCTAGCACGATGTCTTGCATATGGAAGGTACTCAAAAATAGGAGTTCCCATCATGGCTCAGTGGTTAACAAATCCGACTAGGAACGATGAAGTTGTGGGTTCGATCCCTGGCCTCATTCAGTGGGTTAAGCTCCAGTGTTGCCGTGAGCTGTGGTGTAGGTCACAGATGTGACTTGGATTCCCCATTGCTGTGGCTCTGGCATAGGCTGGCAGCTACAGCTCATATTAGACCCCTAGCCTGGGAACCTCCACATGCTGTGGGTGTGGCCTTAGATAGAAAAGACAAAAAAAAAATTTGTGAATGAGTGAAATGAACCTTGTTTTTACTTGGGAGACTTGGATGTAGAGAATACTGTTGGAACCCCAAACTTTGTTCTTTTCTACCTTCTACATACCAGAGGACTGTGGTTTTGAGGAAGAGTAAGGTAGAATGTCTGGGTTTATATTTCTCCAGTGCCTTTTATTCTCAAACTGGTTTGGAAGTCAGTCCTATTCTTTAACTGAGAAAGAAGCAAACATTCTTTCCTCTGAAATCCTTGAAGGACCATTATTCATTGAAAGTGAGGAAAATGATTTAGCTAATCCCCCAATATCCACATCTCTTGCCACTTGAGTTCTTTAAAGACATTTGCACATTCTTTGCCATGTGGTGCAGTGGAAGAAGCAATTAATTATAATTTGGAAGGCCTGGTTTCTTGCCTCTGCTCTGCCATTTATCATTTGTATGATCCTGGATCAGCTGTTTTATCTTTGAGCCTTACTCCCTCTTACAGTAAATGGGGATAATATTACCTGGCCTATGTACTTCATGGGGCTATTCTAAGGATCAAACAAATAACACATATAAAAGAATTTGACTAACCATGCAAATGTAAGCAGTGATGATTTATTAAAATTTGCAAAAGTCTATCCACTTATTTTTAAAGGGAATTACATAAATATGTGCACTAACCTCAGTTTTGTATGTAACTCATGTCAGCTGTATGCCAAGTCATCCAGGTTTATAAGATCGCATTTCTCCTTAATATTCAAATGCATTGGTCTTAGTCCCTCCCATGTACAGTGTAAAACTTGCAGCCATGGTGCTCCGTACCCTAATATCTCTAGGAGTTATCAGGGGACTTAAACCATGGATTAATCAATCTCCAGCTCCAAGTTTCTTCTGCTGAATTTCCAGTCTAACTTTTTTTTTTTTTTTTTGGTGTTTTTGGTCTTCTTGCCTTTTCTAGGGCTGCCTCCGAGGCATGTGGAGATTCCCAGGCTAGGGGTCTAATTGGAGCTGTAGCCACCGGCCTACGCCAGAGCCACAGCAACGCGGGATCTGAGCCACATCTGCAACCTACACCACAGCTCACGGCAACGCCAGATCTTTAACCCATTGAGCAAGGCCAGGGATTGAACCCGCAACCTCATGGTTCCTAGTCGGATTCGTCAACCACTGTGGCACGACGGGAACTCTTCCAGTCTAACTTTTGTCTTGATCCTTGTGGTTATTCTTTATGTGAATCTGACACAGATCATGGTCCCATTTTTTGACTCTCCCCAAGCACCTCTAACATAAGGCAGTTGATTCTACTAGATATTTGCTGATGATCTGAGCATAATGGAGGAACTTTTAATCATAGCACGGCAGATGGGTTAAAAATATTACCGTTAGTTGTAAATATCCAAAAATTCCTCAGCCACTGTTTCAAAGGCATCTTTTAATGGCCAACTTTTTCTCCAGGACAAAGTCAGCTACCATGTTATTCTGGCCACTCTGGCTGTATTTCCAGACCTTCATGTTTTCTCTACTCTCATTTTCCTAGACCCATCAATCCTGCTTTTAGCCTGTCCCTGGAAAACCAGCATGTAATTCATTCTACAATTTGGATCCCTGTCTTCTATCCCAGGCTTAGCTCCAAGTCTACCTTTGTTTGCACATAAAGTTATTAAAATGCTGTTTTAACACAGGGCCATCTCTTCTGAGCATCTACCTTTAATCTGCACAAAAGGCCGGAAAGAGACTTTAAAACTGCAGTCTTTTATTTACATGAATAAAAGATTAGTCTTGGTCTCTGTGATCTGAAACTAAAGGGAACAACGTTTTATCTTTTTCCTCATATGGATTCTATTTTTCCCTTCCTAGACACTCACTCACACCCACTGAATGGTCACAAAGTTTTAGAAGCCTTCAGATTGGAAGTTTCCGCTATGGTCCAGAGGGTAAAGAATCCTATTGTGGCAGCTCAGGTTGCTGTGGAGGTGCAGGTTGTATCCCCATACCTGCAGTGTGGGTTGTAGCAGAGGCTCAAATTTAATCCCTGGCCTGGGAACTTCCATATGCTGTGGGTGTGGCCATTAAAAAAAGCCTTCAGGAGTTCCCATCGTGGCACAGTGGTTAACGAATCCGACTAGGAACCATGAGGTTGTGGGTTCGATCCCTGGCCTTGCTCAGTGGGTTAACGATCCGGCGTTGCCGTGAGCTGTGATGTAGGTTGCAGATGCGGCTCAGATCCCGCGTTGCTGTGGCTCTGGCATAGGCCAGTGGCTACAGCTCCGATTTGACCCCTAGCCTGGGAACCTCCATATGCCGTGAGAGCGGCCCAAGAAATAGCAAAAAGACAAAAAAAAAGACAAAAAAAAAATTTAAAAAAAGCCTTCAGATTAAAATATGATTTTTTCTTAAGATTGTCTAAAGATGAGATTGACTTGTCTCTTGCCTAATTTGTTTTCACATGCAGTGTCTCAGAAATTCTTGAACTTTGGTCAACAAAGGGGGATGTGCAATAGCACCCTTCTCACCCCCTATATACATACACTTCCATCCCCATTGCTAGGCCAGGTTTGGATTATTTTCTGATTGCAGAGTCACAAAACGGATACAAAGGATAAGGATGTGAAGGCTTAGGAAATACACAGTGGAATCCTGCTGCACAGTTCCCTGGTCGAAACTGGCATTTGTCAGCACATGTGTATGCTCTTCTTGGTATATGAGCATCTTGTTATTGGTCCCCTGTACTAGTTTCCGAGGGCTGCTCTAACAAAGGATCACAAACTGGGTGGCTTAAAACAACAAAAATTTATTCTTTCATAGTTCTGGAGGCTAGAAATCCAAATCAAGGTGTGGGCAGGGCTGTGTTCCTTCTGAAAGCTCTAGGAAAGTGTCCTTCTTTGCTTCTTCCTAGCTTCCAGTGTTCGCCAGTCATCTTGACAGAACGTGGCTTGTGGCTGCATCACTCCAATCTCTGCTTCTGTCTTAACTTGGTCTTCTTTCCCATGTGTCTGTGTCTCTGTGTCCAGCTTTACTTCTCATCGGGACACCAATTTAATAGACTATGGGCCCAACCTAATCCAGCATGACCTCATGTACAAAGGTCATGTACACGATTACATGTAAAAAGATCCTATTTCCAAATAAGGTCATAATCTGAGGCTAGTTGGATATGAATCTGGGGAAGACCCTATTCAACCCAGTACATCCCTCCCCCATTCCTACACAGGGCCAAGAAATATTAATGGCAGAGATTGTCCAAACTCAAGGCTACAAGTGTGTACAAAATGTCTTTAAATCTTCAGAGTAGCAAGGAAATCATTGATCCTCAAAGCAATATTAATTGACCTGGAAACAGAGACTATACTCTTTGTTTTTTAACCTCCCTTTATTCTTCTAGCTAAAGTTTATACTCTTTCACTTGGATGAGTTTATGGGTCATTTCCATGTATTCCCTCTGATCATGGTGTCTGTATTACCATTTGCCTGTCTGCAGTTCATATTGTCATTTACCAGTGAGGAACCATGACAGGATAGAAGGCCTGTCCATGGCCCATGTCTTATTTCATTTTTGACTAATTTTTGTCCTAATTAATCTTTTAAATTGTCATTTTCTCTCATCCCATCAATGAAAAATGAAATTACTAAAACCAAAGCATTGCTGGGAATGGCCTGAGGAGTTGCAGGGCTGATTTGTTTTTCTAACACTAGCTTTCATGAACCTCGAACATTCTTAGGCTGCTCTTCCTGGCTTTAACCATTCCTGAGTCTTCCACCAGTTCTCTTCTGGACTCTGAAGAAGATGTCTTGCATCCCATGTTCTCAGTGGGGAGGGAGGCCTGTTGCATCATGTGCAGAGTGGAGGAGCAGGATAGGGTTGGTGGAAATGAATGGTACATGAAAACCATGTAATTTGGACAAAGAATTACATGGATTTTAAAGCTTACACATGCTCCATACATAAAGCATGTAGAGACTCATCCAAGTTATTGGTTTTATGATTTGGCTCTGGGTTTTAGGGAAATGTGATAAAAGCTCATGAATCAGGGATGAATCAGAAATTTTTTGTGGTATAGTTGGTGATGTTGTATTTTAATGATTAAGGAAGAGGACTGAACCATTGTATTTTGGTTGGGGGAGCCTTAGTGGAGGGGCTTCATGTTCCCTAGTTCCTGTGTTTTGCTTTTCTGTGTATCATTCTCTGGTTTGTTTGATGTTTTAGGTGAGCAAGCCAACCCTTGCAAGTTTCAAGCATGCAATGAATTTTCTGAGTGTTTGGTCAACCCCTGGAGTGGAGAAGCAGAGTGCAGATGCTACCCCGGGTACCTGAGTGTGGAAGAACTGCCCTGTCAGAGTCTCTGTGACCTACAGCCTGACTTCTGCTTGAATGATGGAAAGTGTGACATCATGCCTGGACATGGGGCCATTTGTAGGTATGTTGTAGTGAGAGATTTTGACTCAAGTATCAATAGGAAAGTTATAGATACTTCCTCTGAAGATAAAGTGTTGATATTAGAACCATAACAACAGTACTTATTATAGAAGTTATGTCTTATTTTAGAAGTAATGGATGGGTGCTGTCTAGTTCTCATGTGAAGACTGAGTCAGTTAATTGGCTTGAATTATACCCAGTTCAATGGGTTATTTTATCTTATGCTCATAGGGGGCTATAAGAAAAATGTTGTCTGGTGTCCTACGGAGGCTACTATAGAGCAGTAGTCTTTGGAGCTCTTTGTGGTGATGGTAAGGCAATTGGTGATCAAATTAGGTTTAGGCATGTGATCAGTCCTTTACACTGCACCCAAAACAGAGGAGTTCTATTGTTTTATTTGGATTATGTTCTTAATGGCTTTGGTTCCACAGGGTATTCAAAAATAAAGAAAAGCAAGTATTTAAGGTTGTGACAAATACATTTTAAGTATCTCAGTTCCAATTTTTTAAAAGGTAGAACCAAAGAAGATGCAGCAGAGAGATGCACAGATTGAGGTAGCCTTCCCTGCCCACTCCCCCTAAACAGACAGAACAACCAACTTCCCAACCATACCCAACCAGTCATGTGGTATGCAAGGAGCGCATGCTGAGAACAAGCAGGGGAAACAAACAAGAGGACAATTCGTGAATGTCCAAAAGGGCAGGTGTTTGCACAGATGGGTAGAAATCATTCAGACTTTTCTGTGCATGAAGTGTAAAGTTTAGCTAGAAAACTAAGCAGAAAGCAATCTCTCAATTTCCAGAGAAATGAATATTATTTTGAAGAGCAGTGATTGCTGCTCTAGGAATTGAAGGTGATTTTGCACCAGTCTGTAGCCTCAGGGTTTGGAGGATCTCTGCAGGGTGGTGGAAGGCTGGGAACAGTTTGGATACCTGGGTTCTAGACCAGCTCTGTTGCTGATGAATTATGTGATCTAACTCCAATCATTTTCCTTCCTGGGCCTGTTTTTCATTATCCATAAATAAGGAAGTTGACTAGAATACTTTCTTTAGGTCTAGTCAGTTTTGTCGTCAGTCTTTACACATACTCATTGAGGATCTCCATGTCTGTGCCAGGGATTATGCTCAGCCTTAAATCTTACCCTTTAACCTGTATATTCACTTTGTTACTGAAGCTTCCCATCAGCGTTTATTCTCTACCTTGCCTCAGTCCTGCTGAAGGTCCTGCTGTTGTTACTTTCAGCAGAGTGATTCCCTGCTGGGGATTGGTCCCTTCTCGTTCCAGGTGCCGGGTGGGGGAGAACTGGTGGTATCGAGGTGAGCACTGTGAAGAGTTTGTGTCAGAGCCCTTGGTGATAGGTGTCACCATTGCCTCCATGCTTGGCCTTCTCCTCGTCTCTTCTGTTGTTGTCGTCTTCATCATCAAGGCTCTTCAAGCTCAGTACCTTAGGAGAGGAAGAGAGAGGCCCTTCAGGTAAATAAGAACACTTGTTCTCTGATGGAATGACATGTTCCCTCTCTGCATTCACCTTGTACTTCCTCTGGGCCAAATACTGGATGAGGATCCAGGGGGAGGGGAGAGAGCTATAAAGTTGAGTAAAAACATGGTCCCTGTCTTCAGAGGGTGGAAAACTGGAAGCAGACATAAGCAACAGTTTGAACAAGCTGCTAAGATGCTTAGGTAAGGGATGAGTGTTTTACCTAGGGGAGGGTATCTCAGAAGTTTTAATAATGGACAGAAGAGTAAAAATGTGGGTAGGAAACACTGTATCTAGTTGGCTGACACACGCAGGGTGTGAAATGTACAGTCAGGGATGCATGCACGAATCTCCTGCACACTGAAGGAATGGCATCACTGCGTGGGGTGAGAATGCCTGTTTCATGGTGGTGGGGGAGGGGCTGGAAGGTAATGGAGATGAGGTGAGGCCCTTTCCTTGCGTGAAGACCAGACTCATTAGTTTGTTCCCCTTCAGCTCATTCCAGTGATAATTAGCTAGACTTTCAATCTAGCTAAGACTCTGGTGAGAAATGGAATCTGGTTCTCTTTTTCAGTTTAATGCATCTTCATTAGTAGAGGAAATAAACCCTGTTCTATTTGCTGGACTAGTGACCCATTCAGGGTTATAATGTGATCGCAAGCCCTGGTTGTACTTCATTTCTGTGCTTCCAGAGTCTGTAAGGTGTGACCTTCTCTCACCCTCTGACATGGCTAGAGAGGCACCCCTCCTAGGTTCCTAGGGCACCCACACATAATTCCATTGTTGTTCTTATACTTTTTATTGGGTCTGACTTTGCATTAGATTGTAATCTCATTCTGGAGAGGGAGTCCAACAAATTCTTTGTATCAGCAGCATCTGGAACACTTCTAGGAACAAAATCAATACTCAGTAAATATTTGTAGACCTGAATTAAATGTAATTGAAGCCCATTCCCCCCTGTATCTTTATTTCCATTAGATTTTTTGTGTGGTTATACACTGATTTTCGATTTGTCAGCCTTGGGTGTAATGGAGCTGTATTCATTTAATGAAATGTTGACTATTGGTGGACATATTTCACCATCAACATTTACATTTATTGGGTGCTAGGCACTGTGGGATAAATAAAGGTGAAAGAGACATAGAACAATTACACAGGGTGCTTGCCATGTAGTTGAGATAATAATAACACCCGATAACTACTTTTGATTAATCTGGGTATTTTTCACAGTTATTTCATAGGTTCCCCCACCCCTCCTCAATTTGTCTCCAATTAGGCTCTCTTTCTTTCTCATCAGAAGTCTTGCTCCAGGCAAATAGTCTTCCATGTAGTTGAGCATCTGAAGAACCTGGCTCAACCATACTTTTCTTTTTATGGCTCCAGCGGGCAGCCTGATAGCCTGTCATCCGTAGAAAGTGCCGTGAAGCACAACCCTGTGTTTGAAAGTCACGAGGCTGGACTTGAGCAGTACCAGGGACCCTACCTTCCACGGCCCTTCTATGTTTCGGAGGCAGACGGAGAAATGTTTGGGCTGAGCAGGGAAGAAATAAGACAAATGTATGAGAACACTGAACTTTCCAGAGAGGTAGGAAACTTGGCTTTTCCGTTGCTGCTCTGCTGCTGCTGCTGGTGTGTGTGTGTGTGTGTGTGTGTGTGTGTGTATGTGTGTGTTCATGCATATATGTGGGCTTCAAGAAAGGGTGAAAATAATTTCATGATTAGTTTTTTCTCTCATGATACCTCCCAGTCGATGAGATGTATAGAGGGTATACAATTCTGAGCTATACCTTATTCCCCACCCAGTGGTTCCTTTGACCATTATTAGCAAATTCTCTCTCTCTCTCTCCTCTGCTTAGAAACTTATGTCTGAGTTATTCAGAGTAGATCATGTCATAGCCACACCTTCCATTTTTCTAAAAAGGCCACTGTTTTCTGTAGCTCTCCCCTGGATAGCCCAGAAAGCCACAATTACTTATAGGAATTTACAACTCTTTTTAAAAAGGCTGTTGAAGTTTTTTAATGCAATGTATGACCTCTTTTCCTCTCTTCGTTTCTTTCTTTTCTTTTTCTTTTTCTTTTTTTAAGGAAATTCAAGAAAGAATGAGAATTTTGGAACTGTATGCCAGGGATCCTGAGTTTGTAGCTTTTGTGAGAGAACATCAAATGTAAGTGTTTGAGAGGGGAACCCATACCCAGACTCTTAGTCGTACCACAAGCATGAACACATGACTTTGTCCATATAATGTGGGTTTGCTGATAACCAATGATTGTTGAGTTCTTTACAGTGAAAACACTTCCGCACAGTTGACTCCTATTATTCCTCCTAATGCTCTACAAGTTGAATGTCTCCTATTTAAGTTTTATGAGTGAGGAAAGGAAATGTCGGAGAGATGGAGAGACCTGAGATCATGATGACAGCAAATGCCAGAGAAGATTTAAAATTAAGACATTCTGTGTTCTGTTCTGGCCTAGAGCCTCCTGAGCTCTGTCGTATTTTCTCTTATTAACATTGATCTTTCAGTGTACGGTGTAAGGATTTATGGCTAAATACTTTCCATCTCTGTAGACACTTTTAAGGGTGCCTTCAATGAGACAAATCTCATTAAAGTGTGTCTCTTGCCTCTATCAAGCTCATCTTATTTTTCATTCTACCTTTTACCATTGCTTTTTCAGCATGCACCTGGGGCAAGTGTCTGTAGTTTTTTCCCCTTTATTCCTTAGGATCCATGACCAGACTTGGGTTACAAAAGTAAACTATCTTGTAAAGAGACCATTTATGGATGTCAGTTGAGGGTACAGGGAGGGATTATAATTTGGCTTTGATATCCAGTCCTATATAGGCTGCCTTCACAAAGGGCTTCCTCATGGATGAGCCTCACCTAGGCCGGACATGGGCACCTGGCTTTTAAAGAGAAAAACCAGAGGAATCCATGCCTGCCTATAGGAGAAATTGATAAAGGGTCAAAATAACACATGGTTCTAATTGGAGCCTCTGCCCTTTTGCTCCAAATTCCTTTTCTCTGATAGGTGGCCCCTCACACATGGTTCCTCTGATAAGAAGGGATGAATTGAGACCTAGAGAAACTAAGAAAGATGGTTGTCTAATTCCATGTGCATGGTAGAGGTTCCTTTAAAACATTTTGAACATCTGATGTGGCCCTTGGGAGGTACTGCCAACCTTGGGCTGAGTGCTGTCAGAGCAGTATTACTGGGATTCTAACTTTTAGACCAGGACATCTGCTAATCCCTGTATCTCTAGCCAACAGATGGTATCCAATAGCAAGAAACTTCAGTGGTATCCAATAGCAAGAAACTGACTGATGTTTTCATCTTTCCTAAGACCCTTTATATGCCCCTTAGAACAATCTGCATTCCCTGAATTAACAATGCCTCTCATCTAGGCTAAGAAATCCCAAGAGAGGATCCAGAAGGGCCTAATTAGGGACAGACAGATTGACTACATGACTCAGTTTCTTCTAGTAAACTGTATGGCATTAAAATAGACACCACCCCCTAATCCATGTAACAAAGCATATTTAAACAAGAAAATCCAGTGAAACAAAGAATGTTCAGGAAGACACTAAAACCTTAAGGGGACTGTTCACAGAGGGAAGATGACATTGAAAAACTGTTAGGTACATAATCCATACAACATTTTCAGTTTTCACTTTATCCAGAGTTTTCATCTACCAGTAACCCTAGAAAATATTAATGGACTTGATTTAGGACTCAGTAAAATCTTTACATAGTCTCTGTAGAGTGGATTTTTTTTTCTTTAAACTTAGCAGAGTATAGGCCAGCTTTCCTGCAAAGAAAGAAAATAGAAAGTATTGGGGATTTTAAGAACATAGCTTGGTTGGAGTTCCCGTCGTGGCGCAGTGGTTAACGAATCTGACTAGGAACCATGAGGTTGCGGGTTCAATCCCTGCCCTTGCTCAGTGGGTTAAGGATCTGGCGTTGCTGTGAACTGTGGTGTAGGTTGCAGACGTGGCTCTGATCTTGCATTGCTGTGGCTCTGGCGTAGGCCAGTGGCTACAGCTCCGATTCGATCCCTAGCCTGGGAACCTCCATATGCCACGGGAGCGGCCCAAAGAAATAGCAAAAAGACAAAAAAACAAAAAACAAACAAAAAAAAACATAGCTTGGTGATGTATTTCAAAAAAAGTACATTTCACCACATTCTGGCTTTTTTTCAATTAATCATTCTTTCTTTCTTTTTTTTTTTTCCATGGCAGGGAAGAGCTTTAACCAAAACTTTGATTTTGCAATTGATTATAAGCCTTGAGAAGATGGAGCTCACCAGTTACCTATGTGGTACTATTAACTTGGATTTGGAACCCGGAAGAAATTCTATTAAAAAGATGAAATTTGGGGCACAAAAATTTTTTTCTAGTTAAAATTTTAGAATATGGTAAGAGATGTGATTTTTTTTTTTTTAATGTACCCACAAAGACCAAAATCTGTATTTGAAGAAAATCAAAACTGAATGCTGGAAAGTTTTCTATGAGGAAAAAGCCAGGCCTGGGAGCTGGGGCTGCATTTACTGTCTGCTTCTGAGTCTCTGAGGGGGTCTTTAATAATTGTGCCTCAGGTTTCTCAGCAGGAAGATAAGATGAAACTCTTACAGGAGAAGGTAGGCTTCGTAGCTGAATATTTTGTAGCATGTTTGTTATTGTTAGGTGCAATGAGAAGCCTTTGAAGTAGTTTTAATATCATTAATAGTCATTCACCTAACTAAAATATTAAGGGTTTTTTTAGATCAAACTGTTGAAGAAAAAGCAACCTTTTTGCTGGAGTATAGATTTAGGCTTGTACTTTGTGTTTCTACCAGAGTTTTAAATTTTCGGAGCCTATTAATCAAGACTACATTATTTGTTAATTATGTTAATGTCCTATTTTTTGTTTATCTGTCAAGGACAATGCATATATATAAAGTTTAGAGGGTTCTCGGTAAAGACAAACTTAATCATGTGGACAGGAAAGGAATGGGTGTTGGGTCAAGACCACAGCACTACAAATATAATTTGCCAATTTATGGATAGACTGAATCAGAACTAATGTGTTCCCTGACTCTGCTGCTGATATCTAACCACGTCCTGGGAAAATCTCAGATCTTCAGTTTCTGGTGTTTCAAAAACAGCACTTAACTTCCTCATATAGTATAGATTAGCTTGTTTACCTCCTTCGTGTAATATCTTGTGTCCAAATTCATTCCTGCTTATATGAAACAGGACTTCTATTGCAATTAAAATTTTTATTTTATAGGTGGGAAAAAGCCACATCTAATATAAATTTAAAATGAAAATGGAAGTTTTCCTTTTTCCTATACTTGTAAATGGTAGCTTGGGAGGGGATAAGGAGAGGGTCAAATGATTATTACTGTTAATATTAAGTCGTGTAGGCTAATAGGTTATTATTGACACGGGTGTTTTATGTTAGGTATCTTCATGTCAGTCAAAACCAATCTTGAACATTTCGATTTCTTTCTAACCAGATGTAACTAACCAGCAGTAGATTGATCGTAAGATAAAATACTTGGTTCACTCTTTTTTCCCCCTCAACTTGATTTCTGCCAATTTCACTCATTATGAAGATACCAGAAACGAAATCTCTGGGGTGAGTACATGCCACAGTAAAACTACTGAAAGCCTTGAAGATACCCAGGAATTTTGTGAAGTATTTATGCATGACATGTTTTGTGAGTACATGTTTATCTATGTAAGTAGTTCCCTTATCTCAGGGTTCTCTTTCACTCCCTGCTCACATAATGGATTCTCTAAAAGTTCACCATAGGTACAAGCCACTGCTGGGACATTTTCTGCTGGGCCCATTCTACAGGAATTGATAATTATCTTTAAAGCATTATAAATGTTAATGATGTTTGTCACTACTTAATTTTGCATTTGTAAAACTTCATTTGTTGAAGAGTCTGAACTTTTTCCTAAACTTACCTTGTGTTAAATGAAAAAGAAAATTTGTTTTTATCATACATTAACCCTAGAAGGGAACTTAGTGAATGTCTGCTTGCTGGCGGAATCCAAATGGACATAAAGTGGTTCTAGAGTAGGTCTCCACGGGAACACTTAGGAGAAGCACAAACTGAGCTGAAGGAGGACTCTTGCTTTCCAGAAGCCAAGCAGTGAAGTGGAAATTTGAGAATTCTGACACTTCCCTGTCTCTGATGTCCGTGTATATGACCTTTCCATGCAAGAGCCAATCATGGAAATGGCCTTACGTGAATGACTGCTCTGCGTCTATTATGTGGAAGGAACTCCTAACCTCTCAGGGAGATACCTGAGAGCCTCAATTCGGGAATAAAGACTTTGGCTCTACCTTTGTTATAACTGAATCACAGTAAGAAACATTAGAGAAAGAAGTTTCCACAATGAAGATCCACTGATGTACACATTTAAAGGGCTAAAAGAGCTATCCCTCTGTCAGGACAAACTACCCCCAAACCTTCTTTTTAAAAGAGCTTTCCCCAAGGTAATGCAATGGCATGTAGTCATTTAAAAGGGGGGAGTTCTGGCTGTGGTGCAACAGAATCAGTAGTGTCTCTGAAGCACTGGGAGGCAGGTTTGTTCCCCAACTAGGTACAGTGGCTTAAGCATCTGGCGTTGCTGCAGTAACTGGACTTGACTGCCATTTGTCTCTGATACCTGGCCTGGGAACTCCATATGTTTCAGAGCAGCCAAAAGGGAAAAAAAAAGTATTAGGTTAAGCAGTCCTTTAGGCTGTGTGATTGAGGAATGAAACGTTCTGATTATTAGGACATTCTAACTAATCTAGCAATATAATATCTAATACAACTATCATCTTATTTTAAAATAATAAAATGCAGTGCATGGTAAAGTGCATGGTAAAGAATGCAAACTTTTTTTTTTTTTATTTGTAAGGTGCTTTGGAGTCTTGCAGATAACTTTATAGCTAAGTATACGTGCATAATTCTTATTTTCATGGTTCTAGATGATGAGTTCTTTATTTGATAAATAGGACTCCATTTCCACCATGGTAACATTTTTAAGACTATTTGTTCACATTCATATGCCCTAAAGTCCCATTTACTTTACATAATAAAACAAGTGCAGGTTTTATCTTATTTTATTCCTACCTCTTTGGTATTTTTCTTCTGCACTATCTGGTCATCATGGCTTGGCTGCTCCCCTGCACCCCACTTTTTACCACATAGTAAATTGTAATGTAGTTAAAAACCCCTGACTTAATATTACTTCTGACAAAAAGTTGAAAATTGCACAAATATTCTTTGTAGACTCTAAAGCCATATTGCCTCAAATATGGTACCTGATCTATTTATTCACTTGCATGCTTGTTTTATAAGTTTACCTCCTTCCATTTCATGATTTTTAGGGAGCTGGTATCTTTGTGTCATTTCCATGTTTTTAATTATGGATACTTTGACATCTATCAGCCTGTGAATTTTTTAAAAAACCTTTTTTAGGGCTGCACTTGCGGCATATGGAAGTTCTTAGGCTAGGGGTCACATCGGAGCTGCAGCTGTTGGCCTACACCACAGCAACACAGGGTCTGAGCCACCTCTTTGACCTACACCACAGCTCATGGCAATGCCAAATCCCTGACCCACTGAGCAAGGCCATGGTATTAGTTGAGTTCGTTACTGCTGTACCACCATGGGAATTCCCAGCCTGTGAATTGAATTTTAACTTTGAAATGGGAAAAGAAGGTAATATATTTCCTCTATAAGGAAACAGCTGATTTAGGAGAATAACTTTATTAAATTGAGATATTTAAGCTAAGAAAAATATGGGTCATTTTTTTTTCTTACAATGTTTCTAACAATTCCCAGTAGGGAATGGGTGGGGCCAGACTTTCTCATTTCCAATCCAGCTACAATGAGTCATGTATCCTAGCTCATTCTGTTCCCAAGTGTGCAATGAATGCAGAAAAATGGTGTGAACGTCACAGTTCTCAATCAGTTGCATTGTGTTCCACAGAAGATCCTGCCTGGATGTGGGAACGTGGTACCAGAAAGTAATTTCTGATGTAGAGTATCTACCTAGAAATTTCCTTGAGTCATGCATCCTATAAAACCTTATACTAATCTTGCAGTGAATAAGACACAACTTAAATTACTCCTCTCAGGGTAGTAAGACACAGGTTTAAACACTCCTCTGAGCCACACCGTTTATAGTTTACAGTCTAGTTTAAATGATTCCTTATCCTGGCTTTTTTTTCTTCACTTATATTTAATTGCTTGTTTGTGATTAAGGGAATAAGTGGGAAAAATGTAACCATGATACCAGAGAGTAAAGGTATAATTAATTATTTATGGATTTGGACTAAGTGATGGTTCTGAAGTGATCAGGTACATACCATAATAGATGTTCAGTATGGAGTAAGGATTATGAAGGATTTTTCTTTTTCATCTTGTTTATAATGACACTGTACCTAAAGACCGGGTCAGATAAGTTCACGTTACGTTACTGTACTGTTTTCTGGAAATGCTCTAGTCTTAAGGCTAGCTAATTAGAAATAAAAATTTTAAAGTCTTCACGTACATAAAAGGTCTTTTTTCTCATGGATATAATTGTTCCATTTTCATTATTAATAAACTTCTCTTTCAAGAATGTCCCTACATTTGTTGTCAACTGGAAGAAAACATTGAAGATTGTAGCAGTAATTCAGTTGCAGTTACCACTCAAAGATAGTCACATGGGAGCCAGTGTGGGATGATCATCATTCTTTGATTGGTCTGTGTGTAATGAGAGTCTTGAAGAATTGGAGTAAAATCTGTAGCCCAATTATTGCCCTGAATTTTCTTTTTTTTTTTTTTTGTTATTGTTGTTGTTGTTGTTGTTGCTATTTCTTGGGCTGCTCCCGCGGCATATGGAGGTTCCCAGGCTAGGGGTTGAATCGGAGCTGTAGCCACTGGCCTACGCCAGAGCCACAGCAACGCAGGATCCGAGCCGCCTCTGCAACCTACACCACAGCTCAGGGCAACGCCGATCGTTAACCCACTGAGCAAGGGCAGGGACCGAACCCGCAACCTCATGGTTCCTAGTCGGATTCCTTAACCACTGAGCCACGACGGGAACTCCTGAATTTTCTTAATAGTTAATGATGCTGAGTTATTGTTTGGCCTCTCTTGAACTTTGTCCTTTGAAAGTCTTATAAACTTTCACTTTTTCCTCATCTGCTTAAGGCAGGGATGGAAGGAAAACTTGTGGAGTTGATTAAAGAAAGATTAGGGGTAGCTAGCACTGGCTGTCCAGTAACAGGAGGAACTGAGGACCTGTCTAAAAGAGAAGACATAAACACGTTACGATAGCTATCTAAAGCAATTTCGAATGGGAAGGCCACCTACCACCTGCCTAGGCATTAGAATCAGAAACCTAATTTTCAGGGTTTTTCCCCCCTACATGTGTATAATGTCTTGATGGCAAGAAGGCATGAGGAAATCCTAAAACAGTCTTAGAAAAATAGAGTGGGTAGTCTTGATTTGACTCCAAAAATTGTATTATAAAAACATGAAGTGAGAGAAATATGTTTGATAAATACCCCTTTATCTCTCTTTCTTCCTTCTTTGCTTCCTTCCTTTTTCTTTCTTTGTTTCTTTTTCTTTCTTTGTTTCTTTCCCTTTCTTTCTTTTTTCTTTTCTTTTCTTTTTTCCTTCCTTCCTTCCTTCCTTCTCTCTCTCTCTCTTTCTTGTTTTCTCCAGATAGATGCCCAAGAGTGGGATTTCTGGGTTATAGGGTAGTTCTGTTTTTCCTTGTGCAGACAGGTGGATTTGTGGGAACCAATTTGCTTTCTGTTGGTCAAAAGGGAGTACAATACATGTAGAAGGCATTATTTAATTAAAAAAAACCCATTTTTAAAAAAGTCATTGTATTCCTTGTTTATTTCAACAAATATTTATTGTGTAGGACAGAGTAAAATGAAGGTGCCAAGGAGCAGGGCATGGGTGAGGGTGTGATGAAGCTCTTCCATCACTGCCACAGGAAGGATGAGTATTTGGTTAAACCTGTCAGATTTTTTGTTTGTTTGTTTTAGGGCCTCACCCTTGGCATATAGAAGTTCCTTGGCTAGAGGTCGAATCAGAGCTACACCTGCCTGCCTGTGTCACAGCCACAGCAACACAGGATTCAAGCCATGTCTGCAACCTACACCACAGCTCATGGCAACGCTGGATCCTTAAGCCCCTGAGCAAGGCCAGGGATCTAACCTGCAACCTCATGGTTCCTAGTCAGATTCATTTCCACTGCACCACAATGGGAACTCCAAACCTGACAGTTTTATTCAAGCACTGGTAATTATCTTTTGTGAAAGTTAGTGATGATGTGCTTTCAAAATTGAGCTTGATTGTGCTGCACATGGCAGCAACCAGTTGTGGTATTTCCTCTCAGTTTCCCAAGGTTTACTGTGGGGGGAAGATAGCTTGTCTTCCTATTTAATTAACTTAATCCAGCAGAGTGGCTGGTGTCCCTGTGCCCCAAAGCAAAGGCTGTGAAAAGAGAAGGCATCATGTCTGTTTCCTCTGGGACATCCTCTTCCTCATGTGACACAGGTGCTTGTAAGCATCTGCTTGGCTCCAAGCTCCTAGGGGACAGACAGGTATTAGTTTTGCTCGTGTCACATAATTGTCACATACTCAGTGAGGGTGCTATTGCTGCTCCTATGAAACCATCAATATTTAGGTAATAACAGATACTAAATTTTTTCTTTACTATAATGAATGAAGGAAACTCATTTTTGATTCAGATTTTAAAATGCTTTTGCTTTGAAGGCACAAAAAAATAAAATAGATAAGAAATTTTTCAGAGTTTGAATAAAGACTCAATTGTAATGATCTAAAAACAGATACTGGTTTAATTTCTAATTGCTTTTTAGCAATAATTGGTTGAGATGACCCTCTCCCTGCCTTTTTTCTTTTACTATGGACACCACTTTTTCTGTTTTTAAAGTTTTATATGGAAAACTTCTGTGATATATTTTTTTCCTTAAAGAATCTATTGTTTTCCATATCTTAGTACCTTTTTTACTATAAGTAAGAGAAGGCTGATGACCTAAATTAAATTTAAAAACATTTACTTTTTATTTTTTTATACTGTTTGGATTTGGATTGCCAAAGATAAAATGACCCTCTAGATCTCATTCTACCATTTAGCGACAATTTCTTCCTTTCTTTTTCTTTTTAGGTCTGCACCTGTGGCATATGTAAGTTCCCAGGCTAGCAGTTGAATTGGAGCTGCAGCTGCCAGCCTATGCCACAGCCACAGCAACTAGGGATCCAAGCCACATCTGCAACCTACACCATAGCTCATGGCAATGCTGAATCCATAACCCACTGAATGAGGCCAGGGATAGAACCCACATCCTCATGGACACTATGTTGGGTTCTTAACCCTCTGAGCCGCAACAGGAACTCCAAAGACAGTTTCATTTTAGACAAATAATCAATCAATAATTCATGTTGCAGTTACTACTGTAAAAATGGACCTAATGGCCTATTTCCAAGACAGATGATACTCTTGAAAGTATCTAGATAAGGAGACTGTTGGGTTGAAATTGCCCCTTTAAAATGCTGCCTATTTCTTTTAAAAATGTAAATGTAAATATAACTTACTTCCAGAGAAATTTATTTTCCTTATGAAGTGCTCTCCACAACAGTGGTAGATGGTCTCTCTTCCTCATAAAAGAAAGTTCAAAAACACATGTTGAGGTTTGGAAATACCTTCTCTTCAACACTGTGAGCCAGGGGAGATTTTTCCATTGCTTCACTTTTTCTTCTTTTACTTTATTTTACTTTCATATCTGCCAGTGATGTTTCAAATCAGAAGTTAACTTGGAATTGCAGAGCTGCAAGCTTAAACGGACTTTCCATTAATGAGCAGGTTTAGACATTATTCTATTTTGAGGACAGTCTTAAATTAATTTTGACTTAAACACAGAAAATTGATAGTTTGGAAAGATTTGTAATGTCAGGTGATTTGTTTCAGTTTCAAAACCAGGATGGAGAGAGCAGGTATATTATAATGTTAGTGAATGTGTTATGAAAACACTGACTTTGCCAGTATTTCTTTAGTGCTCAGGTGGGAGCCACACTGACTGATGGCATCTCATCATTTCTTCTTGTCCCTGGCCTGTGATACCCTGTGATGCTCTCCATGTGCACATTTACAGCAGGCCCTTGCAGGTATCCCACTTGGGAGGGCTCAGGAGTGCACCAAATAAGGGCCAGATCCTTGCTGTCTGTTCTAGAACTCCCTGGGCAAAGAAGAGAGTTACTTGGTAACCTGCAGAGATAAACATAGTAACTTTCAATTCAGTTGATCCAGGATTTCCATCTAATTGTCTTAGAAAATTTTATCCCTAATACATTTTGATTTAGAACAGAACACAGAGTTAAATTATTACCTAAAATGTTCACTGTTGAGACCATCTTTTATTGCCAAATTATGTAAATCAAAACATTATGTTTTTAACCTTTCAACTTTTATACTGATTTAAGGGACAGATAATCCCATTCCCAAGCCATAAAACTGTTCCTCAGAAACAGAAATGGGACATAAAAAACCTTGGGAACTTTCCTGCTTCAAGTTGCCTCTCTGTTTTCTAGGAGACTGGAAAATATAGTAATTCTAGCCCACAGACATGGTCATGAGACTCAGTTTTCTGGTATTAGTCTACTTGCCAAAACCTAGACCATATCATACAGAACCCTCATGCCACCCAGGCTGGGAAACCTACCTCCCATTTCAGCCACCAGTAGGGAAGAAGGTGCTTTTGTGTTAACGGACATAGAATGTCTCTACTTTGCCCTTCCCCTTAATGTGATTTCTTGTTCCTCTCCATGTTTTGAGTTGCTGATGGGTTCTTGCTCTGGCATCCTCTTTTGTCCTGGCCATAGTGACCTGTGTGTACTCATGGTTACTATGTGAGCTCAGCGTCTGTGCTTCAGAATCATCACCTTCACAGAAAGCTTGTATCTGAGGCTGTGCAGCATGGTGCTGAGTAGATGGGAGAGCATGTTGGGCTAGGTGGCTGCAAAAAGAGACTGAAAGCACAGTCTGTTGTTAAAACGGTGAGTAGAGATGTGGCAGATAAATAATGTCATCTTTCCTCCTAGGCCTTACTCACTCCTCTTAAGGTAAACACTAAAAAAAAAAAAAAATTCAGCTTGTTTATTTTTGAATATTATCATGCAATTTACATCCCCAAAGGAATAAGTTTCTCTTTCATATGCCTGTCTTTGAAGGTCTGCTACTTGTTTGAGTGTCCTGTGTGATTCTGGAATCATTGAAAAATAGGACCATAGGCAACACTCACTGACTCATGGTGAAATTTTAGACCTTCCTGTCAGTAGGCAGGTGTCGTTCCACTCTTATTTAACCTGGGTTTTGAAAATGCAAAGTAACTTCCATATTTGTCTAATCAAAACATAAAAGTAAATTTAGGTGAGGTTGCTTCATGAAAAGTCACCTGGTTATCTCAGGATGAATTCAGTGTCTCATCTCATTCATTTCTGGAAATAAGAGAACATGGTCTTCAAAATCTCCAAATACCTTTTCTCCAAAGAGTTCCAAAACAGGACAGGGTGGAAAATAAATACTAGAATAAGTCATAAACATTGGCTGGTTGGGGGGCGGGGACAAAAAGGGAAGAAGGGAAAGCAGGCTGTGATTAACAACTTCTGGCCAGTATTTGAACTAAGCTTCATGAGGATCAGAATCTGAGACACAGGTGATAATGGAGGCAGAGGGAGGAGGTGAGAGGAAGGTTCAGAAAAGCCAGTAACTGAGCCATAGATAATGGTTTTAAAATCAGGCTGAGCTGAGGTCTGTGTACAAGGCGAGACAAGGTATTTGACAAATACCGACAGCGGGAATTCCTTCCTTCCTTCCTTCCTTCCTTCCTTCCTTCCTTCCTTCCTTCCTTCCTTCCTTCCTTCCTTCCTTTTTTGGTCTTTTTAGGGCTGTACCTGTGGCATATGGAGGTTCCCAGGCTAGGGGTCTAATCAGAGCTGCAGCTGCCGACCTTACGCCACAGCCACACCAAATCTGAGCCACGTCTGCGACACACCACAGTTCACGGAAATGCCAGATTCTTAACCCACTGAGTGGGGCCAGGGATTGAACCTGTGTCCTCATGAATACTAGTCAGGTTTGTTACCGCTGAGCCACAGCAGAAACTCCAGGAATTTCTAAGCACCATTTATTGAGTGTGTGTGGGCTAAGTGCTTTATTTTTAGTATTTCATTGCATTCTTTTCATAACCACATTCAAATAATCTTTCCAATCTATTAATAATGTTAAATTACTTGGCTTTATAGCAACTCAAAATTGTGGGGACTCACAAACAGCCATTTATATACAAAATATAACATGGTGGATTGGAAAAAAAGAAGAAATGTTAGCCTTTCTTTTTTTTTTTTTGTCTTTTTGCCTTTTCTAGGGCCACTCTCGCAGCATATGGAGGAGGGTAGGGGGTCTAATCAGAGCTGTAGCCACTGGCCTACGCCAGAGCCACGGCAACGCGGGATCTGAGCCATATCTGCAACCCACACCACAGCGTGCGGCAATGCTGGATCCTTAACCCACTGAGCAAGGCCAGGGACCGAACCTGCAACCTCATGGTTCCTAGTCAGATTCACTAACCACTGTGCCATGATGGGAACTCCAGAAATGTTAGCCTTTCTGAGTTGCCCCCTTTTAGGCACATCACCTGGTTAATGATGCAACATTAGTGTTGGAACAAAAGAAGAGCTGAGAAAATAAATGTTTTCTCTTTTAAGATAGCTTAAAAACATTATAAAGTTATAAATACTCAGGAGAATTTTGAAAATAAAAAAGTATAAAGGAAACAAATCATCCACAATCTTCCTCCAGGTACGGCTATCGTGATTTTGATGTCTTTCTTGCTAGTCTTTTTCCCCATACGTACTTCTTTTAAATAATTAGAGCTATGCTTCCTGCCCACCTTTTAACTTAATATAATGCAAGGAGCATTTTCACTAAAATTCTTTAATCGCATAATTTTCAAAAACATTTTACCGCATAGACCAAGCTGGTGCTGTGTGGCTTATTTTGTCTATTAATAAATAGGCTTATTTGGTTTGGCCTTTGTGATATTCACAAATATTGGAATTAGTTGCCAATATATTTTAAAATGGGGACATTTCACATTAACTAGCCTACTTCACTTGTCTAGGTGACCTGTCTGGCCACTTTTAGCACGTGCTTTGAGAGTTTGGGGATGGTTTTTACCACAACTTACATTAGCCATTCATTCACTTACTGTGGTCACTTTTGGATTATTTCCAATTTTTTAAGTTGTCTGAATAAGGGAAGAAATATGATTGAATTTTCTGTATTTCTGAATGTTTCCTTAAGAAAGGTTTCTAGAAGTAGATTTATTTCATTGAGATTTCAAGGTTTTTCTTATCACTCTTTCTTGGCAATCAAGCCACAGAACCTTCTTTCCACTGGCTAATCTTCTCCTAGTGTCTGCAAAGCAGGGTCCTGGACTGACTGAATGGGTGTGTGCCAGACTGGGCCTCCTGCTCTCAGTGGCCAGCATGAGAGCATGTCCAGGCCTGACTTTCCATTCGCCTCATTGCTGGGACCTTGATTCAAGTTAATTTGGCCAGGGTGTCTCTTAATCTATTATTTTTAAAATGAAAAGTGAGTTAGTACAAGGCAGTTTTGTGATATTTATTTACTTTTTACTTGGCTATAAGTTCACTGTTAAAAAATGAACTTTTATAATCATTTAAAAATATTTTTAATTTTTTATTCTAGGTTATAAACTTTTGGGTGTTGAGTGTATGGCCATACTTTAATGTTTAGAAAAATACTTGTTTTGTTTGATAAATTTGTATTGAACTAGGGTTTATAAATACTCCATTAAAATGAGAAGTATGTAATGACATATAAAATATCAATATAGAGCAATGAATAGCATTCATTTGATCTTGATACTTTTATTACAGGAGAAACTGTGTGCTTATCTCTCCTGCCTGGCTCATCTCCATTATTTTAGATTATATCTCAAGAATCACCTTTCCCTAGAGATTTTCCCAATTTAGAGCTTGAAGAATATTTTTTAAAGTAACTATGTATTAAATACCTGCTACACACTCAGTATATCGTTGTGGGAAAGGCAAAGATGTATGAAACACAATTTTTGTTCTTCAAGCATTGCCATCTAGTTGGGAAGACAGGACACAAAGAGAGAGAATAAAATCAAGTATGAGATAGGGTGGAGAGGGCTACCTCTAGTGCTCAGGAGAGTCAGAGGAAGAAAGAAGTCATTGGGGGGTCAATAGGCTGCAGCGGGAAGGTTAGCCCTGAACATGGCCCTAGGTTGAATTTAGGTTCTAGTAGACAATGTAGGTGAGCAGTGCAGGAGTAGATATTTAGGGAAGATACCAAGACTGGCCTACCTGGGCAGAGCACTCAGGATGGGAAGCTGTGGGGTATCCATTTACGTGGGTAGGAGGGACAGTGGCTGTAAGATTTCTAGCACCAGACAGAGCATTATAAACTTACTCTGATAGACAATGGGAAGCCTTTGAAAATAAGAAACATGCTGATGACAACACTTGGGGGACCATTTTTTTTTTCTTTCCTGGCACTGTGGTCTGTGGTATTAGAATAGAAAAGGAACGGAGGGAAGTTGGACCGTTAGATGGCTATTGCCAGAGTCAAGGCATGATGTGATGAAGGTAGGGATGTGGACAATTTCAGAAAAGTGAATGCATTAAAGAAATTTTATATGGGAAAAGTTGACCATATTTAAAGAGTTGTAGAATATGGAGTTGAGAAAAAGGGAATAAAATCAGATGACTCTAAAATTTCAGGTTTTAGGCACCAGGAACCTTATGGAATCTGTAAATAGAAACAGAAATGCTTAGCCTAGGTATTAATTTATGGCAGAAAGGATTACATGTCCAGCTTTAGAAATGGTTTCTGCTTGTCCTGGGTCCCTTCTTCTCTTGAGGTTTTCTTTTGGTTTGTTGATATTAGAATGCTGAATTTAAAGGTGAGAAGAGAATAAATGGTGGGTTAACAATTTAGTCTTGAAGGATATAAGGTTTTATTCTAGATTAATGAACTGTTTATGTTCCAGCCTAATTATTTAATTAGCATAATGTTTCTGAGACAAACATGAATTTTGTTTACTTGTTTTTTTTCCACGTGGACTAGTTAGCTTTGCTCTGCTCTTTGGCAGACTTTGCTCCTAATTATGAACTCATCAGTTTACAAATTCATGCTGTTAAAAATGGGGAGAATGGGAGTTTCAGAGGATGAGTAAGTGCAAATTAACTTCTGTTTCAAAAACCTGTATGTGAACACCCATGTACCCATGTGTACACACACTACACATGTGTGTACATACACATATACATGAATCCAGATCTATGCCTTACCTATTGCAGGTTAGTGTATATTTTTAGAGCCTTGACTATATATTTCTTTATTGGCTTATTTACACTTCCATGATAGATGTCAAAGAAGGAATAGGAAACAATTGAAAATAAATAGAATAGCACATCTTAAGGTTTAAAAGATTGGGTCATGTTGGGATTTAGAACATGGGATAGAGACGGGTCTTCAAAGGGTCTTCCTTTGCTTCAAACTTTACTCTGAGGAATTTTACCTTAAACATTGTAACATATGATTTCATACACTTAAAAGAAATTTTGAACTCCTTGGCAAGGAAATTAACTAGTAATATTAATTCTCTAAAATTTTTTTTTTATTAAAGTATAGTTGATTTACAATGTTCCTTCAATTTCTGCTGTACAGCAAAGTGACCCAGCCACACAGACCCTTATATATATATATTTTTTTTCATATTATCTACCATCATGTTCTAACTCAAGAGACTGGACACAGTTCCCTGTGCTATACTCTAATTTTTTTAATAAGCATGTTATAA
Source organism: Phacochoerus africanus (assembly GCF_016906955.1). Taxonomy (NCBI): domain Eukaryota; kingdom Metazoa; phylum Chordata; class Mammalia; order Artiodactyla; family Suidae; genus Phacochoerus; species Phacochoerus africanus. The sequence continues at coordinate 238,371,987 of NC_062544.1, forward strand.
ACTATTTTTGAGGCTGTTCCTAGCTTATCAGATAAGTATGAAAGGGACATCAAGTATTTTTATTATCTCACCAGTTGTAAAAGGCAGTAAGCAATGACTTCTTTCTTCACATTGTGGATGAGATGACCTCTTGTTTGGTTTATTTGAAAAAGCATCATTAAATAATAATGATACCCAAGTTTCTCTCGGAGGGAATAATGACTTCCCAGCCCATAAACCTGGCATTGCCACACACTGACCTGTTAGTGGTCTTGGCTTCTCATGACATATTCCCAAATTCCTCTCTGTAGGGGTTTGGATTCCAGAGGAGTGGCAAGAGAAAGGGTGAGTTAATGCACATAGGGCCAAGAGAAGCCAAAGAGTAAAGAGCAACAAAGATACCAAATTGCCTAAGACAAAGTTAGTCATAGAGTACAAACTGTAGGAGAGGGATTGGTAACTGGCACAAACTGGGATAGAGTAGAGCAAGAGTAAGATTAGGGACCAAAACAAGAGGATTCTGGGTTTACAGAATAGGGTGGCCTGTGTCTTGTTTTTATTGACTCCTGGTTAAATGCTGCATGGGTAGTTTGGTTTGATTTCAAGGATGGAGTGGACAAAAAAAGACCTGGAAACTTAGTTGTAATGATAAAACTTTTCATTGATTTGATTCCCTAGTTTCTGGTGTCTTGCACTGAAAGTAGCAAATAGCAGATGTGGCAAAAAAAAAAAACAAGACAGTGTATTTTGATCTGTGTGTTATGTTCTCAGCCAGATATAGGAGAAGGTGTTCCCATAGCTATTGAGAGACTGTGCCACTGCAAGTCAACAGAACTTCTTCCTGTTGCTAAACATGGAGAAGCATTTTGAATAACTTAGTTGACCAGGGTGTTCTCACATCCAGACCAGGATGTTCTCAGTCTTCTGCATCATTCATTCCTACTGGCATTTTCCTGTGTGTGTGGTGATAAAAATAGACTCCTAAGTCCCTGACCAATACATGTATTACAAATGGCATGAGCTATGTGGAAAGAGCGGGAAAAGCACTAGTTGGGGAACGGGCTGGTTAGGACTTAACTTTCAGCCATGGATCGGACACAAAATGATTAAGTGACCTTGGTGAAGTTATTCCTATGGGTTTGAATTCCTCACGGAAAAAGTTAAGGAGGTTAAAATATTGTCAACTCAATTGGATTAACTGATACTCATACAAGGGAGTTTATTGTACTTGTCTGCCTATCTTTGAGAGTGGTTAAAAATGTCCATAATAAAAAATTTAAACGGTTGGAATGCCCATAAACAAACAAACACAAATATCCTGCCTCTTTCCTATCCAACTCAAATGAGGAGGTTGAATGTTGTGGTAGGGTCTCTTTTAAGCTACAGTTCTGTGATTCATTCTGTAGTTCTATAAGATGGAGCCAGGATTTTTTCAAGCTGTTTTGAGTAGGAGTCTTAAACAATCAAAATTTCTTCTCTGGGATGATTCTTGAAAATCAATATTACATTCTTTCTTTTAATTTTTTTTATTTTTATTTTTTTTGTGTGTGTGTCTTTTCTAGGGCTGCACCCTTGGCATATGGAGGTTCTCAGGCTAGGGGTCTAATCGGAGTTGTAGCTACTGCCTATGCCAGAGCCATAGCAACTCAGGATCTGAGCCACGTCTTTGATCTACACCACAGTTCATGGCAACACCGAGTCCTTAACCCACTGAGCAAGGCCAGGAATCGAACTCGTAACCTCATGGTTCCTAGTCGGATTTGTTAACTGCTGAGCCGCAATGGGAACTCCAATATTACATTCTTGATCGTGCTTCTTAGGTCAGCTTACATGGAAATGTATGTGTATTTCCTGGGCTATCCTGAGTAGCCTGGCATTTTTACAGTTATTTATAGTCTTTTTATGTCATAATGTCAGATCTCCAGATGTAGTTTGAAGGTAATATGAAAGTAATGTGAACACTCAGAATGGGTGAGAAAAAAGAGCCTTTTGGATAACTCTGTGATTTCCCATCAAAGACATCCTTTATTGGAAAGGTGAGTCATGCTCAGTGTTTGTGAATATTTAAATTTCTCCACCAGTTTTTCTATCCACACCCAGCTTAAGGTAAAAAACAATCAACTAATGATCTGATCAGCTTGCAAAGGTGAGTTGGATAGTTATTTTTATTTTTATTTTTTTTAACGTAACATTTTCCAACAAAGGGCTGCACTTAATGTGGCAATGTTAGTGGCATCAGCAAGCAAGTCTACCCTTTCAGGTTTCTATGTAAGTGGGAGGTCATGGACACTGAGTAAGAGACTCACAGTAGCCTACATGGTAATAGAAGTGACAGAAAAGGCTTATTTTTAGGAAAAAGAACTGCCAACCACTTGATGATAAAATAAACTGTCAAGGCGTGATATTAGGATTGTTTTGGAAATTCTTGCCTTCTGTGATAACCACAAAAGCTCCTTTGTCAGTTTGAGTTATTTTCAATACAGCACATTATTTATGAGCAGGGCTCCATGAAAGCTGATATTTTGTGGCAATGCTGAGTTCCAACATTATTAGATGAGATGTCAGTAGTAAGAAACAAAAATTTATATTCATGCTAATATGCTAGCCCAGAATTTGAAGTCAAGAGTCTCTTGACATTTTGGAAATTGTCCTCAGGCAAAGACCTGCCAAGGAGAGCCTTTCCTATTAGGTGAAGATGACTTGGTGGTACCTGACTTTTGTGAAAGGAAAATATGGTAGATATAAAGTAGCAGTAGGAAGCCTGAAAACAAGTGTTGTCTTGAGGGGCGAGTACAAGTTGTATAATTACCGTTTTATATATCTCTTTCTTTCACCTGTGTTTTGAAGTAATGTATGGCTCTAAAACTTAAACATTGATCTTCTCATCATTGGGCAAAGAGCATGATGTAGAAAAAAGGTCAAAGAATTCATACTCAGAAGGTACAAGTTCAAGTCAGCTTCTTCATAGACTTCATAATACTAGGGAGAATGATATATACCCTTGATCCTCCTCAGTGCTCTCATTTGTTAATTGGGAATCATGATAAGACCAACCTCATCAGTATTAAATAAGGTAATATTTATGAAAAATTATATCACGAACTGTAAAAACTGTATAATAATCACTGATTATATCATTAGCAAATCTGGAATCTTAGCAAGGTATCTATAAAGCAATCAAATATTTAAGGGGCAAGAAAATTACTAAGTGAAGCATTTCTTAACTGAGAATGCTATTCACTGATGGAGAAATATTTTATGTGTTCACTATAGTGTTCTGTATTTGTTATTCTACTTGGGCATGGCCATACTTTGCAAATATTGCAAGAATAGTCCAGAGTTGATGCATTAGGAATGTGCATCAACTTCCTCATTTCCCCCCACTTTTGCTTTCCATCATTATTTGTTGATGGTGTAACCACTGTATCTTCTGGGTACATACAATTGATGTCCAGGCTCTGTTCCAATCTCCCTCCCCTCTTTCCTTCCTCTTTTTCTTTCTTTTTTCTCTCTTTCTCTCTCTTCCTTCTTTTTTTTCTTTTTAGATAAGATTAAGTGAATTGAAGAAAAGGCTTGATCCAGGTGGGCTAACACCATTTCCTTCTTCTTTTTTTTTTTTTTTTTTTTGCTATTTCTTGGGCCGCTTCCGCGGCATGTGGAGATTCCCAGGCTAGGGGTCTAATCGGAGCCATAGCCACCAACCTACGCCAGAGCCACAGCAACGCGGGATCCGAGCCGCGTCTGCGACCTACACCACAGCTCACGGCAACGCCGGATCGTTAACCCCCTGAGCAAGGGCAGGGACCGAACCCGCAACCTCATGGTTCCTAGTCGGATTCGTTAACCACTGCGCCACGACGGGAACTCCCCATTTCCTTCTTGTGTATGTTTGGAATTCCTCCTAGAATACTTTGGGGAATTTGTTATCATTTTCTATAGCACTTGACTAGTATTCACACAGTGGCACTAATTACTACTATTGTGAAATTGTTCCTCTTATGGAAACACCTCTTGTAAGAGGTCTCTTCCATTTGAAGGGGTCATACTGCATAATTTCCCCTCCAGTTTTAACCATGTGCATGTAAGAGCTTTGTACTCCCTTATGAAGAGACTAACTGGTGGTCTTACCATCATTAATATGCAGGCCTATGAAAAAATATTGTAAAAATTGTCTGTTTTGAGTGTGGTTTTATCACTGCTGGAGTGACTTCTGCTTTACTTATGGACATTTATAAGTACTGTTCCAGATTCAGCTTTATGTTGGACAGTCTGCTTGGCTACATTCAAGGTCCCTCACTGCCAGGTGAATGGCTGTGAATATTCTTGACATTATTTTGGTGACTGTAAAGAATGTACCTCTTTCAGGGTGAACTTCCCTTCCTGTTTTTATTTTATTTATTTGTTTATTTTTTTCCTCAACTAAATAATTTTCTTATAATTTATTTTTTTTTCCCACTGTATAGCAAGGGGATCATGTTATCCTCACATATATACATTTTTTCCCCCACCCTTTGTTCTGTTGCAACATGAGTATCTAGACATAGTTCTCAATGCTACTCAGCAGGATCTCCTTGTAAATCTATTCTAAATTGTGTCTGATAAGCCCAAGCTCCTGATCCCTCCCACTCCCTCCCCCTCCCATCAGGCAGCCACAAGTCTCTTCTCCAAGTCCATGATTTTCTTTTCTAAGGAGATGTTCATTTGTGCTGGATATTAGATTCCAGTGATAAGTGATATCATATGGTATTTGTCTTTATCTTTCTGGCTCATTTCACTCAGTATGAGATTCTCTAGCTCCATCCATGTTGCTGCAAATGGCATTATGTCATTCTTTTTTATGGCTGAGTAGTATTCCTTTGTGTATATATACCACATCTTCCAAATCCAATCATCTGTTGATGGACATTTGGGTTCAAAACAGTGTGGTACTAGTATCAAAACAGACAAACAGACCAATGGAACAGAATAGAGGACCTGGAAATGAACCCTGACACCTATGGTCAATTAATCTTTGACAAGGGAGGCAAGAACATCAAATGGGAAAAAGAAAGTCTATTCAGCAAGCATTGCTGGGAAACCTGGACAGCTGCATGCAAAGCAATGAAACTAGAACACACCCCCACACCATGCACAAAAATAAACTCCAAATGGCTGAAAGACTTAAATATACGACAGGACACCATCCAACTCCTAGAAGAAAACATAGGCAAAACACTCTCTGACATCAACATCATGAATATTTTCTCAGGTCAGTCTCCCAAAGCAATAGAAATAAGAGCAAACATAAACCCATGGGACCTCATCAAACTGAAAAGCTTTTGCACAGCAAAGGAAACCCAAAAGAAAACAAAAAGACAACTTATAGAATGGGAGAAAATAGTTTCAAACGATACAATGGACAAGGGCTTAATCTCTAGAATATATAAACAACTTATACAACTCAACAGCAAAAAAGCCAATCAATCAATGGAAAAATGGGCCAAAGACCTGAATAGACATTTCTCCAAAGAAGATATACAGATGGCCAGCAAACACATGAAAAAATGCTCAACATTGCTGATTATAAGAGAAATGCAAATCAAAACAACCATGAGATACCACCTCACACCAGTCAGAATGACCACCATTAATAAGTCCACAAATAACAAGTGCTGGAGGGGCTGTGGAGAAAAGGGAACCCTCCTGCACTGTTGGTGGGAATGTAAACTGGTACAGCCACTATGGAGAACAGTTTGGAGATACCTTAGAAATCTATACATAGAACTTCCATATGACCCCACAATCCCACTCTTGGGCACATACCCGGACAAAACTCTGCTTAAAAGAGACACATGCACCCGCATGTTCATTGCAGCACTATTCACAATAGCTAGGACATAGAAACAATCCTTCCTGTTTTTAAATGTCCTTGCGTATGTAAGCAGAGCACTGTATGTTCTTGCTCAGGGGGAATGAGGTTGCATGTTTCTTAATTTATCTTCAAACACCCTACATTCTTGTGTTCCTTTCACCCTGCTGACTTTTTCAGGTAGCATTTTTCAGATCTTTCCCCATTACTTTCTATGAGGCATAATGAGTGTGTAGGCCTTTCCTTGGGTCATTACAAATGTCGAATTGGTTTAGCCAGGTGGCCCTGACTAATGAACTCTGCATACAAGATACCCTCTTAACAATGTTGTCTAGGAATGTCTCTTCATTTTGCAAAATTACTCTGAACACATACAGCCCTAAATTCACTGCACAAAGGAACAGAAACACAAAACTCCCGCACCTACTAATGATTCTCCATATATATCACAGTAATAATAAGTAATAAACATCAACAGAGTCCATAAGCACTAGCGTGGTTACCATTTTGTCTCACATTTCCGGACTTATTCTTTCAATCATTGTCAGCAAAGCATATAAAAGTCTTTTTGATTATCACTGGCCAAACGTAACTGACTGTATATAGATACTTCTGCTGGGGCAGATGATTCCTCAGTAAGGACATAAATGATGTAAAGAATTAGAAATTTACATGGAGAGCTAGACAAACACTGTCTTAGTAAAAGCCTTTTTGGGGAGGAGGAGGAAGTGGGATGGACTGGGAGTTTGGGGTTGGTAGATGCAAACTATTACATTTGGAGTGGATAAGCAATGAGGTCCTGCTTATCCAATCACTTTTGATAGAACATGATAGATGATGATATGAGAAAAAGAATGTATATATGTATGTATAACTGGGTCATTTTGCTGTAGAGAAATTGACAGAACATGGTAAATCAACTATACTTTAAAGAAAAGGAAAAGGCTTTATTTTTATTCTCTTCACCAAAAACCTCATACATAGTTTGTAGAAAAAGAATAGGTTTCAATATCATAAAGAAATAACAAATCATTACTGAGGAAATTAATCCTAATGGAAAACATATGCTTTCTTGTTTTTGCAGTTTGGATAGGTTCTGTGCTCTTGGGGCTGCACGTACTGTTTGAAGCAGAAGGAAATTGTTTTTCTGAAGTTTATGAGAGTCAGATTTAGTCATGCACAGGGGTGGGGAGTCCAGTGCTCCCCAAGCCTCACGTCTCTGGAATACGTGAAAGAACAAGAGATTTTGCCAAGACTGGCTTTGCTTTCAGACTTTCCTTCACCACATTCCAGAGCAGAGAGCGTGTGTTGTTGGAATCGACCCACTGGCAGGATGTTTAGGATCACATGATGATATGTTGTGGGTTAATAGGACTGGCAGTTCATGGACTACTTTTATTTATATCCCATTCTGAGTTCTTTTTTTTTAGATGGTTTGGGGAATTTGGATTCTTTCAGAATAGGTATTATTCAGAGTATAAAGTATTAAAACCTTTCTCCTGCAATGAACCATGGTTGAAATACTTTCTCTAATTGCCTAAGCTACTCTGTGGCTATAATTTAAGCACATTTGGAAACTGTTATTATTGTGCCATCAGGATACTGTTTACTTACGCATCAAGTTTTCATTGAGTAACCAAAGGAAAAGTAATATTTTGGTAAGTACTTGGACAAACGTATTAAAGGTTAATGCGTCTGGGGTTCTGAAAGATACCTCATTTTTATCCAGAGAAGAGCTTAGGTACTAAGGTTGGTAATTATGCAAACATACTATTCTGGTAAATGATCAGTGTTGTTAGTTTTGACGTACCATGGCTGGACTGCAATATTCTGCCTCTTGCCACTTTTAGAAACTTCTGGTACAGAAGAGGGGAAGATGTGCGTAAAGGTTTCTATGGGTATAAATTGAACTACTGGAAAGTAATTGAGTTAGAAAATGCAGCTGTGGAGAATGTGTATGAGAACTCAGAGAGCCTGGGCCTGTGAGAGGGGAGGGCACATGCCGGTTCAGGAATTCATCCAAACTTCATATCTTCACAATGCACTTAAAACTGTGCAGTTAAGAGTACTCTCTTCACCTAGAAAATGAAGGTCCACCAAGTGCTGTTTCCAGAATAATCCCAAGAATTCTAAAACTTCCAGGACTAAATATTAGCTGTAGGCCCTTTCCTGAAGGAATTGCCACACAGAGAAGCAGCCACAAGCCTGGGTCAAGCCTTGCCCTAAGTATCTTCATTCAACAAGTATTTATGGAACACCTGCTGTATGCCAGGCTCTGAACGAGGTGCACGGGGAACAAAGGTGGATGAGCCATAATGTGACCTTGAGATGGTCACGGACTAGGTAGGTGATGGATGTGTTCATAACTGGTGATGAGAAACTGAGAAATCCTGCAATAAGGGTAAGAGTAAAGTGCTGTTGAGGTCACAGGAGAAAACGTTAAGTGCTAGTTAACAATGGTAAAGAATCATTGCATTGGCCTAATCCTTATGGGTTACCTAGTTTTACCCATGTGGGATACTCACCACTGCATCCCCAGAGATGGGCAGTTAGTCTGTGCTGTAGCCCCCCTCTAGAAGCAGCTCATTGCATTTTCAGGCATCTCTGTTTAATTAATTGATTCGAATTAATATTATGTGAACACTTGCCAGATGTGTTGTCTGCTGTATCTGTTATCTCATTTAATCCTTACGCAGAAGTAGCTACTTCTTCTTCTTCTTTTTTTTTTTTTCCCGAGGCATATGGAGGTTCCCAGGCTAGGGGTCAAATCGGAGCTGCAGCTGCCAGCCTACACTGCAGCCACAGCAACGTGGGATCTGAGCTACGTTTGCGATCATGGCAACACCAGATCCTTAACCCACTGAGCAAGGCCAGGGATCGAACCTGTGTCCTCATGGATGCCAGTCAGATTCGTTAACCACTGAGCCACGATGGGAACTCCAGGAGTACTTACTTCTAATACCCCTCTTTTCAGATGAACAACAGAGGCTCCCAGAGATTAAATAATTTGCCCAAGTCGACAGTGACTGGAACAAGATCTTAAATCCACAGTCTGACTTCAAAACTCCTAGATTCCTATTCTTTCATCTGCTGAGAAGAAAAACACTTAACTGCTCTCCCTTGTGACAACTCTTCAAATATTTCCAGAGAACATGCTTGTGTCTTTGTGTCCCTTCCCCCTACTCTTCTCCCATCACTCACTCTCCAAGTTCTTTAAAATGTTCCCCCAAAGACATACTTTTTAGACCCTCCACCATCCTGGTCACCACTGGGTGCTCTCCTTTGCGCTGATGACTTTTTAAAACGGAGTTTGAAGAACTGCCACAGCATTCCAGAAGTGGTCTCTCTACTGTGAAGTAAGGTGAGCATGATATCTCCTTATCTGAGCAGCATTCATTTTAGCAGCAGCTGCATCAGTTTTTTGCCTCAGGCTTAGTTTGTTGTCGATAAAGTTCATGGTCTATTTTTCTCCCCCCTTTTTGTCTTTTTTTTAGGGCCACACCTGCGGCACGTGGAGGTTCCCAGGCTAGGGGTTGAATCGGAGCTACACCTGCCGGCCTATCCCACAGCCACAGCAACACCAGATCCAAGCTGCCTCTGCGACCTACACCATAGCTCATGGCAATGCCTGAGCCTTAACCCACTGAGCGAGGCCAGGTATTGAACCTGTGTCCTCATGGGTACTAGTCAGATTCATCACAGCTGAGCCACAATGGGAACTCCCCACCCTTTTTGCCTTTTTGGCCTTAAGTACAATTATTTGTAACTATGCCTCCTTTGCAGCTTATTTTTTATTTATTTATTTATTTTATTTTCCCACTGTACAGCAAGGGGGTCAGGTTATCCTTACATGTATACATTACAATTACATTTTTTTCCCCACCCTTTGTTCTGTTGCAACATGAGTATCTAGACATAGTTCTCAATGCTACTCAGCAGGATCTCCTTGTAAATCTATTCTAAGTTGTGTCTGATAAGCCCAAGCTCCTGATCCCTCCCACTCCCTCCCCCTCCCATCAGGCAGCCACAAGTCTTTTCTTCAAGTCCATGATTTTCTTTTCTAAGGAGATGTTCATTTGTGCTGGATATTAGATTCCAGTGATAAGTGATATCATATGGTATTTGTCTTTGTCTTTCTGGCTCATTTCACTCAGGATGAGATTCTCTAGCTCCATCCATGTTGCTGCAAATGGCATTATGTCATTCTTTTTTTATGGCTGAGTAGTATTCCATTGTGTATAGATACCAGATCTTCTGAATCCAATCCTCTGTCGATGGACATTTGGGTTGTTTCCATGTCCTGGCTATTGTGAATAGTGCTGCAATGAACATGCGGGTGCACGTGTCTCTTTTAAGTAGAGTTTTGTCCGGATAGATGCCCAAGAGTGGGATTGTGGGGTCATATGGAAGTTCTATGTATAGATTTCTAAGGTATCTCCAAACTGTTCTCCATAGTGGCTGTACCAGTTTACATGCAGCTTATTTTTTTGAAAGTTCTCAGGTCACGTGGTGATTTAAGTCATTCCTTGAGAGAGAGAGAGTCTGAAATAATTTCCTCTTCACATAGCTAGAAGCTGGCAAGATCCTTTCCGAAGAGGTGGGTGGTTAAGCAATTTGCAAGGGCTTTCTTTCACCCCTCAAACCTGTGGGTTTTTCTCACAAACCAGAGGGCATCCAATTGTGAGGCTGAGCACATCTTATCCAGGGAGGACAGGCTATGTGTCCCTAGGCACGTGGCTCGGGCTCTTCCCATGTTCCATGGGATCTTGTCATCTTGGAGTTTGGTGAGAAGAGAGAGGCTAGAGGATGAGGGAGTGTGTTCTTCTGGCAGAAGAGCTTGGCCAAGTTGTTCTGAGCGCCCTGGTCAAATCCCGTTTTAGAAAAGATCACTTAAACATTAATTAGAGTCTTATACGGTGGCAATGATCATCTTAATATCCATCAGCAGCTTGCGGAAATGTTTTGGTGATAATTAAGATTTGAAAACTTGGATAAACAGTCATTTAAAAGTTGTGGGGCCTTTGGTAATCCTAAAGTGCCAGTGCAAGGTTTAGATAAAAAAAAAATTATTAGATTTTCAAGGTGAACCAGATTTTAAATACAAACTCTAGGTACATTTTTTTTTTTTGTCTTTTTGCCATCTCTTGGGCAGCTACCGTGGCATATGGAGGCTCCCAGGCTAGGGGTCCAATCGGAGCTGCAGCTGCCAGCCTACGCCAGAGCCACAGCAACGCAGGACCCGAGCCGCGTCCGCAACTCACACCACAGCTCACGGCAACGCCGGATCCTTAACCCACTGAGCAAGGGCAGGGATCAAACCCTCAACCTCATGGTTCCTAGTCAGATTCGTTAACCACTGCACCACGACGGGAACTCCTAGGTACATTTTTTAATATTTCATAAAATTATAGTTATTTGAAACTGAGTATGTGTTATGAGAACTACCCCCCCCCAAAAGAGCCATGTAATGATGAAATAGCCTTTTTTTACACTGATTAAAATTTGAAGAATACAGTTCATTTTTCCAGGACTTACCCTGGTAGAAATAATCACCATGGAACATGGCTATGTTGCATATCAAATGTTCTGCCCTGCATTCACAAGTTATATAAAAATCATCTTTATGAAACATATTTCGATGCTTAGGCTTAATATTTTGGAAAATGACCTCAATAAATTTGTTTGAAAATGTTTTTAGAGGAGAGGTCTCAATCTGAATTCTGAAATTCAGCTCCTTCTCATGTTTATCTTTGTGTTTCTCTGTTGGAATCATCTGTTCTAGATCAGTGATTCTCAAAGTGTGGCCCCTGGACCAGATGCATTAGTAGCACTGAGAAACATATCAGAAATGCAGATTCTCAGACTCTGCCCCAGACCTGCTGAATTGGAAACTAGGAGAATGTTTGTTTTTTTCTTTTCTTTTCTCTTTCTACCTTCCTTCCTTCCTTCCTCTTTCTTTCTTTTTTTTTTTCTTTCTTTCTTTCTTTCTTTCTTTCTTTCTTTCTTTCTTTCTTTCTTTCTTTCTTTCTTTCTTTCTTT